>NC_091255.1:65203035-65513571 GCF_042477335.2 Ovis canadensis | reverse complement strand
CTCTAGGGGATTTCCCAACCCAGGGATCGAACCCAGGTCTCCTGCATTGCAGGGGGGCTCCTCACCATCTGAACCACCAGGGAAGCCCCTTCCCTAGTCATATCGCAGAGAGCCCCCTTAGCCTTTGGAGGCCCCAGGAGGTGTGGGTGGAGGCATGAGTGATAACCATTCGCATTCATCGTGGAATGAACCAATACTCCATGTTATGGTTTACCTACTTGACTCAGAATAGATACCAAGCACCTGAGGACAAAGACACGGGCTGCTGGGAGCTCTGGTCTACCCCCAAGCCATAGAAATACTGTTCTTCTGAGTCCAAGGTCACAAGCCAACAGTGAGAGAGGGGGTCTCTCTGTGTCTGTCTCTATCAGCTCCTTCCTCTGCTCCCCTGGGACCCTCCCTTCCTCGAGCCCCCCATGCCCCAGGAGCTGCTGAAGATTTCCACCACACAGGAGGTTACCCTTGTGTCCTCTTGCATTCTTCTTAAAGCCACACCCATGACACAGAGCCCTCAACCCCTTAGAGGCTCAGGGCTGGAGAAGAACTCAGTCTGTTTCATCCAGCTGTGCCACTCCACACTCAGACAAAGGGGCTCCGAGATGTCGAGCAGGTTGCCCAGGTGGTCAGCCAGGCAGTGGCAGACACAGGCTCTACCCCACGTTTGTGCTTTCCTATCCAACGCTCTTTCCATTCTGCCTTGGAGAAGCTGAGGCTGGAGGATGGGCAGCCTCTTCTCTGAACTGGCTTTCTCTCCTGGTGACAGTCCTGTTTCATCACCTGGAACGGTTGACACGTGGCATTTTCAGGGATCCCTGTCTGCCTACTGCCGGCCAACCTCTGGTTCTGAGCTCCCCCGGGGGAAGGACAGGAGCTCCAAACCCCTCTCCGAGGTAGAAGGTGGGTATAGGAATTTGGTATCGTCTCAATCCCAACCTTCTTAGGGAATGGCTGCCCAGCAGGAGGTGCTGGGCACCAGAGTCCAACGGATGGAGTGTGGTGGGAAACGGGGACAGTGCCAGGGCCGCTTGGCACCGCACTGGAGCAGAAGGAGGGAAGGCTGAGAGGAGTTCCAGGCAGTTGGGCATGTCACATAATTACAGGAGAAAAATTAGGCCAGAGCCTGGCTCTCTCTGCCTCTGTCTAAGTTATCATCGCCCTTATTATAAAGCAACTAATTATTAGCCTGGCTCATTAGCAATTATAAATCTCTAACTCCAGAACTTCATTTAAAATATGACAAGTTAGCACTTAATTATTTTCCCAACTGCCTCAATCATGCATGATGTTAAGGGACCCCGTTCCCATGGTTCTTAGGAGCTGTGCTTGTCCTCAGGTACTGGGGCCTGTGGGGGGTGGTCCCTGATTTGTTCCAGAAACCTGAGTGTCCCTGCCTGGATGCAATCAGACATCCTAAGATGTGGGGGGTAGAGAAATAGTGGCAGACTGTCCTCTCCTTCCGCTTTCCAGTAAAAACAGAAAGCATACATTTATTAAGTATTTCTGAACACCAGCTGCTCGGCGTGCCTTATCAGGTTTAAATCTCTGCATTATCATTGGAACTGATACTGTTCATCTCCATTTTACTGACGTAGGACCTAGGTCATGATGTCTGTTTCATAGGTCGAAAGCTACCAGCTTAGGGAGTAAACCCAAGGCGGCCTGACTCAAAACCCATACCTTGAGCTACGATGGCAGGTTCAACCAGCATCCTCGAGGGTGGAGAGACTGGCTCTGATTAAGGAAGAGTCCTAGGTAGGTGTTGGCCAGGACTGTCTAAGCCCAAATTCTCCCCGAAACTTGCTGACCTAATAGGGCCTATTGCATCCTGGTGTCTCTTATCGGTCCACAGTGGGTGGGTGGGAGGAAGGAAGGAAAACCCCCTCCCAGTTCCCAGGGCTGACATTTTTCATTATCCTACACACGGCTTTTCTAGCCTCTTTATCCTTCTCCAGTCATTCCATCCCTCACTGCGTCTTCCTCTTGGGCAGCTCCTGGAGGATGTGATGAGGTCCAAGAGATGGTCTGACAACAGGGCAAGGTCGCATGCTGCTTCCCATTCTCTGCGGCTTTCTCTCGGGTCTGAGGGACTGCCTAGGCCAAGCAGAGCTGCCTCCAGTGGAAGATCCAGAGCTGGGAGACCAAGAGGAGACAGACCATGAGTCCTCAGACCCACAGGAGGGACAAAACACCCACCTGGCTCGTGAGGCCCGCCACGAAGTCAGGCCAGCGTGGTTAAAGGAGCCCAGAACAAGTGAGGGGTCGGGGTCTTGGCTCTACCCCAGTCAATGGTGTGATTGTTATAGGCCGTGTGTTTTCCCACCTGCAAGGTAAGGAGAATGGTTTAGACAATTCTTCCATTGCTGACATGGATGGATGTTCCAGTAACGAACCTTCTGGTCATCACAGCCAGCAATTCAAATAGTACCTACATTCCGAGGTGGGAAGCTCATACTTTGAAGGACTCAGGTCACAAAATTTAAAGAAATGAGTGATTTCCATGACCCTGTGTATCTGAACACATATAATTATATGGGAGTGAAGAGGATGGGGAGGAGCAAAGACAGTTATAGGTTAGACGAGTGGGTGCTGGTTATTCACACCATGGGTTCAAATCCAAGGTCTGTAAGTTACAAGCACTCAAATGGTGAATAGCTTACGATGAGCAAGTCCCACCAGGATGCCCTGCAGAGTCTTGAGGAGGTCCCATGGATGAAGCCCATTTCTTTCATCCTACAGACCTAGGAAGGCTTCCAAAGGGTGAGACCCCTCCAGGTCAGGGCCAGCTGAGCGAGCAGGGTGGGGGTCCAGACCTCCAGTTCACAAGGCTCAGTCAGTTGACTGGAGAAGTCCGGGGAGGGTGGGCGAAGTCCTTTGATAAGCAGCTTGAAGAGGGTGGGCACGGCTGAGCTGCAACAGCCGCGAGACTGCTGTGTAAGGAGGGCCGTGTGGTTACCTGCAGGGTTTCTGTATCCCTGGGGGGCATGCAGTCTGGGGTCAGACTTACATGTTGACCCCAGACTTGCGAGTTGCCACAGACCCTCATGATATGGGCTGACATTCCTAAAATGCTCTATGTATATTAACTCGTTTAACTTTCACAGCAACCCAGATATCACCCCCATTGTATAGATGGGCAAATTGAGGCATCCAGCCTGGGAGCGGGTGAGTCAGGATTTGAAATAGATGGTCTGGCTCCAGGGTGCCCTGATCTTCACCACTAGGTTCTGCTGCATGTTATTGAAGCAGCTGAGCCTTGCTTGGGAAAAGGCAGCGAAGGGGGCTCTCACAGCAAAATATTGACTTTATACTGTGTTAATACAGGCCGGTATCTGCCAAGGTGCCCACACGCCTTCATCAGAGCCTACTCCCCTTCCACGAGATGCTCCTGGGGATGAGGGGTCCCGAGAGAAGTGAGTTCCTGGTAGGTCTGGACCATCCCTGAGTCCTCGGCTCCCAGCAGCCCCCTAGCTGTCTGGGGACACAGGATGACACGGAGCACAGCGTCCTCTGCTGGCCTGAACAGGAACACACCCCAAGAGAGCCCAAGCCAGAAGGAAGCCCACGCTGATTGGCCCTCTGGAGTGATGTCTGTTAGAGAGATGCTGCAAGAATTCCTGGAGCTTCAGGAACAAGGAGAAAGTGAGGGAAAGGATAAAGAGGAGACGATCCCACTGATCAGCAACGATGTACCCTAAGTTCACAACTGACAGCCCTGGGGGGTCTCCCAGAATCAGTTCACCCAGGCCAGGGGTTGGTGGACCTTCTTAGCTGTTTCTCAAGCATGAGGACCAAAGGCGACCTCCACTGTGACGCCACTAAATGGACTGGGGAGGGGGTTGCTGGTGTTGACAGTTGACCCCTAGAGCTTGGTGAGAGCCGCACAAGTGACCTTTGACGGTTTAAATGACATCAATGGGTGAGTGGGGCTTCCCTGGTAGCTCAGTGGTAAAGAATCCACCTGCAATGAAGGAGATGCAAATTCAATCCCTAGAATCCCCTAGAGGGGGAAATGGCAACCCATTCCAGTATTCTTGCCTGGGGAATCCTGGAGACAGAGGAGACTGGCCGGCAACAGTCTGTGGGGTTGCAAAGAGCTGGATACAACTGAGAGACCGAACAACTTGTAAAAAGCATAGGAGAGCCTCTGACCTGGTCAGGATTAGCCGAGTGGGCCAAAGTGGACCTGGGCTGCCTCTCCACCTAGGGAGCTGTCTGTCCACTGTGGTATGCAAGAGAGGCTGGGTAACCCCCTGGCAGAAGTCAAGTGCTAGATAGAGGTAAGACCACATCGTGATAACCAACAACCTGATAAGGCATATTCCATCCACCCATTTTCCCTAAGGAGCAGAGAGGTTAAGTGACTGCCCAGGGTCACTCAGGGCCGGGGCTCCCTGAGGTTGAATTCGACTGCAGAACCCAGGCGTTTAGAGCCGTTCTAGCCACTCCCTCTGTATGGCTGCCTCGTACTGGGCTCAAATGGCGTGGCTTGCCCCGACAAGCTTGGGTTTTGCTAGAAGACCCTCTTCTGCCCAGAGACCCCAGCCCCTTGCCGCTTCCTCCCCCAGCCCTCACCCCAGGCCTCTGGCAGTTTTCATTTATTAGGAAAACATGGGGATGGTGTTCCCTGAGTCAGGGCTGATTGGGGTCCAGCCGTTCTCCTGGGTTCCTCCCTGAAGCTCTGAGCCCTCACCTCCGGCAGTAGACGAGATGCCCCTCCCAGCTTTCAGCCACCCTTGCTGTCAAGTTGGGCTTCTAGAAGCCACAGTAGGTGATGCCTTCCTGCTTGGGAACAGCACCTCTCAGCAAACTGACAGGTAATTGGTCCCTAAATCCCCTGAGGAGACACAGGGAGGATGAGGAAAAATTATGGTTGTGGAACTGAGTCTTAAAAATTATATCACCTTTGCTGACAGCGTAATTACTCCTTTTTCCTGAGATTTAGTGCAAATCTCCAATCCTTGAACAGTTGAGGGGTATTTTAAGTCTCTTCCTCTACTATTCTCTCCTTCCCCTTAGCCCGAGGAGGCTGGATTCCTGCCATGCGCTATCTTCTCTGCCTCTCCTGGGACACAAAGTGACCCCGGGCCTAGTGATGTGAGAGGCCACCCAAGGCGGGAGGCGGTGATGGAGAGAAACCCAGAGGAAGAATCTTCCCTGGCACTTGCTCCTTGGCCTGCTTGGAACGGGTCCTGAGTGACCCCTGCCCACCTGTCTGAATGTCCCTTAGCTTCCGGAGTCCCCTCCCAGCAGAGGGAAACCTCACCTGTGGTCCCCTAGTCCGCTGCAGGGGCCCCCTGCAGGCAGAGCCCACCCTGGCCCGGGTTTCTGTGCCTCCTGGGATGAAGGGGGTTTCCAGGATGGAGCAGCCTAAAAGTTCAGAGGTTCCTTCCCATCCTCTCAGCCCAAGTGGGACGGATCAGTGGAGGCACTCCCAACCCTGGGGCCCCTTGGGGTGAACTGCCTGCCGTGGCGGTAACTCACTCACTGACGCGCTTCACAGCCTTCCTTCCTCCTGTCTCTCTCTCCCCACACTTCCTGGATCGGCCCCCAAGTAAACTGCCTACACCCAGACCCTCATCTCAGAGTCTGCTTTGTGGGGAGCTCAGGCTTGAGGCCCCCTCCCCCGTGGCTCACTCGGAATGCTGTGAGGTCACCAACCTCTGTTTGGAAGCGGGCATTCTCTGAATCAAGAGGGAGGATTTGGATGGTCTAGGAGCTCCAGGCCCATCAGCTACAATGTTCTAGAGAGGCAGCATCCCTTTTGCCAAAAGTAGGGGGAAAAGTTTGGGGACCTGAATTCTAGAAGCCACAGATGTCAGTATGCCTGGGAGTATCTCCCTCCCTCCCACCCCTGGATCCACACGCGAGGGTCCCTCCGGCATGCACAGCTCGGATGGGGGGCCTCATGACCTTGGCCTCTCCGGAGCTCTCAGTAAGAGCTGAGATGGGATTCAGGTGCCATGGGGAATAGATGTGCCAGCCTGTTCCACAGGACAACGGGACCAGGAACCAGAACTACAAGATTCTATCTTAACGTGGCTGTCAGGACAGTGAACACTCTGAGAAGGGGCAGAGGATGAGAGCAGATTATTTGGGGTCTGCACCAGCGAGGAACCGGACCTGCAGCTGGGAAAAGACAGAACTTAGACAGCTGCAGAGTCCAAGGTCAAGGGCCAGTTCGGGGAGATGAGAAAGCATGCTTGGGCCACCAGACTCAAGCCGGCTCTCGGAAGCATTTTCAACAACTCACAAGGTTTTGCTGGAACCCTGTGCCCTTGGGGACACTTCAGGGAAGACAAGGCAGAAGCCCATCAGGAATTCATTTCCCAAGGCAGCTAGGGCTGTGCCAAATCACCAGGCAGAAACCCTCCCACCCTTAGACCTTCTCATCCTAGAATCTCCGAGAGCCCAGGAGACCCCCTACCCCAGGGGGGCGTAGGGGTGGCAAGCAGGAGGTGCCCCCCAGTCTCAGCTCTCCGACACCTCCATGCAGTCCCATCACCACCACCCCAGTCCCCGCTTCAACAAGCACCCTCAGCACAACAGCTGGTACCCGACACACTAATCTCCTGCTTCCTGTAGGAGAATGTGAATAACTCACATTTCTTGTGTGCTTGGGGTTTGCTCAGCCGTGTTGTGAGCATTTTACAGACATTAATGCTTCAGTCCTCAAAGCAAAACGTGAGGAAGGTGGTGGTGAGATCCCTGCCTAGGGGACACGGAAATAAGCACACGGAGTCACAAGTCACGGCAGAGACAGGGTCTGAGCTCAGGCAGGCCGGATCCAGAGCACATCCCCACCACTGTAAACGCTCTTGCAGTCAGTCCTGGAAATTGGCTTCTTCCCTCCTCCTTGCTTGTCTCTGCTTAGACTGTGGTATGATGGTTAATTTTGTTCCAACTTGACTGGGTCACAGGGTGCCTGGACTTCTTGTCAAACCTTTTTCCGGGTGAGTGTGTGAGAATTTTCTGGGCAGGATTAACATTGGAGTCCGTAGACTGAGCGAAACAGACAACCTGCTCTAACGTGGGTGGGCCTTACTGAATCCCTGGGAGATCTAGATAGAACCAAAAGGCTGAGTCAGAGGGAACTCCTCCTGCCATGGACTCAGCCGAAATGTGGCTCTTCCGGGTTCTGGAGCCTGCTGGCTCTGGGCCGGAACTCACAGCCGTGGGTCTGCTGGTCCTCGGGCCTCAGGACCTGCTGCAAGCATGTCATGGGTGTGCTCGTCTCTCAGCCTCTGGAGTAACAAATCTCTTTGTGCACACACAAGCAGATGAGCACGTGTGTGCACACACACATATACACCGTTGGTTCTGTCTCTCTGAGAATCATATCTCACACAGTGGGGTTGTGCTCTTTGCCTCAGGAGCATCAGAAGGCTCCGCTTCCTTGGCGAGATCGCCGCTGTTCCCATCAGTGGGACTCCTGCCCTGGAGACGTGTGGCCGGAAAGAGCAGCGCAAGGCCTACCTGACCGATCAGAGCTGACCCAGGACATAAACACCAGGTGAAAACAGCCTTTCCTGCCTCGATTCCTTCCCTGCTGCCTTAATTACACCTATGAGCAAATGAGGAGAAAATCCACTGCGAGGAGGTGGGTGCTCACTCACTAAGTCATGTTCAACTCTTTATGATCCTGTGGACTGTAGCCCGCTAGGGTCCTCTCTCCATGGGACTCTCCAGGCAAGAGTGCTGGAGAGGCTTGCCATGCCCTCCTTCAGGGGATCTTCCCGACTCAGGGATTGAACCTGTGTCTCCTGCAACTGTTGAATTGCAGGGGGATTCTTTACCGCTAAGCTACCAGGGAAGCCAGACTGGGAGTCAAACTGTTTCTGAGAGGTGTCTGCAGCTCTTTAACTCCATTTGTGACGAGAATGCAGCCCTTAAGCACGTTCACAAGCCAGAGAGAAGAAGCTGCAAGCGGCCCAGCCATTCGGCCGAGAAGGGCGGTCCACACGGCACCTGCGCCCCAGCTGCAATGCGGGGTTACATCAGTGCTGGGGCACTGGGAGCAATCCCCAAATCCCCAGATGATAAAATGTTCGCCCTTCCACCCCAATGGCCACATTAGTGGCCCCAGAGACTGGTGACATAAAAAATGAGTCAGCCCCGAGCTATAGGACTCGTGCCAACGAGAGAAGACAGAATTTAAGGGATCAGAGCACCACCCCCCCCGGCCCACCTCCCTCCTCAGACCTAAGGTGGGTGAGTTGAAAGCCTCTTCTCTGGCAAGGGTGGGCAGCGAGAGTCAATTTTCTGGCATCGATCCTTGGGTTTTTCATTTGCCAGGCGCGTTGCCAGGAGAGGCCGGAGAGAGGCATGAGCAGAATGAATTTGGAAGGCTTTCCCTTGACGTTGTCCCGGGGAGCCGGGCTGGCAAGGTGCAGAAACGCGGGGCGTGGGTTCAGGGGGCTGTGTGGTCAAGCTGGGACCAGCTGGGTGCCCGGTGTGTTACTTTTGCAGGTCACTGGAGCCCAGGCAGAGGCAGGAATGGGGAGGCTGTGGGCCCATCGATGGCCCCACGTGGCTGGAGCCGAAGCTACAGGACTGACGTCAGCACGTCAGAGCACTTGGTGTCTGGGAACGGGCCTCCTGAGCCCCGCCGGTCTGCCCCCGGCTCTCCCTCCCCACCGCCCCCTGCCACCCCCTCTCCTGCAAGGAGGCACTTCAGAATCCGGCCTGAGCGCACCTTTGGCCCCTGCTATGGATGCTGTTACTCGCTCAGCTGTGTCCGACCCTTTGTGACCCCCATAGACTGTAGCCTGCCAGGCTCCTCTGTCCATGACATTTCCCAGGCAAGAAACCCAGAGTGGTTTGCTGTTTCCTTCTCCAGGGGCTCTTCTCGACCCAGGGATCGAACCTGGGTCTCCCACATTGCAGGCAGATTCTTTACCAGCTGAGACACCAGGGAAGTCTGAGTGACAACAAACAGGCAGGTCGCGCAGAGCCTCTGAGCCCAGACATCGTGGACGGGGTGGCAAGGGGCAGCCACCTTGCGGAGCTGTCATGAGGTCAGATCAACCATGTTCAGGGGAGAGATTAATTTCCCCGTGGGTCATCAAAACTGCGTTGTAAGGAGCAGACCTTGAGCCACCCAGGCCTTCACGTCCTCCCTGCCCTGATGGGTCAGGAGACACAGAGACGGGCCGGGGAAAGCAGCACTTCCCTACACTGAAACTAGAGCTTTTGTGGTCAGAGAGATGGGGACAAGGGAGAGATGGGGCAGAGAGAAAGAAAAGGAGCCAGCGGGATGGAGAGAGGAGGCCTGAGGGGCAAAGTGACGGATGGAGACTGATGCTGTCACGCTGGCCCCAGGACTCTGCGACCAGGAAGTCACAGAGCTGTGCGCCACGATGCTCAATTTCTCTCAACACCCCTGATGACTTTGAACACTTGAAGGAAGGGGAGGAAAGATGATTTTGTTTTATCTGATGGGGATCAAGAAAGGGCCTGCCTGCGCCCGGAACAGATGTGGGTGGGTGTTCAGTCCAGAAGTGAAGTCAGATCCACGGACACAGGATTCCAGGGCCTGAAGGACCCAGGGCGGATGACTGTGGGAGGTGAAAGGGGCACGGCCACTTCCTTTAGATTTCACGGGACGGGAGACCCCATCTGACGTCGGCTCCTTGGTCGGCTCTGCTTGAGCCCTGTGGGCTCCCAAGTGCTGACTCAGCCCCCTTCCTTCCTGAAATCCAGGGCAAATGGTCCCAGGCACAGACCTGAGTGCCCTTCTGGGGGCATTGCATCTGACCGTGAATTAGGCCGGGGTGATGGGGCGGAGGTGGGAGGCTGACCTCAGAGGACCAGCTGCCTGGGACCCATGACCCCAAGCCCAGAGCCATTCAGGAGTCCATTAAGCGGACAACTCGGGCCTGGAAGGGAAAGCCTGCTGCTGTTCCCACCAACAGAAGACGAGAGTACCAACTGCACAGCCACTTCCACATTAGATGCTGATACGTCACTAAACTTGTCGAATCATTCAAGGAGCGCTGGGCTCTGGCCAGCAGGGGGGTTCCCTGGGGACCTGGTGTGACCCACTGAGGTCTGAGGAGGATCGGAGGAAAGGCCGGGAGACCTCATCTCCCCCGCCACCCACGGCAGGCTGTGCTGCCCCGCAAGGCCTCATCCTCTCTGTGTTCCCTCCTCGGCCTTCCTTCCAGCTCCTGAACTCCAGAGCCAGATGCTCAAAATCCCTCCACATCCTCTCCCACCCCTCGGTTACCCTGGGCAGGTTACTTAACCTCTTTAAGCCTCAGTTTTCTCATCCCTAAGACAGGGACAGCGGCCCCACCTGCTGCGTGGCCCTGAGGAGAAGATGAAATTTGTTTATGGAAAGTGCTTGGGCTCATACCCGGCATAGAGCCTTGGACTGGTGGGGTGTTACAGTTCATCCCCACCGATCTCTCAGAGACCACCCCTGCCCCAGATAAGGCCAGCCTGCTGCCCTTGGGTAAGAAGATGATGTTTTGTCATTGGTCTTCAGTTCAGTCACTCAGTCGCGTCCGACTCTTCACGACCCCATGGATTGCAGCACACCAGGCTTCCCTGTCCGTCACCAGCTCCCAGAGCTTGCTCAGACTCACGTCCATCAAGTTGGTAGTGACTCCTTTGGGTTGCTGTCAGAGGCAGGCTGCACCCTTAGCTTCCCCTGCCTGTATCTTGGTGGCATCGTGACCGCAAGCAAGAACTGAGTGCAAGAGCTTCGTGTTCTTTAGGGAAGGTAAGGAGGATCAGAGTCAGCTCTGCTATCCATCCTCCAGGAAGGAATCATGGCAGCAGGAAATGCAAGAAGGAGCAGGAAGGATTCTCAGCTCTATTGTCTAGTCTTGGGCAGATGAAGGACACTTCATTCCATCCTCCATGGGAAGGCATTTTTTTCTGCCGGGGTCCAGCCCCGGTGGATCCAGGGTGATTCAAAGGGGAGATGGAGTAGGCGAGGAAAAAACTTATTTGTTTATAAATATAAGATTAGTTTAGGAAGAAATAGTGTGGTAGGAAAATTTAGTGGAGAAAAGAGGCTGAATAACTTGGTTTACGTGGAAAGCCAATAAAGTTCCAAACAAGGAGTTTGCACCATCTACGTTAGGCCACCGGCGTCCTCTTGAATATTGGAGGGTGCCCCACCTTGGACTCCCTCTCTCGTGGATCTTAGAAGCCAGGGGAAGTAAGTAGACATGGCGAGCCTCCACGCCCCAGATGGGAATTCAGCCTGAAATTAGAGTAAAATGAGACACGGGGGAAACCAGTCCTTCCAATGACTGGCCCGGCCTCTATTGTCTAGAAAGGCCTTTTATACCTTTTTGATTATACATAGAGATCAATGGGTAATACAAAATTATGCAGCGTTAGCAGCCCAGACTCGTATTAAAACCAGGCTTTTCTCTCTGCATACAAGTCTTAGGTGATTTACATCATCTTCCGGCCAAAAGGGCCAATGAACATTTTACAGCCTTTTTTCTGATAAGGTTTGTCAACCAGAAGACTTATTTGTGTTGTTCTTCCCAAAGTCTGGTGCCACTCTCAGAAAGCACTAAATAAAGTTACATTCTTACATAGCAAAGATACAGCAATTTATAACAAGTAAAAGGAGTACAGTGATTATAACAAAAGAAAAGTAATTAACTCAAAAGTCTAGTGTTGCTAACATCAAAACTATTACATATCTTTTTCCATATCCCGTTTACATTGATTAACATCCTCCCAGGTGCCTAAAAGATAAAGAATATGGAGGCCTGGCAGCAATCATTGAGTCGACAGTGAAATCCTGTCACCAATATGATTTTTAGCTCTTTAGAAAAGGCTCTGTATCTTTAGGATGCTTTAAGCTTTGTGTCTCTCGTGGTTGGGGGCTGTAAGCAATTCGCAAGCTGTAAAAGGTCTGGGGGAACCTGTTAGGCAAACTAGAGAGTTATCAGAGGGGATTTGAGCTGAAACATCCCTTTCAAATACAGAAGACTAAAGCCCTGAATTAACTTTTTTTCCAGAGAGTGTCAGAAAAGTAGAAAAGTATAATAAGGCAGGCAGATTCTTATCTTTTTTGGAGGGGGGGTACATGCTCAGGAAATACCAGGGGGAAACCCTGAGGCCTGACTCGCCTTGCACATCAAGGCCTCTGCCGCATGACCTTGTCACGGGTGGGATTCCTTGCGCTGGCTCCCGGCATCTTTCTGTCTTTCACAGACTTTGGAGCACTTTCCTCTGAATCCATTGGGATTCTGGTTGCAAGCAACAGAAATCTAGACTAAAGGGATGCTCTTGGAGGGTCCTGGGGTGCACAGCATCACTTGGAGGATGAAGAGACGCATAGCAAGTAGGGAGCAAGGGAGGTCCCGGAGGCCGGGCAGCAGGATCTGGCTGGTTGTAACACTTTTGTCACCAAGGTCGACTGACACGGCTCCTGTCCCAAGAGGCCATGGCAAGTGACTTCTAACTGCCCCTCTGCCTTTCTACTACACACACCAAAGTCAAAGTGGAACGGAACTTATGATTAGCCAAGACAGGTCACCTGACTGAGCCCTAGCTATTGGGATAGGTCAAGCCAACTCACCTGCCTGGACCCCCTTGCTGTCAGGATTGGCTAAGCTAGGTCACCTTACTGGGCTCTGGCTTTTAGGATTGGCCAAGTCAGATCACCCGACTGAGCCACAGCTGTCAGGATTGGTCAAGTGAAGTCACATGACTGGACTCCCTTGCTATCCAAATTGGCTAAGCCAGGTCACCTGACTGACCTTGGTGGTTATGGAGAAGACAGGGGTTCCCTTTCTTGGGCTGAGGAGTGGATGGAGCAGAGCTGTATCTGGGGCCACCCCAGACTTACAAAGTGGGCTTCCCATCCTTGAAGCTTTTCCTCCACCTCCTCCCCAGCTGACCTGTCTGTCTGGCCAGGGTCAGCACCATATTAACAATGTTCTGAGTCCTTCACTTTGGGGCAAACAAGCTGGAAACCTCTCTGGGGTGGGGGTGGGGGGCGGTGGGGGCGCCGTCAGCAGGATGGGTTCTGTTATAGAAGTTGGTGATGGACAGGGAAGCCTGGTGAGGTGCAGTCCATGGGGTTGCAAAGACTGCAGCCACTGAACTGAACTGAATTCTGAAGAAGAGAGCCATCTGGACGGGAAGACGGAGCTGGTGAATTTGACTTGTCTCCTTGTATCGGGGGCAAGATTGATTTTGTTCATAAATATTCTTGGTGATCTTGAACACCAAAGCAGGCTGCTAATGGCTGCTAATGAGTCACTTCGACCTTCCCGCTGCCCACCATCACTGCCGCTGCCCCAACCAGACCCTGCCACTTTCTTCTCGACTCTATCAACTTGATGGATTTAGTGAAGAGAATCCTAGGGAAAGTGACACCGAGAGCAAGGGCCAAAGTCCCCAAACGTGGTGGGGCCCTCAGCATCCCTAGACCTTGCCCAGCCCTTTTAAACGACTTCCCTTCTGTCACTCAGCCCCGCCTTGGGGGCCCTTCCCTGCGTCTTAGGCAGGTCCTCATGCATTCAGCCTTGTGACTTCCTGGTGTGGCCTTAGGTATCTAACCTTGCCCCACAACAGAAACTGGAATCTCCCCACCGCAGCCCAAACCCACGACAGCTTCTCCTGTGCCCACTGACTGATGAGAGTAATTGTGCCCGTCCTCCACGGACCCTCTCCGCGTGGATCTGTAGACAACAGATTTCAAATTGATTTAAAGCCTGTGTCATGCTGGCTTACAGGAAAATCCCTGAAGAAATTAACTAGTTTAACTTTTGCAGGATGCTCGGCAGAACCCAGGCTGCATAATTACAGAGGATGTACCCCTTTTCTCGGGAGGAGCGCAGAAGTGTAGTGGTGCCCGGGAAGTTTGGCCCTCCTTGGGCAGGGAGGCAAAGCTGCTGCTGCTTCCATGTAAATTGCCTGAGAACACCTGGGTGTCCCTGGCACTGGCCTCCGAATTGGCCTCTTCTGAGACGCGGTAAAACTGGCTCAGTTGACGACTTGCTCTTTTGTTCCCGCACACCTTCATCCATCAGGCCAGACGTGTGCCCAGTGTGTGGTTTAGCCTAGACCCTGATCATCTGTTGCCTGAATTGTTTTACCAGCTGCCTGAACGATCTTCCTGTGTCCAGTCTCTCTGTATCCAGTCCAGCCACCCCCTCCCACTGGCATAGGTCAATCTTGGGGAGGCAAAGCAAGTCACCCTCCCACAGAAAGCCCTGGAATGTCCCCACAGTGCTTGCAGGATACAGATGCTTGCTCCCAGTGAGGCAGGAAAGCTCTCCTCCTCCTGGCATGGCTGAGCTCCCCAGCGCACCTCCTGTAATGACCCCCCCAATGCTTGGGTGTGGTGATCGAGCCACGCTGTGTCTCCCATGATTGCACAGGCTGTTCCCTCTGCCTGGAGTACTGCTCGCTCCAGAGCTTCTGCCAAATTTACTTCTCTCCCCAAACCCTGTGGGCATCGCTGCTTCCTTGGGGCCTCCTTCCAAAAGGACAATCACTTGCTCCCCCATACAATTTCTATAACTTCCCGTATAGCCGGTCCACATAGGCTGCATTAACTTGCATTTAAGTGCCACGTGATAAGCCCACCCCCGACAAGGGAGGACTGATATTAGCAAGGCCCTTCCTGACACAGTGCCTGGCTGACAGCTGATGACTGGATGTAGTATTGAACCACAAGCGGCAAGCTATGCATGGAGATGGACAGACACAGCCCTGCTCCTAAGGGGTCTCCCTTCTCCCGGAGCAGAGGCCTTCTGCTCCCTGTCTTCCCGATTCACCAAGTGGACCCAGTGGATTTCATTTTTGTTGGTTGTTCACCAACATAGATTTCTTCAGTACCGATTTTGGTGGGGACTTTGTCAATCACCGCTTTGTTAATCCAGTGATTCGCAGCGTCACCTGGGAACCTGTTGGAAATTCTATTTCTTAACACTTTCCCAGATCCCCTAAACAGAAGGCTGTAGGGGTGGTGCACAGCGGCTGTGTTTAACAAGTACTCCAGGGAATGCCAGTACACACTCAAGCACACGGCCCCCGTACAGGGACCACTGTCCCAATTTGCAGGAGGGTAAACTGAGGCTCAGCTATGTAGAGGGACCCCTGAGGGTCCCATGAGGAAGCCACATCTTGATTGGAACTTAGGGTAGGCTAAAAAATAGCCGCATCAAATTTGGACCTGCTGAATTTGTGATCTGGTTTGGAAAAAGAGCCTTTGCAGATGTTAACTAAGTTGAGAATTTTGAAGAAAGATTATCCTGGATTATCCAGGTGAGCCCTACCTGCCATTGTAACTCGCCTTATAAGAAAAAGGCAGGAGCTTTGGCATTCCCAGAGAGGAGAGGGTGGTGTGAAGATGAGGGAGCAATTTTAGCGACATGGCCACAAGCCAAGGAGTGTCAGGAGCCACCAGAAGCTGGAAGAGGCCAACAGAGAGCTTCCCTCGGTTTAGTTCACTCAGTCGTGTCCGACTCTTTGAAACCCCATGGACTATAGCACACCAGGCCTCCCAGTCCATCACCAACTCCCAGAACTTGCTCAACCTCATGTCCATTGAGTCAGTGATGCCATCCAACCATCTCATCCTCTGTCGTCCCCTTCTCCTGCCTTCAATCTTTCCCAGCATCAGGGTCTTTTCCAATGCAGAGCTTCCCTAGAGCTTCCCAAAGGAGCGCAGGTCCTCCACCAGCTGGATTTCAGACTCCATCCTCCAGAACTGTGAGAAGGTTGGTCCTTGTTGTTTTTTGCCACCATATTTCCGGTTCTTGATCACAGCAGCACCAGGGAACTAACGCAGAGACTCATAGAGGCTGAGGGTGAGCCAGGGGATCTGGTCAGACCCCCAACGGGACACTGAGATGCTTGGTAACTATCACATGGGACTAGCTTTCCGCTCAGGCATCTTTTCAACCTGGAGGAGGTCTTGCCTACTCTTTGTTGTTGTGTCCGACTCTTTGCAGCCCCATGGACTGCAGCACGCGAGGCTTCCCTGTCCTTCACCATCTCCTGGAACTTGCTCAAACTCATGTCCATTGAGTCGGTGATGTTCCCACTGGAGAGTACTTCCCTGAGGGCTGGGAGTGGGTCCTGCTTGTCTTTTTACCCCTCAGGGTTTTATTAAACAGTTGATCCAATGAACACTGGCGTCCTGGGGATCCATGCACAGGAAGTGGCTGGGACTTCAGAGCCGACTCCTTTTCAAGGTGAAGGCTCTTGTGTGGGAAGAATATTTCTACAGAAGTTTTCTGAGGCCAGAGAATGCAGTGAAGCGTTCCCTTTGAGAGAGTCCTTGTACACATTCATCTCTGAAGTCACCCAGTGAACGGAGCCGCTGAAAGGGCTTCACACACTTTAATGTGCCCGTGGAGCCCCTGAGGGTCTTGTTAAAAGGCGGATTCGGATGCCGCGGGCCTGGGAGCCCGCATTCCTAACAAGCTCCCAGGGGCAGTCGAGGCTGCTGGGGTCCCTGCACCAGTCTTGGAGTACCAAGCTGTGAATCGTCAGTTGCTTCTGGAAGAGATACTAAAATCACCTGCTCCGACACCCCCGGGACGAACAGAAGGAAATGGAGGCTGAGAAGGGGCCTTGGCTCATCCAAGGTCACGGAGCTGTGAATCAGTACTGATGCTAACCTTAGCAGCTGGCCCTGGCTTGTCAAGGTGAGAAAGAAGGATGGGGGCATGCTTTCCTTTTGAGGTACGAGGGCCCCCCAGATCCCCCCACCCCAACCAGCTCTGCTCCTACTCCCCACCCTTGTCCAGATTTTAAAACAAACGTCAGCTGCCAGGCTGATCGATAGGCCTGCTCATCTGCGAGGTTTGAGGCTCTCTCTCCACAGATGTAATCAGGGCTCCAGAGACGTCCTGGCAGCGGGCTTGTGGGGAGGGAGCGCGGTAATACATTTAATCAAGGAACAGATGGGGAGCTGATAGAGTGTGTAGAGAAATCAGGTTTCTGTGATCACATTGCCTTTCCCCCACTCAGCCTCCGCAGCCCGCGTCCTCCGGCGAGAGCACCCCACGCCGCTCCAGCCCTGCCCTTTCACAAGATGTTTTCCCAGGAACCTCAGGGCCCCCGGAGAGGCGCGTGGTGGGAGTGGGGTGGAGGCTGCTGCCTGTTGAGCCCGTCCCCTTGCCCGGCACAGGGCCCCCCTGTCCCTCGGCCTCCTGCATACCACCTGGATCCCCTCTCCACGCAGAGCCAGTGGAGGCTGGGAAGCAAGGGGACCCATGGGCCGATTGCTGAGTCCTCAGCGTGGTTGGCATCACAGGTGCTGTCGGCCCCCCTGTCTCCCAGTAGCTTGCAGAGAAGAAACGGGCTCAGGTATCCACTGAACCCCTGGCGCCCTGCCTAGTTCACAGACCCTCGGCAACACCCCCATTTCCTCTGGAGATATCGGGGTGCCATGAGAAGACATCTCAAGACTCTACGGCTGTGGTTCTCGAGCAGGGTGACAGCCCCTTGGGTACATCTGGCTGTATCTGGAGTCGTGGCTGGTGGTCGTGACTCAGGAGGATGCTCCCTACTCCTCGCGGCAGAGGCCAGTGATGCAGATAAATATCCTTCATCGCACAGGGCAGGCCCCGCCACGCAGGACGATCCCATAGATCAGCGTCCGTAGAGCCCAGCCTGAGGAGTCCTGCTCTTGACGGCGAGCCAGGTGCCCTCCAGGCTGACCATCTGTAGGTGGGTTCACAGGGCTTTTTCCATCTGCATCCAGTCCTCAAATCAGTTCACTCTCTGCCCAGCTCCTCCCATACCATGCGCGTGCACAAGGGCGCATGTGCATACCAGACAGTGTGGCCCTAAGTGGGTCAGGACCGGGCTGGAGACTGTCGCAGGCAGGATGCTTACCTGGGGCGGGGCTGTGGGCGGCGTCTGGTGTACTTACGGGGATGATGGCGCTCAGCCTTCAGGCTGCCCCAGCCGTCGTGTGATTTCAGCAACTGGTAGGTAGTAAATAACTAAATGCACGAGAGGATTTCCCACTGTTTCTTGCAGGTCTGATTTCTTGTTTAGTCCCGGGAAATCCACCTTACAAGCAGGGATTTGGTGGCGGTGGCAGTGGTCAGGGGGGCGGTCTCGGTCATCCTTTGCTCTGCCCACTACTCCTGCCACTGGCTTCACTCTGGACCAGACCTCATTCTGGGACTGGCTCATGATCAGCAGGCCCCAGGGGATGAGCTGATTTGTGATGTCTCCCTTCATGCTGCTGATGGGATTCAACCCTGCCTGATACTGAAGCTATTGGAAGAGCAGAGTTCCTGCCTTTGGGGTCCCTGCCCAGAGCTTGGGGTGACCTCCTTGAAAAGAAGCAGCCTTGAGACCACACTCCTCCCTGCTTGCCCTGATCTTCCTAATATTAGGTTTTGTCATTGACATAATGTATTGCTAGTAATAACTTAACCCCCTTTAGGTACTGAGTGTTCATTCCATCCCAGCCTCTGAGCTCCACACAGCTACGTCACTCAGTCTTCTTGGGTATCCTGAGATGGCCTGTGATCCCCATTTAACTAACGAAACTGCAGCCCAGAGAAGGTGAGTCACTGGCTCGGGGTCACAGAGCCAGTAAGTAAGCCAGGCACTCAGGACTTGAACACTTCAGTTCAGTTGCTCAGTCATGTCCGACTCTTTGTGACCCCATGGACTGCAGCGTGCCAGGCCTCCCTGTCCATCACCAACTCCCAGACCTTACTCAAACTCATGTCCATTGAGTCGGTGATGCCATCCAACCATCTCATCCTCTGTCGACCCCTTCTCCTCCTGCCTTCAGTGTTTCCCAGCATCAGGGTCCCTTGACTGACTCCAAAAAGCATCCTCCTAGCAGCCCTCCTCTCTAGTATCCGTTGCCCCTCAAGGTGGTCCTCACACCCAGCATTACCTGGAAGCTGGTTAGATAGGCGGAGTCCCAGCCGGCCCCTCGCACTGACTGCGCTCGCCCTGCAAAGACCCTGGGGACCCAGCCGTGTGTTCCAATGGGTCCACGCTCTCTGGTCTCTGTCCTGACGCATGTCCAGGGCAGCTTTCCAGGAGGGTGGGGCTGGGGCTGGGGTGGGAGGAGGAGGCAGAGGATGCTTACGAGGTGTTAGAAACCCCGGGGGAACCGGGTGGGCTCGGAGTGCGCCTGGGCCAGTATGGTTCCGCTTATGGAGTGTTTCCCAGGCCGACCTCGCAAGCTGGACACCACCTGTGTCTGGTCCCATCCTGACCTCTCTCTGGATATTCGAAAAGGCTGGTTTCCTACTTGAGAAACCCCCCTCCCCGGATCCCTGACCCTTCACCTGACCCCTGAGGACGCGGTTGTTTTGTCTGCTTTCTAGGCCCTGGGGAGCCCGGTCTCCCGTCTTCAGGAACAAGCTTCCCTAGGATCCCCACATTCTGAGACTTCTCCCAACCACTTTCTGCGTTTTGTTCCTTGTAACTGTCTTTCCCTCTCATTGGAAACCCTTTCATCTCCCGTTTGGGCTGGGACTTGGGGCCTCTCTAGGGCCTCTGGGGTGTTGTTACCATTACCAATTAGAATATAAAAGTGAAGCCATTTATCAAAGGTACACAGACAGCAATACACGGCTGCGCCGCAGGGAGAGTGGGCTGGCAGACCCAGACGCAGCTGCTTGCAATGCCCACCGCCTCCACCACATACGCTGGGAGGAGGCCAGCGATCGTGAACAGACGTTTCCCTGTGGCCCCACAGGTAGGTGGTCGTATTTCCACTTCACATTGGAGCCACAAAGACGTAAGTGGCTCCCTTAAGTTGCGTAAGTGTATAATTACAGCTAGAGAGAGGCAACAGCCAGATTAAACCTCTGATGCCTACTTTGGCCCGTTTCCTTTTTCATTCCAAGTGAGGAGCATCAGCTGAGAAGTCAAGCTCTCTATGGGGTGCCGTAAGTCTCCATGTATCTGGAAAATTCTGCAAGCAGGTTGCTTTAATGAAAGGCTGCACAGACTCTAAATGTATTTATCCATTTCAGCTGTAGATCTGTTCAGCTGTGAGACAATGCAACGGGTCATTGTATAGGGAGGTGACTCCACCCAATGGAAAAAGGCCAGAACTCGCGTGGGGTGAACTGCCACCTGCCTCTCGGTGGCGGGAGGCAAAGATCTTCAACTCTTTGCTGAAGTTTTCCTGCTGAAAAGGAAGTAGACATAGTCTAAATCGTGAGAAGGTTATCTGAGGACCAGTAAGTAGAATTAGTAAGGAGACATTTGAATTTATAATTGTAACAGTTAACAATAGTAAGAGCTGGCATTCCTGAGCACTTAGAGTGTTTCAAGCATATGGATTGTTCTCCTTCCATTGTTCCCACCTTGGTCTGAAGATAAGAACCTTCCAAAGGGGATGTGCTGGGGAAGCAAGCTTCACTTCTCCCTAAAGGTCTGACTGGAAGCACCTCACATCAGCTGGGCCGTGTCCTCCATGAGGGCACGCGTTCCTTCCGCCCCCTGGCACCTCCCAGCAAGAGCCCGATGAGAAGGACAGGCTCTGGCTTGGTTTCCTGCCCCATCTGGTCACCACGCTCAGGGCTGGCCCGAGGCCTGGCCTCCCTCACCTGCCGGCAGCCACCACGCTCGGCCTCCTAGAAACAGTTCTCCCTTCCACTCATGCTGGGGTCTGCCAGGCGGGCAGGGACCCTGCTTGAGCAGCTGAGGTCTCCCCTGGACAGAGTTTGAGACCTGGACTTGGAGTAGGGAGCCCTCATCTCAGCCCCGGAAACATCTTCTCAGGAGCCCTGGGCTCTGAGCGGGGCCTGCAAATATTCCCTGTCAAAGTCCAGAGAGTAACACTTTCCATTTCCTGCCCCAAACAGTGTCTCCACTGCAATGACTCAGCTCGGTCATTGGAACACAGGAGCGCCACAGACAATAGGAAAATGAGCAGGCGCAACTGAGTTCCTTTACGTTATTACAGAAACAAGCAGCGGTCAGGCAGCCTGTGAACAGGAGTCTGTCCGTCTGCTTTAGGGTCATCAGGCCTCCGTTGATAAGCCAGTCACTCCAGTCAATATCTGGGTCCGTGAGCTCAGTGGACAGGGAGGGTGAGAGATGAGGGCTCCGGGAATCCAGCCTGCACCTCGAGGATGGCTCACCCGCCTCATCAGTCTCCCCACAGCGGAGTCAGTTGGATCACCCCCATTTCACAGATGAGCAAATGGAAACCCAGCCTCCGCCTTTGGCCCCGAGTTCACACTGGTGGTGACATTTCGGTTGGACCCACATCCGTGGAGTCTTAAGAGCCATGTTAGTGCTGTTGTTGAGCTTGTGATGAGAAGGGGGCCCAACAAGGAGACCATCCAAGCTGGAGGGGGCTGCATTCGAGTGGGTGTCCCCCACCCCCAGTTTGGGAGGCATTAGGGCAAAAGCTGCCCGGGGTGGGGGGTGTCCTGGGGACCTGCCTCCTTGGAAGATTTCCTCCAGCTCTGACTCCAGGCTCACCTGCTCTCTCTCCCGAGATGTACCTGATGCTCCTTGAAGTTGGGGACACCTATTCCCTGTCCCTCCCCGGGAGGCCTGGCTGACCAAACAGGGAAGGTCAATGCCGGGAAGCTGCCTCACCGAGCTCCCCAGGCCCTGGGAATGGACTGAGAGCCCCCAAGTCAGTGGCCTTGTCCCCACCAGGAAACCCCCACCTCTCAGGGATGGAAGCAGCGAAAGCTTTGCTTTTTAAAAGAATAACATGCAAATCAGTTGTCTGACTGCAACACTCCCAGAGGGAGATCCCAGCCCAACCTGCCAGCGCTGACAGCGGGCGAGGGAATGCTGACAAATGCCGCCGCCACGCCGTCCCAGCGCCGCGTCGGAGGCGAGACTGGGGCTCTGCATTGCGGCGTCTACTTTGTTTTCCTGGGGGAGGCTGGACGCTCCCGAGCCAGCCAATGTGGGGGATCACCCGTCACTGTAGATGCGGACTCTGAGGCTCAGCCAAGGTCAGTAGGCCAGGCGTCTACCTGGGCTCCTGGCCCTCTTGGCGTGATTAGAAACGCAGAGCTAGTTCTATGATTACTCGAAGGGGAGGGGTTCTGTCTGCTTGTTCCAGGCTGTATCCTGAGGGTGTAGCGTAATGTCTGGCACATAGTAGGTGCTCAAGAAATGAGCATGGATGGAACTTCCCTGGTGGCCTGGTGGTTGAGATGCTGTGCTGCTGATGCAGGGGGTGTGGGTTCAATCCCTAGTCGGAAACTTAGATCCCACGTGCAGTGCAGCACAGCCAAAAGATTTTTTAAAAAAAGAAAGAAAGAAACGTGTACTGGGTGAATTGGTGGTGACTGGGGTCAGGAAGGGGAGGCCACCAACACTCAGCTGCCCCCGCCACCCCTAAACAGGGCACACGGCTTGAATAGGTCTCCCTGGGCAGAGCCATTTGGCCAGAATATAGCACCACAGGGCCGCCCCAAGAGCAGACACCCTCCAGGTCCCAGGCCCTGTGCCATCAGCAGCTGAGCCTGCTACTTTATCCGCAGGTTGGGGCTGGCATCTCTCGGAGGTCTACGGCCCCTAGAAAGTGGTCCAGGAAGGCCAAGGCTGCACTGACCAACCCTGAGCACTTGACGTTGGCTTCATTTTGTCTTTAGCTTGCAGAGGACATGGATTTCACATGAGGCTGAGATCAGTCCTGACTTGGCCAACCCTACACCTTACCCACTGTCCCCTCAAAGTTGTCATTTTCTCATCTGCAAAAAAAGACAATGCAGTCAACCCTTGAAAACCATGGGTTTGAACTAGGTAGGTCTACCACTACACAGTTGTTTGTTTTTTTTTTTTTCAGTAACTACAATACCTGTATAGGACAGAAATGGTATGTCGATAAAGGACAGAAATGGTCTGGACCTAACAGAAGCAGAAGATATTAAGAAGAGGTGGCAAGAATACACAGAACTGTACAAAAAAGATCTTCATGACCCAGATAATCACGATGGTGTGATCACTCACCTAGAGCCAGACATCCTGGAACGTGAAGTCAAGTGGGCCTTAGAAAGCATCACTACAAACAAAGCTAGTGGAGGTGATGGAATTCCAGTTGAGTTATTTCAAATCCTGAAAGATGATGTTGTGAAAGTGCTGCACTCAATATGCCAGTAAATTTGGAAAACTCAGCAGTGGCCACAGGACTGGAAAAGGTCAGTTTTCATTCCAATCCCAAAGAAGGGCAATGCCAAAGAATGCTCAAACTACCACACAATTGCACTCATCTAACACATTAGTAAAGTAATGCTCAAAATTCTCCAAGCCAGGCTTCAGCAATATGTGAACTGTGAACTCCCTGATGTTCAAGCTGGTTTTAGAAAAGGCAGAGGAACCAGAGATCAAATTGCCAACATCTGCTGGATCATCAAAAGAGTTCCAGAAAAACATCTATTTCTGCTTTATTAACTATGCCAAAGCCTTAGACTGTATGGATCACAAGAAACTGTGGGAAATTCTGAAAGAGATGGGAATACCAGACCACCTGACCTGCCTCTGGAGAAACCTGTATGCAGGTCAGGAAGCAACAGTTAGAACTGGACATGGAACAGCAGACTGGTTCCAAATAGGAAAAGGAGTATGTCAAGGCTGTATACTGTCACCCTGCTTATTTAACTTCTATGCAGAGTACATCATGAGAAACGCTGGGCTGGAAGAAGCACAAGCTGGAATCAAGATTGCCAGGAGAAATCTCAATAACCTCAGATATGCAGATGACACCACCCTTATGGCGGAAAGTGAAGAGGAGCTAAAAAGCCTCTTGATGAAAGTGAAAGAGGAGAGTGAAAAAGTTGGCTTAAAGCTCAACATTCAGAAAACAAAGATTGTGGCATCTGGTCCCATCACTTCATGGGAAATAGATGGGGAAACAGTGGAAACAGTGTCAGACTTTATTTTGGGGGGATCCAAAATCACTGCAGATCATGACTGCAGCCATGAAATTAAAAGACGCTTACTCCTTGGAAGAAAAGTTATGACCAACCTAGATAGCATATTCAAAAGCAGAGACATTACTTTGCCAACTAAGGTCCGTCTAGTCAAGGCTATGGTTTTTCCAGTGGTCATGTATGGATGTAGAGAGTTGGACTGTGAAGAAAGCTGAGCGTTGAAGAATTGATGCTTTTGAACTGTGGTGTTGGAGAAGACTCTTGAGAGTCCCTTGGACTGCAAGGAGATCCAACCAGTCCATTCTAAAGGAGACCAGTCCTGGGTGTTCATTGGAAGGAATGATGCTAAAGGTGAAACTCCAATCCTTTGGCCACCTCATGGGAAGAGTTGACTCATTGGAAAAGACTCTGATGCTCGGAGGGATTGGGGGCAGGAGGAGGAGATGACCGAGGATGAGATGGCTGGATGGCATCACCGACTCGATGGACATGAGTCTGAGTGAACTCCAGGAGATGGTGATGGACAGGGAGGCCTGGCGTGCTGCGATTCATGGGGTCTCAAAGAGTCGGACACGACTGAGCAACTGAGCTGAACTGATGGTACCTGTATTTTCATTTTTGCGTGAGTGCTCAGTTGCTAAGTTGTATCCGACTCTTCCTGACCGCCATGGACTGTAGCCCACCAGGCTCCTCTGTCCATAAGATTTCCCAGGAAAGAATACTAGAATGGGTTGCTATTTCCTCCTCCAGGGGATCTTCCCACCCCATGAATTGAACCTGTGTCTCCTGCATTGACAGGTGGATTCTTTACCACAGAGCCACCTGGGAAGCCCAATTTTCACTTTACAGATCTTTAAAGTTGTCAGCATTTGTGTTCAGTTAGAGATCATGACATGTGAAATCAAAAGAATGAGGGTATGAATCCTGATTCTATCCAAACTCTTTGAGCTTCCTACCCTTGGGTGAGTCTTTTATCAATTCCTTTGTTTTGCGGGGCGGAAATAGCAGGGTGAGGAGTTTTGATGGTGTGGGGGTCTGCATCTTATCCCCTCCATTGTTGATGGGTCAACTCTGTATGTAACACCCTTAGAATATTGCCAGGCAAGAAGCAATCAGTCAAGAGATGCAGCCTGCAGACATTATCACAGATTAATTTTCAGCCGGTATCATGGACAAGGCAACAACGGGAAAGTCCTGGCTCTTGGGCCAGGTGCCTGGGCCTTGTTTCTGTCCATACTCCCCACGTGACTCTGCTCATCCGTCCAGCAGGCTCCAGCTGGAGGCCTGGGAGGAGTGGTCAATGTGTTCAGAGAAACTGCCGCTCCATTTCCCTTCTTTTCAAGGACCTCCTTCCACGGCTGGATTTCAGAACGCATTCCCTGGCTGTAGCTGGAAGGGATGCAAAGACGCCCCAGCCGTGCCCCCAAAAAGGGGAGCAGGAAGTACAGGCAGCCTCAGCCTCAGAGAACTGACACCCTGAGGCCACTACTGTCCTGGGCAGCTGTGCTCCCAGTGACCCGCCGGGTGGAGTCTAAGGCCTGGTCACTTGGGCCCAGCACTAACTCTGCCTGCCCTGCTTGCTCCCGCCCCTTTGCAAGGCTGATCCCTAGTAAACAATGGGTACCTTGGCATTCAGTGCTCATTTCCGGAGACTCTGACCTAGACCAGCCTCCCTTCTCCAGGCATGTCACTGAGCGTCCCTCTCAGTCCCACCCCTGGCAGGAAAGCTCCCTCCCAGGGGCCCCTTGCAGCCCTCTCCTCCCTCCTCACTGCACCTCCAACCCCTACCCTAGCTCAGCTCTCATCTCACCTGAACGCATCTCTCCTCTCCCTTCTCCTCGCCAAGTCCCATCATTTCCCTGTTGCCAGTTGTCTGAGGAATTGTTTACCACCATAAACCACAATACAACTCCATAAATATGTTATTTATCCTTCTTATTATTATCCCCCATTATTTATTTCTGAAACTCTATTATTAAATCTGTAAAGTGTTCGGTGATACACTGGCAATGAAAGACACTCCATAAAGGCGAGTTTATGAGTATTATTACTCTGTGATTAAAACAAGGAAGAAAAATGAACAGCATTAAATCAAACCGGATTCCCTCTCACCTGCAGGGGCCCCTGCTTTTAGGTGAAGGATGGCCCCCAGGCCTGGGCTGGGTGCAGGCTCTGTCTTCCTCGTCGGTAGCCCTCCTGGCCGGTTCCCTTCGCGGTGGCTGTCAGTGACACCTGAGAGACACACGGATTTGCAGGAGGCTCCGTCACCTGGTGGAGTTTGTTCTGGGCAAAGCAAAAGCGATTCCGTTTGCAGTCTTACTTTTCGCCATCAGTCACCGCCAGTGACACGAAGAGGTAATAGAAGTGCCCAGGAATCCTGCATTTTATTTCCACTCGGCAGCATTTCTTTTGCAGGGAAACATAAATTCGGCTGATTTTTGTGCAGATTTTGCAAAAATGGTCTCTCTCCTTCTCACTCTGTGGACCTACGTGATGCAAGGACAAAGGGATGATTCTGCCTGGAGGTCGGAGGTGGTCTCAGCCTCATCAAGGGGGAGACGTAGGGAAGGAACGGCGGGCCCCGTGGACAGTTGCCTGGTCTGTACACAGTATTAACAGGTTAGGGAGCTGGGAGTGGGAGGCTTTCTGCATCACCTGGCCACATCCATCCTTTGGTGCAATGGTTCTCAAAATGTGGTCCCTGGACCAGCTCAGCACCACCCGGGCACTTGTTGGAAATGAGAACTCTCAGACTCCACTCCAGACTGACCAAGTCACAAACTCTGGGGGTAAAGTCCAGGAATCTGAACAAGTCCTCCAGGTGGTTCCAGCGCAGCGCAGACTGGGAGAATCACTGGGTGAGCACACTGGATTCAAAGGGCCTCCAAACCAGTCCATCCTAAAGAAGATCGACCCTGAATATTCCCTGGGAGGACTGGTGCTGAAGCTGAAGCCCCAGTACTCTGGCCCTCTGATGCTAAGAGCCGACTCATTAGAAAAGACCCTGATGGTGGGAAAGGTTGAGGCCAAAAGGAGGAAGGGGCAGCGGAGGATGAGATGGTTGGCCAGCATCACTGACTCAATGGACACAAGTTTGAATAAACTCTCGAAGATAGTTTATTCCTCCGAGATAAACTCTTGGAGGACAGAGGAGCCCGACGTGCAGCGGTCCATGGGGTGACAAAGAGTGGGACACGCTTAGAAACTGAACGGCAACAACAAACAGCATCTACGAGGAGCTTGTTAGGAAGACAGAGCGTAAGATTCCCCCAGGATCTACTGATTCCGAAGCAGCATTTCCGCAAGCTTCCCAGGTGCTCTTTTGCCCGTCAAAGCTGAAGAGGCACTGCTGTGGTGTCTTCACCGCTCTGCTCCGGTCTAGGGGACGGAGGCAGGGCCGAGCTTGTGAGGGTGGAGGTGGGGACTGGAGCTGCGAGGTGATGGCAAAGCCCGCGGGACCTTTAGGGATGAGGGACCTGGGGCAATTGGAGTTGGGCGTCTGGGGATTGAGAAAGGCACAGATCATTGCACCTGACTCGAACTTTCCCCATATCAGAATTAAAGGTGAAAATCATCTCAACGGGCTGAACCTGGGATGTCTGACTTCTTAGGAACCAAACTGACATCTTGTCATTGTTGTCAAATCATTATGACAACCTCACCAAGAGAAAGCACAGCAGAACACACAATCTGATTGTTTTGTGATGGCCTTCGGATAATTTTATACACTCCGGGATGGCACAAAATCCCACCGACTCGTCACCGAGTTGAGATCTGTTGCTATGGAAACCACTAGATGGAGAGCCGAGACTGGGATCTGGACCCCATTCCCCCTCTGACCCAGCATGTGACTCGAGGCAAAGTCAGCCCACTTGTCGGTCGCTCACCCCCAACTCCTTACAGCAGAAACTAGTCTGTGGATTGTGGGTGAGCTGGTGTGATCCCGGGCAGAAAGGGCCCAGGGCTTCTTACCCTGCCAGCTTGCTGGCATCTCTCGGCTCCCAATTCTTAGATGTCTGTTCTGTCCAAGCTCAGGGGTTCTCGTCTCATCTTCTCGTGTTGGAGGAGGTAGTGTCATCAGCCCCATTTTACAGGCGTGAAAAAGGAGGGACAGGGAGGTCAGGATCTTCCGTAAGGTCACACCGCTCCTGAGAGGCTGAGCCACGGTTTGAATCCAGCCTGCGAGCTTTCAAAACCCTCCGTCATCCATAAAGAATGGGTCACAAAGAACTCTGCTCAGTACTCTGTAATAGCCTAAATGGGAACAGACTCGATAAAAGAATAGATGCACAGGTACGTATAAGTGAATCTCTTTGCTGTACGCCTGAACTAACAGCACGTTGTTACTCAACCATACTCAGATACAAAGTGAAAATTAAAAAATAGTAAGTAAACAAAAAAGAGTGGATCAGATGACTTCCATTCTCTCCTGCCTCCGTTTGCGCAGCTATGAAATAGGGAGAAGGAGGTTCTCTTCGGTTCTCCTCCTGAAGTTTGCTGTGAAAACGAGAATTCACCGTCTTTAAGGGCTTCCAGCCACGGGGAAGGCAGGGCCCCCTCCCCACCTCCCCTGTGCCCAGTCTGATGTTTGGCTAGCTGGTGAGAGTGGCCAGTGGCCTTTCTGATGGGTCAGTCCCTGGGCCTTGCTAATTGTCAGTTCCTTGGAATATCTCCCCCATCTCTGATGCAAGAGCTGGTTGGGTGGGTGTGAGGATGTGACTCAAAGTTTGCTTGGCAACTTTCTGCCTTCGCGAGAGAGCTATTAGCAGTGGGGACACAGCTTGGAGGAAGGAGCCGTGATGAATGGAGCCTCTACATTACCTCGGGGGTGACACTGCTTGATTAAGCTAAGTACTTGCGGTGGCACCTCAGCTGGCAATTGCTCATCTATTTATCTCAGGAGAAGAACTGATGCTTGCAGCTACACACTTCTTCATAAACTCCAGATGCTTCCCAGCTCAGTCTGGCCTGGACACAGCAGCCCCAGGGACGTGACGTTCCATCACCTTCAAGTGACCGCCCAACCCCGAGATCATGGCTCCCCTGTGCCGGGGAAGCTGCCCCACCTGTGATGTGGTCACTGTCCCCCTTCCACAGACATGTGCCCTCCTCACTGGCTGACCGCCCAGGAAGCCACAGGGCTGGGCTCAGGGAGGCCACCGCCAAGGTAGCAAGGTGGCTGGGCTCCCCAACCTCCAGGGCCTTCAACCCCTCAAGGAGTTTCCTGGGGTGAGGCCAGGTGGGCCCTCACTCTTGCTGGAAGGTGGGGTACAATAGGGCCAGGAAAGTTCTGAGCCTACTGCTTGCAGAAGGCCTGGCTGGAGTCCACACGGGCATTTCTGGGGAGACACACAGCCCTCCTGGAGTGGCGGCCTGGGTACTGAGTGTTGGGGACAGCAGCTGCTATCGCTGCAGACGCCCTGGGCCAGACACAGCCAGGCCTTCCTGTGCTCCTCACCCTGAAGGGACAAGCTTCCCACCCGTTCCTGCTCTCCTCTCCTTGTCTCTGCTGGAACCACAGGATGAGGTTGCTGGAAGGGCTCTCTGGGTTAAAACTCAGGCCATGATTGGTACACATATACAACGGAAGAGTCCCTGGAGAAGGGGTAGGCTACCCAC
This sequence comes from Ovis canadensis, assembly GCF_042477335.2. Classification (NCBI taxonomy): domain Eukaryota; kingdom Metazoa; phylum Chordata; class Mammalia; order Artiodactyla; family Bovidae; genus Ovis; species Ovis canadensis. The sequence continues at coordinate 65,484,124 of NC_091255.1, read as the reverse complement.
TCCAGTATTCTTGGGCTTTCTTGCTGACTCAGATGATAAACAATCCTCCTGCAAAGCAGGAGACCTGGGTTCAATCCCTGGGTTGGGAAGACCCCTTGGAGGAAGACATGGCAACCCACTCCAGTATTCTGACCTGGAGAATCCCATGGACAGAGGAGCTTGGTGGGCCACAGCCCATGGGGTCACAAAGAGTCAGACACGACTGGATGACTAAGCACAGTGTTACTCAGCCATTAGAAAGAATATAAAAATGCCCTTTGCAGCAATGTGGATGGACCTAGAAATTGTTATACTGAGTGAAGTAAGTCAGACAGAGGAGAAATATTTGACAGCATTTATATGTGGAATTGGAAAGGAAATTATACAAATGAACTTACTTACAAAACAGAAACAGCTTCACAGACTTAGAGAGAGCTGACTTAGGGTTGCCAGGGGGTAAGAGCAGGCAGAAGAGATGATCAGAGATTTGGGACGGACATGTGCACTCTGCTGTATTTGAAATGGGTAACCAACAAGGACCTACTGTCCAGCACAGGGAACTCTGCTCGATGCTATGTGGCAGCCTGGATGAGAAAGGAGTTGGAGGAGAATGGTGCATGTATATGTGTGACGGAGTTGCTCTGCTGTTCCCCTAAAGCTACCATAACAGCGTTAATTGGCTACACCCCAATACGAAATAAACTGATGTCATTGAGTTAAAAGAAAAAAAAACCACTCAGGCCATGGGATGTGCCTGTTGAGGAGCTGTGTCCAGACCAACCATGTTGAAAAGCAGGTCCTTCGGCTCCAAGAGGAGGCCCCACTGAGGCCCCTGAGGAGCAGATGCTTGCATCCATTCCTACATATTCGCTCGTTCTGTTATCTACTCACTCATTTCTTCAACGCCCTTTTGTGGACCACCATGTGCCAGACGGCCATAGGCACAGAGGATGGAGCTTGGGCCCCAGGCGGGTTAACAAGCTGAATGACCACCCCCACCCGCAACCCCCGCCTGCCCCAGGCTGAAAGAGCAGCCCAGGGAGGGTCAGGGGAAAGACCTGGTGGCCCCAAGCGTTTGTTGAATGAACGAAAGAACCGATACACAGCTAAAGAAAACCAGCTGGACCCCCAGGGGCCAATAAAATCTGGGAGGGTCCTGCCTGGTAACTAGGTCCCTGGAAGTCTGTGCCTTCAGCACCGCGGTCCATCTCTTGGCACTCCTGCCCTTCTTGAGACTGAACTTGAATCTTCAGGCATTTGGTTTTCTCACCACCTGAAAGCTGGGTCCCTTCCATCAACCATCCCACTGAGGACCAGGGGTGATCTGCCACCTGCCTCTCTCGGCACCTCTCCAGCTCAACTCCACATTTACCAATGAGTCATTTATTTCCTCCCTGGAAACGTATGGATTGCTGGAGTTAGAGGTGAGTTATGAGACTGGGAGAACCTCAGTTTCAACCTGGGCCGTATTTCAACCTGGGCAGCTCTGCAGCAGGTTGCCACGCAGCTGCTATGATACTCCCCAGCCTCAGGGGGCCACCTCCGCCAGGAAGTCCAGGGAGCTGGGGATAGAACTGGGAAGGCGTCCTCTCCAGAGTCCAGTCCCAGGAGCCCGTCTTTGCTACATGCCTGGAAAGCATGGGGATCCGCAAGGCAGAGCAGTCAAGCCCATAATAAATGATTCTGGCTTTTGATGGACCTGCTCTTCTGGGGGGCTTCCCAGGTGGCGCTAGTGGTAAAGAACGCACCTGCCAAGGCAGGAGACATAAGAGACGTGGGTTTGTTCTCTGGATCGGGAAGGCCCCCTGGAGGGCATGGAAACCACTCCAGTGTTCTTGCCTGGAGAATCCCATTGACAGAGGATCATAGCGGGCTATAGTCCATGGGGTCACAAAGAGTCAAACACAACTAAAGCAACTTAGCAATCAGGCACGCTCCTCTCGGCTCTTAGAAGTGGGACCTTGCTGAGAACCAGGCTTGGGGTGGGAACCATCTCTCCCACTTGGGCCTCTCTGGGAAAGAAGCATCTGGAACGGGCAAGTACCCACCCCAAGGATCACACCAACTTACCTGTTTGCCTCTGAGTTTATAGGCTGCGGTAAACACCTCGGGGACAAAGCTGCCTCCTTCGTCCCCACCCGCTTCCCCTCCACCCAACTCAGACTCCCTTGCTCATGAATGCCAACCTACAAAAATAGCCCCCCGGCTTCCAACCCCTGCAAGAGGCAGATACGTAATGACAGAGCGACTTGGTGCAGAGGTAACAAATTGTCCGTATTATAGCACTTTACATCTTGATATCCATTCTCCTCAACGGGCTTATCTGTAAACCGACCGAATTCACACTGGGATGCTAAGAAAATAGCTGTCATATAATAGATGGGGTCTCCTGGAAAATGAACATTTACAAATGGCTGTAGCATTTACTTAAAATGTCATGCCAATTGCTTGCTGTTGTCTTTATGCAATGAGATTGATTTTACTGCTCCTTTGAGTCCTCAGCCTTGATGGGTAGTTTTTAATGCAGCAAGGAGATGCTTTTTGTGTTTAATCTATAAATAGAGTCTGTGAGGGCATGGGCTCTTGAAGGTGCAGCCTTGGAAGGGTCCAGGCCTCTTTTCCCAGGACACTCTTCTTTTTTTTAAGCCCCCTCCTCTTCCCTCTGGGAGAAGCTGGACCTGGGCAGGGTCTGCACTGATCTTATTCATGTATTCAAATGTATGCAGATGTATGCATTCTGTTTAACAAGTTAATTCATTTGCCAGGCCAGGCAGTTCGGGGTTTTCACAGTGTAATACCCACACTTGATTCTCCCTTCCATACCCGATTATGCCCTAGGGTTTTACTAGGAGAGAGTTTATAGAGTTGGAGCCTAGGGAGGGTTGGGGGTAGGGACAGCTTGCCTCTTGCAGAAAATGACCTCAAAGTGTCCTCAGGGTGATTGCAAGGGCTCTGGCGTCCTTGAAGCCACAGAAAGCTGGCCGCATGGACGTTACTTGAAAAGTTCGCAGTTTACCACTCTCCTCACCCCAGCTCATCCCCAACGTGGCCACTTTTTCCTTTACCTCCTGAAAAACTGCACAAGTATCCTTGATTGGCAGTCCCTGCTGGGGGAACACAACTTCCTGCTTGTTCCTGGACCCGATGCTGTATGTCCCCTACAGAGCATGGCACACGCCGCCCCCAGACACCACGCCTGTGTCCCCAGCTGAGTTTGGCATCTTCCTCCTAAAGGAAGCACAAAGATAAAGCTGGGTGAACAAGTCCACTTTGATTCTCCCTCACATCTTTCCCGGGAAGATTTTCTATAGCGTTTAGGAGCCAGCGTATCACCCTTTTCCATCTCAAGAACCCCAGCCACACCTGCAGGGGAGCCGCCTTTTCATCCAAGCTGTTCAGAGTTTGAAGATCTGAGTAAGATCCACGTTGCCTTTACATGCCAGCTTTTTCTGCGTCGGGGGTATTGGAAGCACCTGGCTGCTTCTCATCGTTAATGGCGACGGTAAGTCTTCACTTGGTGTCCCATCCCACAGGAGAGCGTGTGCGTTCTTCACGCTGCAGGATCCTGAGAAGCAGACAGGATGTGTGGGCATCATCTCTACTCCTTTGTTCAGCACATATTTATGAGCACCTACTCTAAGCCAGGGGCAGTGCTGGGGGCTGAGAACAGATCAAGAAGCCCAACAGACTTGGTCTCTGCTCTTGAGGGCATCTCCGTATCCTGTTGGGGATGGAGAAGTGACTGCTGAAGCCCTGACAGGCCAGGGACCTGCCACACACGAGCCCACAGGTGGGCTGCTTTCCCAGTCTTGGTGGTCGTAGCTGGGGAAGCATTCACGGAGGGCTTCCTGGAGGAAGTGCTATGGAAGCGGAAGCCTGAGGGATGAATAGGAGCTAGCCAGTTTAGGATCAAAAAAGGGCAAAACACAAAGATAGTGTTTTCCAATGGAGGGGACAGTACTTGCCAAGGAATTGGAGCTCAGAGAGAGTAAGACTTTCCCAAGTCACATGGCTAGGAAGGGAATATGAGACCAGTTTCTTTAACCAACCTATTTTTGCAGTCCCCCATCAGTGAATTCTACAGGTAGGGAAACAGAAGCTCTGGCCAACAAAAGTTTCTGACTCTGGGGTCACCCTTCCTCTTAGTAGGCTGAGCATCAACAAGCCAGCACTTCCAAGGAAAATGATCACTGCCCAGACAGACTAGACAGCTGTGGTTATCAATGCTGGTCTGAAAACATGATTAGACAGAGTCTAAATAATGGTTTAGATTAATCATCTGAAAATGACCCTCAACAGAAACAAGGAAATAACAGAGAAAGCCAATGTGTGGAATCTAAAAAGAAATGACACAATCCTTTTTATGACACAACAAAGAAATGGATTTATTCACAGAACAGAAATAGACTCACAGACTCAGAGAAAGAACTTGTGGTTACCAGAGGGGGAAGGGATAGTTAGGGAGTTTGGGATCGACATGTTCAAACTGCTAAATTTAAATTGGATAACGAACAAGGACCTACTGTGTAGCACAGGGAACTCTGCTCAGTGTTATGGGGCAGCCTGGATGGGATGGGAGTTTGGGGGAGAATGGATACATGTATGTTTATGGCTGAGTCTCTGCTGTGTACCTAAAATTATCACAATGCTGTTAATAGATCATACTCCAATATAAAATAAAAAGTTTTTTAAAAAAGGAAACCAATGTGTTCAGATCATTATTAATTACTCAGATCGAGGCCCTAGCATTTTAAAATCCACTAAATGGCTGTGGGAAGGAGATCCCTTTCCTCCATGGAGTCACCAGACTCTCCTCTGTTTCTTGTGCCAAATACCGAAAACCTCACGGTCAGATTCAGAATCTCCACACACAGCACAGTCAACAAATTGACTCCAAAAGCCTGGAGCCAAAAGAGACCCAAGAGCTCAGCCTCTCCAAACTGCTTCTTACACAGAACTGGAGACAGGGAAGGGGTGCCAGTCTGTTCCGGCCGGTATAACAACATGCCATAAACTGGGATGCTTCACAACAAATGCTTATTCTTGTGGTTCTGGAGGCTGCAAGTACGAGATTCAGTTACTGGCAAGACCCCTCTTCCCGGTTCACAGACAGCTTCTTCTTGCTGTGTCCTCAAATGGCTGAAGAGGGGAGGGAGCTCTCCCGGGTCTTTTTAATGAGGGCACTAACCCCATACATGAGGGCCCCACCCTCATGACCTAATCACTCCCAAAGGTCCCACCTCCAAATACCACCACTCTGGGGATTGGCTTTCATCTCCCAGATTTTGTGAATCTGGGGAACACAAACATTCAGTCTATAGCAGACGTGTCTAAAATCATCAGAACTGTATCTGGAGTAAGAACTAGAAGAGTGTTAGGGTCTTTTGCGCCGATCAAGCCTTGAAAACAGTAGTGTTCTCTTCCAAGAAAAGCAGCCATGGGCCCTTGCTTGAAAAGTCCACTCCCACGCCTTGAGCGGAGGACCCAGTTACCCTGGCAACCACTGACTGGCAGGGGAGACCACACTCCTCTCCCCGCCCCACCGGACAGAAGGGAGGCCTGCAAGGTGCTCAGACACAATGCTGATTGCATCGCTGATCTATTACTGGGTAACAAGTCACTTCAAAACTAAGTGGATTAACACAATCATCATTCTATTATCTCTCACAGTTTCTGAGGGTCAGGAATTTGGACAGGCCTCAGTGGGAACTTGTGTCTGTTCTCAGATGTCTGGGATCTTGGCTGGGAAGACAGGGGCAGGTGTGGCGGGGTGAGCAACTCTGCAGTGTGAGGCTGAAATCATTGAGAGGCATCTTCACTCAAGAATTTGGTGGCTAGTGCCGGCTGTTGGCGGGGCCCTCTGCTGGGCTGTCAGCCAGCACACCTACGTGGGGTCTCTGTGCGTGGACTAATTTGAGCTTCCAAACAGCACGGCAGCTGTTCCAAGAACAAGTGTCTGCAGGAGATCAAGGGGGAAGTGCATGCTGTTTTTAGAGTCTAGTCTCAGAAGTCACTTCATGTCACTTCCATGTACTGTCAAGGCAGGCAAAAAGTCGTCCCGGGTTCTGGGGGAGGTGGGGGTGGGTGTCAAGGTCAGATTGTATAAAGAGCCCATAGAATGGGAGCTATTACAGGGGCCATCTTCACACCATGCAGTCGGTGCCTCAGCAGTTCCTAAGGACTCTAACCAAATTCATTTATTTAAAAAAAGGTTTATTGAGCACCTATTGAGTGCTGGGCTTCCCTGGTGGCCCAGATGGTAAAGAAAGTGAAAAAGGTGAAAGTCTCTCCCCTCTGTCTGACTCTTTGCAACCCTGTGGACTACAGAGTCCATGGAATTCTCCAGGGCAGAATACTGGAGTGGGTAGCCTATCCCTTCTCTAGCAGATCTTCCTGACCTAGGAATTGAACCAGGGTCTCCTGCATTGCAGGCAGATTCTTTACCAATTGAGCTATCAGGGAAGTCCTAATGATGGTAAAGAATCTGCCTGCAATGAGGGAGACCTCGGTTTGATCCCTGGGTTGGGAAGATCCCCTGGAAAAGAAATGGCAACCCACTGCAGTATTCTTGCCTGGAGAATCCCACGGACAGAGGAGCCTGGCGGGCTACAGTCCATGGGGTTGCAAAGAGTGACCAACACTAACGCTTACTGTGTGCCAGAAACTGCACGAGGGGCTCTCCTGTCTCTTGTGCTGGCAGCTGCAGGGATGCTGCAGGAGAAGCAGCCCAAAGGAGCTCGGTGGGGGTGGGGGTGGGGCAGAAGGCGCTGCCTCTGCGTAGACACGCCTGTCCATCCTCACCCAGTGAAGGCAAGTTGAAGGCTCCAGGGCATCACCATGATGACCTGGTCTGCTGAGCCTGTGCTCCTGCCGTGTGGCAAGGGCAGCCCCTGAGTCCAGGGGAGGAAAAGGAATTCTGTGTCTGCAGCCTCCCAAGGAGCAGGGTCCCAGGTGACCCCGCCCCGCCCCTCCTACTGAGCAGAGCCCATTACCACTGTTCATCCTCTCCCAGCAGAGCCAGGGCCCCACTTCTCCTGCCCTTCACGCACAGAAGCTGTCCCAAGGCTCTTCCTGGCCCCGGACACCCTCCCCCTCATCTACAGGGGCTGAAGCCTCATTGGTGTACCTGGATTTGCGTCTCTCCTCTTAGCCAAAGATTTCCAATCTGAAATTGCCATCTTTATTTTCAATGTGCCACCTCCCCCATGAACACTCGAAACCCTCTCAGGGGCCACCTGACAGTTGAATGCAGCCAGCCACGGGCAGCTCACTCCCACCCTTGTCGTTTGCAAACAGCTGGACCCCTGAGGAAGTCCTGCCATCTCATCCTGAACAACACCAGACTCATCCCTAGATCCTACTGTGACGAAAGTGCCTCCCTTGCCCCATCTAAATAATTGTGGATTAAAGGATCTCCCCAGGCAGGGCTGGCACTCTTGTTTATAGATAAGTAGGGAGCCTTTTAAAAAGTTAATTGTGGTGGTAGAAGATGATGGGGACTTCCCAGAGAGAGCCGGGATGGTTTTAATGAAGCAAACGTGTACCAGGGACCCCGAAGAGGAAGGGAGTCCTGTAGCGAGAGGGTGAGTCTAGCTGATATGCTGAAGGAAGGAGAGGATGGGAGGGCTGTCAAGATCCAGGAGCTGCTGTTTAGGAAACGGTGACTTCAGATAGGAAAAGGCAGTCAGGGGGAAGATGGGTAATTTGCTCTGGAGCAGATGTGATGAGGAGAAAGGCTCGGAGGAGGGCAGGCAACCCTACCTCCCCTCTCCAGCTCCCTCTTCTCCTGCTCTGGCGGTCAGATGTCTTCAGAGACTAAGGGAGTCTCCAGGGCAGCCCTGGAGGGACTGGGCAGGGGGCTGACGGGGAAAGAGAGTCCTTTTCCTGGCATCTAAAGGTCCAGGGTGATGAGGATGGGGCCCCAAGGGGCTCACAACCTGCCTTTGATACATCTGATCAACGTGAGAAAATTGTTCTTCTGATTTTAGATTGCTCTTGGACAGGACGACACCTGAATCCCGTGGACCCTTTATGGCTGCCCTGCTTCTGGCTCCAAACAGATTGATGGCCAGAGCAGAGCTGTCTCCTCTGACCTCCGTCAAGGACAAGGGTGGAACGGGCCTGCCCTCCCCACCTGCCCACCCCTCGTCCTTTCTGCTGTTTCCCTGGACAGCAGAGGGGGCTGTGGCTTCCATGAAGCCACTGAGAAGGGTCGTTGGCAGAGTGGGAATTCTTGTGGTCCCAGCAGTAGCGAGGAGCTGGCGTTCACTGCTCCCCAGCCCTTGGCAAGCTTGCGGGGGACCGAAGCTGACCCAGGCGAGGCCTCCCCCTCCTTCACCACAGCTGCAGTCACTGTTTGAAAGTGGCTCTGGATTCATCAAGAAGGCAACTGACCTTCCTCAGCCCCCCTCCACAGGGAGCCCTGGCTTATGCCAAAGGAGATGATCCAGCCCCGTGCCAGCCCCGGCTTCTGAAATGTTAACGTCCCATTCCAGCCCGAGCAGGACCGCAGGGCAAAACTCAACCACAGCCACGAGCCTCGCTCCAGCGGAGCCCACTGCGGCCCAAGGGGACGCTGTCCCCAGGCTTCCAGGAAGACTCCGAGGTGTCAGTTTATTTCAGGTTCAGAGCCAGGCTGCTCAGGCTACGTTTCCAACCCTGAGGGGCACTGGCGGTGAGCCGATTTACCCCCAGGCAAGCATTTCCGGTGGAGACCTGCTTTTCCTGTCTTCCCAATGCCCGGTGTTAGCGGGCACTCCTGCCCCTCAGCCGTGATGAAGAGCGATTTTCTGAAGGCTGGACAAAGAGTCGGACTTCCCGAAGTACTCCTGATCTACAAAACCAATCCAGCCATCCCCGGGGCCAGAGCCGCCCTCAGCCCCGGCAGGACTCAGCCTTGACTCAGCACCGCGAGTCACCAAGTGCACCCTTCTCATCGGTGGGGGATACCCGCAGCCCTCTGTCGCCTGGTCCCCAGATGGTTTCCAGGGCTGCAGTCGGTCCAGCTGAGCCAGTCCCTGCACAGCCTCCCTTCACGAGGTTGGAAGGGCCTACCGGGGCCACAGGGACAGTAACCCCTTCCCTCCCGCAGGGTCCTTCCTGTGCTGGGTCTCCCGGCCCACCCGGCTCTCCCTGCTGCTGTGACGCCAGCTGGGGCAGAGGGCTGGGGGCTGGGGGCTCCTCCAGGACTCCAGGGACTCCAGCCTTCTCGCCTGCCTCCTCCCCACCCTGCTCCAGTCTCCACTGGGTAGCGCAGCTCCAGGAGGGCCTGGACCAAAGGAAATGGGTGAAAGAAAAGGATGCGGTTCACAAGGCCTGAGAAGCCTTCGAGCATGAAAAGATGCCAGCTTGAAAAGACTTAGAAAGGAGATCGTGAAGGTTGTAGGCGCCTCTGAACCTCTTCCAGTTTTTCGATTTCCCACGGCGTTTGGCAAAAATCGGATTGGAGTGGAGGCCCCCAAGACCGAGGACTGGCTGGCTCTTTGGCACAGTGGCAACAGCAGGACAGACCTCGTCTCCAGGCTGCGAGAAAGGACATGCCTGGGACTCGGGGTGGGCGGCCGGGGGCTCACAGAACCACCTCTCCTACAGAGACTGTGGGCTGTGGAGAGTCACCCCAGTCTCTGCTTTTCCCTTAAACTTGCAGGAAGAAGGGGGTTAGACTCAGAATCTCAAGGGAGCTTGCGGAACCCCCTGTGCCCAACCTCCACCGGGGACTCGGGAATCCAGGCTCTGGCCGGGGACCCCCAGAGCCCGCAGGCTGCTGGACCCCCGGCAAGCGGGAGAGAAGCGCTGCTTCGGGTTTTGGTGAGGAGGGTGACCCCCGAGCCAGCACAATGGATGGGGACAGATCTAGTCTGAGGGTCTCAGAAGATGGTATTACTCAGCAGCCTCACGCTTTTCATCTGGAACTTATTGGAAAACCTTGCTAAGGGGATCAGCTGCCTCCCGGTGCCAACTCCCAGCTCCCATCCAATCGGCGTTCAGGCCCTTTAAAGTATTACTTTTCGACACTGTGAACATTGTATGTTCCTGACAGGATAAGCCCGCCACAAATTAATACCTGGGGCAGATCCTAAAACACAATTCTTCCCGGCTGCAACGATTGCAGCCAGCCCCTCTATCTGCACCGAAGCAGTGAATCTTTCATCGTTGCGATCCCTACATTGTTTTTTCTCCTCCGGTCCCTCAGACAGCCCAGACAATAAACTTTACTTCCTTTTATGATTATCGGTGCACTCATGGGGTTCCCATGCTGCAGCACCAGCCACTAGAAGGGCCCCTGAGCTGCCTGCGGGGACAATCCCACGAGCCACCAGCATCTCTTTCAGTTCCCACGTTGGGGTTTGGAGGCGGTGAGCTGGCCTCTGGGAGACAAAGGCATGTAGGGCTTCCTCTGTCCAGGCAGCTGAGGGTGGCAGTAAGGGAGGAGGGGGCGGGAGAGGGGCTCAGTTTCTGTCATTCAGGAGGGACCACAGCATCAGCCAGGCGCAGTGAGGGCCAGGGAACAGCCTCAGGACAGGAACGCGAACTGCCCGGCCTGGCGAGCTGCCTGACCTGGCGCTGGCCACGCTGAGCCAGGGGGAGTGAGGAGCCCACCGAAGGGCTGGGCCGGAGGATCACCACGCACCTGCCTTGTTTCACATCTTACTGTGGCCGAGCTCAGCACAGAAAATCAGGTCTGTGTCCTAGCCCACAGGCCTTTGTTTTTCCATCTGCAAAATGGGACGTGTGACGTTGGCCCTGCCTGTTCCATAGAGCTGTTGGAGGGCAAGGATGCGTATAGAAAGCCTTGAGATGCCCTCAGAACTCTGGGTACCAGAATCCTCTGCGGGCACTCGGGATAAAACCTCGAGGACCTGCGAGAGGTAGGGGTGTGCTGCTTTTCTAGGGCTGCTGCAGCGAATGACCAGAAATGGAGATGGGGTACTTCAAGCAACAGAAGTGTATTCTCTCTCAGTTCTCGAGGCTGGGCCTCGATGAGTCGGCAGCGCTGATTCCTTCTGGAAGCTCCGAGGGTGAGTTTGCTGGTCTCTCTCCAACTTCGGTAGCTGCCAGCAAGCCTTGGCCTGTAGACATATCACCCCAGCCTTTGCCTCTGTCTTTACCCGGCCCTTCTCCTCTGTGTCCTCCCCTCTCCACATAGGGACACCGGTCATTGGATTTGGGGCCCACCCTGATCCATGTGACCTCTGGTAACTAACAGCCTCCCGTCAGGGACATTCCTGGGGTTTGCTTTCATGGCAAGAAGCGGTCGGAGTCCGGGGAAGTCCCCTCTAACCGCTCCATGGAGACGTGGGGCTTCCCAGGGGCGCTCTACCCGGAGACACTCCAGCTCCTTGTCCGGTTGAAATGCAGTTGAGCCCCTCCACTCCTCGGTCACCTGCGCTTAAAGAGCCAGCCCTCCCCCTCCTCCCCGTCCTCCCCCTGCTCAGCTCTGGATCGTTCCTCCAGGGCCCACAGTGCAGTCTGAGCCTGCGCCTGGTGGGAGCCCTGTCCCAAATTGCACAGTTTAAATTATGCATTAGGTTTTTAAGCAGCACTTTAAGCTGGCAGGGAGACAGATTTTTATCAGTGGTGAATGCCCACCTCGGGCTGCTAAATTTCATCTCGGGTTCGTGTGACAGGTGATAACTCTCACCTCCCTCCCCATGTTAAGAGACACGTCCTGTCTCTGCGCAGGGAAGGTACAACAGCGCACTGGCCGGGAGCCGGGGGTCAGAGCTCGAGGGCTCCTCCTCCGTGGGGGTCTCCAGCTCCCCCATCGCACCTTTCCTTCCGTGGAAACCACTGGAGAGGCCAGGAGGACCCCATGATGACCACCACCTCGCACAACCGGCCACTGGGCCCAGGTCATTCTTCCCCGGGGACACAGAACATCTGCTTCGCATCACGCTCCATCCTGCTTAATTACTGCAGAGAGGGGCTCTGACCACCTGGCCTGTAAGCAAGCAGTCTTGATATTTTTAGCAACAGGCTCTTCTCCAAGGGCCACATAGTCCCCCTGGGGCTGATCTTGTGGACAGAGGAGGCCGGGTTGTCACGAAGGAAGGTCCAGGGAAAATCTGCGTCTCGTGCCTTCGTCCTTCTCAATGCCCTGCCGCCTGGGGGGAGCCTCTCCTTCCTAACCCTCCTCCACACCTCCAAGTCCAGTCCGTCCTGGAGAGCTTCTGCTCCCCACCAGCTGTGAGCTCCCAGGCCCTCTGGGGACAGTCGGCTTAAAAGGCAAGAGCAGAGCTTCAGTGCGGCTTCCACCGCGGACGTGAAGCTCCGGTGGAGGCTGCAGGCTTTGCCCCTGACCTTGGCGCTCGGGAGAGGGTGGTGGTCTCGTGGTCATGTTCTCACAAACACGGGCCCCCCAGGCTGTCTACCATGTGAAAAGGCTTCCGAGAGGCTTCTCTGTCCTAGATAAGTTGTTAAAAGCCAAGATCAATCTGCTTCAGAAAATAAGGTAGATCAATACAAACAGGGCTGTCTGTAGAGAGACTCGCGTGGCCCAGCTCTCCTGCGCTTGGGGATGTGGGCCCTGGGCCCCAGGCCTCACTTTTCTAGCCCACCCCGCCGCCCACCTGGACCCCCACCCTGCGTACTAAGTTGCTTCAGTCATGTCCACCTCTTTTGCGACCCCATGGACTGTAGCCTGCTAGGCTCCTCTGTCCATGGGGATTCTTCAGGCAAGAACACTGGAGCTGGTTGCCATTTCCTCCTCCAGGGGATCTTCCAAACCCAGGGACTGAGCCCGTGTCTCTTATGTCTCCTGCATTGGCAGGCGGGTTCGTTACCATCAGCGCCCCCTGGGAACCCCCATCCTACCCCATGGTATTTGCGTCTGCTCCTTGTTCCCTGGCTTAGCCTTTCTTGTCATTCGGAAGGGACAAAACATTTGGGAAGGGGACTTGAATCCCAGGGAAATGGGTGTGCCATCCCTGTGGGCACAGGGCACTTTGGGATGCATGGTTCCCAGGAGGAGGGACCCTTGCCCCATTCCCTCAGCCCCTCTCCCTTTCTACCTCCCCAGGGCTTCATCTGAATCTTGGAAGCCCCACCCTGAATCTGCAGTCTGCCACCTACTTCAGGGAGTGACGTCTCAGGCAACTTAACAGGGGCATCTACCTGGATCCCACTGCCTGTCTTAAACCAGAGCTCTGACCTCTACAAGGTAAATGTGTGGGACCTTGGGTGTGGATGAATAACCTTGGGTGTGGGTTTTAAGGCCCTTATTTGCTTATTAGGGTTGACCAGAGCCTGCCTGGGTTATACTTGACTCAGAGTGTGTGTGTTGGTCAGTCAGTCGTGTCTGACTCCAGTCCAATGGACTATAGCCCCACAGGCTCCTCTGTCCATGGAATTCTCCAGGCAAGAAGACTGGTGTGGGTTGCCATGCCCTTTTCCAAGTGATTTTCCTGACCCAGGACTGAACGTGGGTCTCCTGCACTGTAGGCAGATTCTTTACCACCTGAGCCCCCAGGGAAGCCCACTAGACAGAGAGTGTGCTCCAACTGGTAAACATCGTGGCCGACGAATACGCAAGCCATTCTGGTCTGAGCACGGTATCCGTATTAATGCATTTAATCCCCACAACAGTCTCACGATTATCTACCATTATTATCTCATCATTTTAGATAAAGAGGAAACAGGCCCAGAGAGATCAAGTAACTTGCTCAAGGTTGCACAGCATCCGAACCCAGGCAGTCTGGCGTGGTGCCCCAGGGCTTCACCCCTGCCATTGCTAGCATATTTTGTGCTGAGTTAAGCTGGGGGCAGGCACGCAATGTCCAAAAAGCACTGGTCCAGCCCTCACCCTCAGGAATCTTTCCTTTTCCTCCAGGTGGTCTGCAGATGAAGAGGGAAGGCTTGGGCCCTCCCTAGGGTCGTGTGTTAGCAGAAGCTCCAGCCACCAAGGATGATTTAACCTCATCAAGCCTGTCGTCCCCACGACGCTCGGCAACTTGGCTTGGAAAATGATGATGGAGTAAGATTTAAAAGCCTGAAGAATGGACTATTATTCTTATCAGTGCTAATAAAGGTGAAAGCGTTTTATTTCCTGGTCTGCATATGATTCAGGTGACAAGAAAGTCCTCACCCCCTCCTCCCCGTGAACTTGCACCCTCCCTACCTCCAGCATCCTCTGAGATCCCCCTGGACCTGTGTTCCTGAGACGCTTACCCCTCCACGAACCCCAGCGCCCAGTGGAAGTTCCCAAAAGCCCAGTGGGGCAGAGGGGATAACAAAGCAGGGTGCAGTTTCTCCTACTGGTGGTTCACTCAGCAAAACAGTCAGCTCCTGCACATTCCATCCTGGGCACCAGGGAGTCCACAGCGAGCAGAGCGCCTGCCCTCCCATGGCCTGCTTTCTAGTAGGAGAAAAAGACTATAGCAATAGTCTGCTATTTATATAATGCAGTGTAAAGAGACTACTCCAAGCCAGGCTTCAACAGTACATGAACCGAGAACTTCGAGATGTTCAAGCTGGACTTAGAAAAGGCAGAGGAACCAGAGATCAAATTGCCAACATCCATTGGATCATGGAAAAAGCAAGGGAATTTAAAAAATAAAAAGCTACTTTGGCTTCATTGACTACGCTAAAGTCTTTGACTGTGCGGATTAGAACAAACTGCAGAAAATTTTTAAAGAATTGGGAATAACAGAGCATCTTACCTGCCTCCAGAGAAGCTTGTACGCAGGTCAGGATGCAACAGTTAGAACTGGACGTGGAACAATGGAATGGTTCCAAATTGGGAAAGGAGTACCTCAAGGCTATATATTGTCACCCTGTTTATTTAACTTATACGCAGAGTACATCATGAGAAACACTGGGCTGGATAAAGCACAAGCTGGAATCAAGATTGCCGGGAGAAATATCAATAAACTCAGGTATGCAGATAATACCACCCTTATGGCAGAAAGTGAAGAGGAACTGAAAAGCCTCTTGATAAAAGTGAAAGAGGAGAGTAAAAAAGTTGGCTTAAAACTCAACATTCAGAAAATGAAGATCATGGCATCTGGTCCCATCACTTCATGGAAAATAGATGGGGAAACAATGGAAACAGTGACAGACTTTATTTTCTTGGGCTCCAAAATCACTGCAGATGGTGATTGCAGCCATGAAATTAAAAGACGCTTGCTCCTTGGAAGAAAAGCTATGACCAACTTAGCATATTAAAAAACAGAGACATTACTTTGCTGACAAAGGTTTGTCTAGTCAAATCTATGGTTTTTCCAGTAGTCACGCATGGATGTGAGAGTTGGACCATAAAGAAAGCTGAGCGCTGAAGAATTGTTGCTTTTGAAATGTGGTGTTGGAGAAGACTCTTGAGTCCCTTGGACTGCAAGGAGATCCAACCAGTCCATCCTAAAGGAATCAGTCCTGGGTGTTCATTGGAAGGACCGATGTTGAAGCTGAAACTCCAATCCTTTGGCCACCTGATGCGAAGAGCTGACTCATTGGAAAAGACCCTGATGCTGGGAAAGATTGAAGGCAGGAAGAGAAGGGGATGACAGAGGACGAGATGGTTAGATGGCATCACTGACTCAATGGAGTTTGAGCAAGCTCTGGGAATGAGTGATGGACAGGGAAGCCTGGTGTGGACTGTAGCCCACCAGGCTCCTCTGCACCTGGGATTTCCCAGGCAACAATACTGGAGTGGGTTGCCATTTCCTAGTCCAGGGAATCTTCCTGACGCAAGGGATCAAACTTGTTTAGTGACTAAACAACAACAAGACGACTATCTGCCTCCAAAGCAAAATACAGCAGGTTAGGGGATAAAGATTTGGGGAGAGCAGGCATCGGTCACGGAGGAGGCAGAAAGCAGAGAGGTCCTCAGCTGCACAATCAAAGGGACCGAAATGCAGGCAGTCACGAGGAAGCACTGGGGCGGGTTCATCAGCCTGGACCAGTCCGCTAGGGAGAGGCCTGACTCCCCTCCCACCTTCTAGCCACTTCTATTGGCCAAGCCTAGTTGGAGGGCAGGGAGGTAGTCTCCTCAGTCAGCCTCCTGTGACACGGAGCAGGGTGGAAAGTGTGGGCGGGGATCTGAAGGGTCGGATGGAGAAAAGGCAGCTGGGGGTTGCTGCTAGTCTATGTAGTGTGATCAGGCAAGACCCTCTGAAAAGGCGACACTGGAGCAGAACCCGGGACTGCCCAGTCCCCACCTCCCACTCACCCTCTAAACATTATCCTGATTTATTTTTCTCCTCCATCCTGAACCTCCCCCCCAACCACAGATTCATCCCTGCACCCCTGCAGGGAGAAGGAACAAAAATGATCTTCCCCTAAGACTAGGCTGCCATGGGAATGGGATAAATATGGGATAGACTGCATCGCGGCTACAAGAAGATGACACATCCTGGGCCGGAGGGAATTTCTGGGACATGTGAGGAACCATCACTCCCCTAAGCTGTCTCTGCCAATTGCCTGGAGAGGAGGGGAAGCTGCTGGGAGAAATGACCGTAGCCGAGGCCACCAGGGTCCCTTCTTCCCCTGGTCGCTCGTGGAGAGCTACAGGGGGTACAGGTGCTGTCAGAAGGTTCTCCATCCACCCCTTCTGTGCCCCTGGGAAGGTCCTACGTGCAGATTTTGCCTAGACTTGTCTGCAAAAGCTGAATCAATGACGTCATGAAATTTCACAGAATTGCAGAGACTGGTTCAAGATATTAGATTCCCCCACCATACACACACACACACACACACAGTGCTTTCCAGCTCTGCAAAGAGAAAAGGGTCTTAGATTCTTGCTCTTGCCTTTGAGAGCTCCTCTGGTCTTCATCAGTCACTCTTCTTTCTCCCCAGAGGGTCTTCTGAGTTGGTTTTCCAAGAGATTCTTCCCCCTCTGTGCATCCCTGCGTGACAACTGGTTGTATGTGAGTTTGTTTTTAGATCCTCTGTGTGCTTCACCCTCTTCCTTGAAGTTGGAAATCAAATGCAATCAGCTGGCTGTATCCCTGTGTTTCATTTCCTCTGCTCTCAGAATAAATTTCCAACTTCTTACAAGTGACCCACAAAGCTTCTGCAGGCGGAACCTGCCCAGCTCCAACACACACCCCTCTCCCTCTGGCTCACTGTTTCCAGCCACACCCATTTCCTGTCTGTTCCTGGAACACACCCAATCTTCTGTACTCGTGTCCTTGCTCCTCTGTCTGCCCGTCTGGAGGCTTTCATTCCAGAGATTGGAGTGAAAGACGCGAGCTCTTATCACTCATGCTTTGTTTCCATTACCGTTGATGCTCAAGGTCATCCTGCTTTCTCCTTCCTCTAAGCTTAACTCAAAGGTCACCTCTTCCGAGAAGCCTTCCTCCTCTGCCCTATTGTTTTAAATTATTTTAAATTGATTTTTGGCTATGCTGGGTCTTCATTGCTGGGGGCGGGGGGGTTCTCTAGTTGTGGTGATCAGGGCCTACTCTCCAGTTGTTCTTGGGGGCAATGCTCCCTGAGTCCTGTCGTGTATTATTGCTCTGTTTGTTCAGCTCCACTGGGAGAGGACAATGGGAGCCTCCCCACCTGGTCTGTCCTGAACGTTGCCCTGTGCACCCCTTCCCCGTGCTGACTTCAACCTCCACCCTTTCACTGTAATCAACAATAGCCGTGAGTCTAATAACGGCTTTGCTGAGTTGAATAAGTCATTTCAGTTAATCCCTGAACTGGAGGGTGGTCTTGGAGACCCCCAAACATTGCAATTGGTGCCAGAGAGACCTCTTAGGGACCTCTTACCTCTGTAGCGTTGGTCACAGCCGTCTTCCCAGGGCCTGGAACAATGAGGGGGTAATTGGGAAGAACTCAAGAAGTTTGTTTTTTTTTTAATCTTGGGCTGTGCTGGGTCTTCACTGTTGTGCGTGAGCTTTCTGTAGTTGCGGAGAGCGGGGCTACTGTTTGGTTGCAGTGTGTGGGCTTCTCATTGCGGCGGCTTCTCTCGTTGCGGAGCACAGCCTTTAGGGTCTGTCGGCTTCAGGAGCTGTGGCTCCCAGGCTCAGTAGTTGTGGCGCACGGGCTTAACTACCCCAAGGAATGTAGAATCTTCTTCCTGGAGCAGGGATCAAACCCGTGTCCCCTGCACAGGCCGGCGGATTCTTAACCGCTGGACCACCAGGGAAGTCCAAGAAGTGTTACGACAGTGAATGTTCTTCCTGGGACAAAGGGCTCTTTCATTGAGCCAGCATGCCTGAGACAGGGTCTCAACCCGCTGTGGCATTGCGTTGAACTCTACCAGGTGACTTCATTACAAGAAAATGCTGAGCTCTCTCAAACCCACCCCTACCCCCCGCTGACCTTTGTACAGGCTGTGGTTTTGCCTGAAGCTTTTTCCATCTTTTCCTCAATTTTTCCAGCTTCTCAATTCCTCATCAGGCTCCAGACTTGGCTCAGGCATCACCTCCCTGGGGAAAATCACAGGAGCCCAGCTCCCTCCAGGCCTGAGGGGCTCATGCCTCTGGATTCCTGGGGTACCCTGCGCTCACTTTGACTGTAACTCCTGTCATCTGAGTTATCACTGAAAAGCCTTCTGTTTAGCTTTCTCTTCCTAGAGTTATGTTGTACTTGAATATCTTCCACCTGGATAATGGCACTCAAGCTCCTTTAAAGCCAAGACCTGTGTCTTTTATCTCTAGATCTTTGCTACCAAGCATTGTGCCAATTACATAGTAAATGCTCAATAAATGTCTGCACTAACAAATGGGTCAGCCTTCCAATAAGCAGAGGTACACAGAGAGTCAGCGACATGCCAGCGGAAAATTGTTTTAACCTGATGGCCGTATTGCAGTGCTCAGCGCTGTTTTCAGAAACAAGATTCCATCTACTCTTTCTGACTCCCACAGGAAGAGGCAGGGGATAAAACGAAGGTAGTCACACTGCCAAGGAGGGGCCGTGGAGCAGAAGCGAGCTGCTGTGGGCGCAGAGAGGAAACCCCAGCCCCTAAGCTTGGGCTTCCCAGGTGGCACTAGCGGTAAAGAGCCCGCCTGCCAACGCGGGAGGTGTAAGAGACGCGTTCGATTCCTGTGTTCGGAAGATCCTCTGGAGAAGGGAATGGCAACCCACTCCAGTAGTCTTGCCTTTAGAATCCCATGGACAGAGGAGCCTGGAAGGCTATATAGTCCACAGGGCCGCAGAGAGTCAGACACGACTGAAGGGTCTTAGCACGCACACGGTAGTTAATCCATGACCTCTAGATCAGGTGTCACTAACTCAGTAGAGTTAACTAGTAGGTCTAGATCAGTAACTCAGGCACGTTACTCAGTACCTGCTCTTTCGTTGGGGGTATAACTGCTTTAGCTACCTGGTAGGACTGTTGTTAGGAATATAGTAGCTCGTACATGGAACATGCTTACAGCAGTGGTAATATTCATAATATTTATTGCTACCTATATGTCACATAAATATTGATGATGTTTGTTACTCTGAACCATTGTGGCTTAAGTTCCCAACTGCATCAGTGCGTGCAATTGATCACAATCCACCCACACAACCTGGCTCTCCCACAAGATGTGGAGGGAAGACCCTGGAGCAGAGAGCAGTCTTCTGCAACCACCCACCACAGGTCTGGTCCCACCTCCTCAAAGCCCGCCTCCTCCCCTCGGTCCTGACCACCCCCACTTCTGCACACCCAGAGCAGAGTTGCACACACAGGTCTAACCATCCCACTATTTGCAAACACGTTTTACCAACAGTCAGGATACGTTCCCCCTGATTGTTAAGGGAAATTCAATACCTAATCACTACAATTAAATCCCATTACGGACCGTCGGAACATAAACCAGTCCTCAGCAGGAACACGCCAACCCAGGCGAGAAGCCATTGCTCTGCCGCATCAGGGCTCACAGCCGAGCAAACCCTCCAGCCCGGAGGGCTCGTCACTTGCTCTCGGCATCACAGCTGCCTGGGTCCAGGAAGAGGATCTTTTAGAGGTAATCTCTGAGCTGGTTTAGGACAGACTCGGCCGCAAGAGTTAGAATGGTCCCTCCTGTCTCAGTCACCACAGTCCTAGGTGCAGCTTGGCAGATTGCAAAGGTTCTTAGAGCACAGGCACCTTTGTAGGAGGAAGGGAGCTGGGGTAGACACTGGACGAGGTTCCATCCCTATTCTGCAAGCTTCTGTGCTTTGGGGATTTTCCCAGTTTGCATTGGGAAATTTGTTCCATCCTGGAGCCAAGCGACAGACAAAGTGGAATGCCACTGGTGAGCTTGTCTGCAGGCCAGGCATGGATGCTGGTGCTTGGCCTGGAGAGAAGATGGAAACCCTACATGACAGGCTAGGAAGGAAGAAAACATCCTCGGAGCAGGAATCTGAGCACCATTTACGTCCTGGGCCGTGGAGATCCTGTCACTGACTTCCCCTGATAGAGTTTGACCCCCATTTACTTTTTAAAATTGCTTGCAGGTGTTCAGATGCCTCTGAGGACCCTGCCTGGGTCTCCCCTGGGATGTGAGCATCTGTGCCTTTGTTCTGCCTCAAGGTGACGGTTCAGAGGTGTTAGGAAAGAAACGAGACTGAGAATGCCTGTTGCCACAGGAGACTCGGTGCGTGTGAGTGTGTGTGCGTGGCTGTGCGTGGCTGTGCGTGCTGCGGCTGATGAACGTCAGCAGGAATCCTCAGGAAGGCAGGATCAAATCACTGCTGTCAGGGCCCTGCTTCTGATTAGCTTTCTAGTCCCAAAGCTAATTGTCAGATTTAACGGGCATCTGCTATTTTTCACCAGTGTGTTTGAATTTCACAAGCCAAGCGATTTATTTTAGCAGACAGTCAGAAACCCAGAGAATAATCCATCTCGTGTGCTATTTGGCCCCAAATCCCTCCTCAACCGAACGACCGCATTTTCAGAGGAAGATGAAATGGAAGCAGGGCACATCCACCTACCCAGCAGCACCGTCGCTCCAGAGCCAGAAATTGTTTTCCACCTGATGAATATGCTGATCCCAGAGAGCAGAGGACATCCTGCCATGCTTGGGGACAGCATTTGCCTCCCTGCAATCGGGGCGGGCTGAAGGAGAGCCGACCTGCGGCAGGGGAGGGGGCCTGACACCCTGGCCAGCCCGGATCAGATTTGAGCCTGTGTGCAGCCTCCAGGAGGCTGTGTTCTTTGTTGTGAGGATTTTGGTAGGTTTCACGCCACGTGCAGTGGGAAATAAGATTATACATGTTTGCAGCTTGTTACTTCTGGCTTCCCACAGCCTTCATACTGTGCACGTGTAGCCGAATAACTGCCAACGGAGCAAACATCTGTAGTATTGCAAGAAAACACCCCAGATTCCCCCGTATTAACCCAATATGCCCTTCCTGCAACAGCCAGGAGTGCTAAACTAAAGCACAGCACCGAGGAGCAACTGCTCAGCTCAGCTCAGACACTCAGTCGTGTCTGACTCTTTGTGACCCCATGGACTGCACACCAGGCCTTCCTGTCCATCACCAACTCTCGGAGTTTACTCAAATGCATGTCCATTGAGTCGGTGATGCCATCCAACCATCTCATCCTCTGTCATCCCCTTCTCCTCCTGCCCTCAGTCTTTGCCAGCATCAGGGTCTTTTCAAATGAGTCAGCTCTTTGCATCAGGTGGCCAACATATTGGAGTTTCAGCTTCAGCATCAGTCCTTCCAGTGAATATTCAGGACTGATTTCCTTTAGGATGGACTGGTTGGATCTCCTTGCAGTCCAAGGGACTCTCAAGAGTCTTCTCCAACACCACAGTTCAAAAGCATCAATTCTTTGGCGCTCAGCTTTCTTCACAGTCCAACTCTCACATCCATACATGACCACTGGAAAAACCATAGCTTTAATTAGATGGACCTTTAGTTAGGATTGGCGAGGTAAAGCTAGGATTGGCGAGGTGAAGGTGTTTCTTGGCTGACAAACAACTCCAAATGCTCAGCTGCGCCAACACTCACAGCCTAACTCCTCTCCTGTATCCTCTGGGTCTCTGTCCCTGCGTGATCATTGGCCCCGCACTGGAATCCAGGCTGATGGAGGAGCCACCGCTGAGAACTTTGCCAGCCACCACGGCAGAAGGAAAAGAGAGCCAGAGTGAGTCTCACATTAGCCATTAATACTCAGCCCAGAAGCGATCCAATTCATTGGTCAGAAGAGGTCACCTGGGTCCATCAACCACGGGAATTGGTTGCTGTAACTGTGCCATGTGGGCAGAGCAGGACCGAAGCAGAAGATTGGATAAATGGCTACTTAGGAGTGTCTATTATTAATATTCGTATTATCACAAAGGTAATTAAAGCACCTCAGAGAGACTCACTTCCTCACGTGAGTGAGTGAAAGTCACTTAGCCGTTTCTGGCTCTTTGCGACCCCATGGACTTCTCCGTGGGGATTCTCCAGGCCAGAATATAGGATTGGGTAGCCGTTCCCTTTGCCAGGGAATCTTCCCAACCCTGGGATTGAAACCAGGTCTCCTGCATTGCATGAGGCTTCTTTACCAGCTGAGCCACCAGAGAAGCCTGAGAGGCTCGCTGGTGAAAACAATAAGGAGACAGACTTGATTCTTTTAAGGAAGAGACTTGTGAACTTCCAGAAACTTCTATGGGTGGAATGGACTACCAGCCATTTTCAGAGGTGGCTCCAGCCATAGTTGGGAGTGCAATGAAGCCTTTAAGATCTTTTCCAAATGAATTAAATCAACTTTCATCACTCACCCAGTCTTAAATAATCCTTTTCCTAAGGACAGGTCACTCAGATTCTTGCATAGATAAGCAGTCTGAAGGAAAAGCTAAAATTAGGAGATGGGTTGAGACCAGAGGTTGAGGCAATGTACAAACTCCTGCTATGGACTTAGTTACCCCTGAGTCAGCTCCCTCTTTATACCACAGTACTGCTGAGGCTGAGGTCAGGCTTAGTTCCCAATCAGGGGTCACATGAGCTTGAAGTCAGATCTTTCTCCAGTTAAACCTTCAGATGAGACCTCAGCCTGGCCAACACTTAGATTTCAGTTTGTAAAAGACCTTGAAATGAGACGAGCCAGGAATATCTGGCTCAAAGAGATTAGACAGAGAGAAGCAAGAGGAGCTTAGGCAGAGGAGTTGGTCAGACCAGCTGCCAAGCCCGGCTCCGGGTGCCTTATACCCCCAAGACGTCACCAAGGTGGAGCGGTCTGGAACTGGGTGGCGTAGTTAGCCTAACTCAAAGGCCAGTGATAGCCTCACTCCACCCTACTCATAGATGACCAGTTAAGCTCTCTTCAAATATAAATTTGGAATTTTATAAAAGGAGCTAGCTATAGCTGTCATTATTAAACAGCTACTATGGCCCAGACTCAGTTCTTTTCCCAATATGATTCAATTTATTCTCATGATGGCCTTGAGAGGCAGGTGCCATTAACCTTAATTGAGAATTAGGAAGCTGAAATTCAGAGGGCCAGGTAATTCACCAAAGGGCCCCCAACTTATAAGTAACAGATGTGGGTACAAACCCACACTGGGCCCCAAAGCCAGTGCTCTTTCAACTATAATCTCCCCACCCTCTAGGCAAAAGAAGGGGTCTTGAGAAAGCCCACTCTTGGCTGCCTCCCTTCCATGTGTCCCAAACTTGGAAAACAGCTCTAAGCCAACCATCTCCCCAATAAAAGAGGGCCAGCTCCTTCCACGACCCTGTCATAGCCAAATTGCTTCATCCCTTAGCCAACATCCCACCCACATAACCTCATCCCTGTTAAAAAGTGTTCCCTTGTCCATCAGCACCCCAGTTTTGAAGTAGAACAAGAACACCATCTTTTGCTTAATTTAAAGATCTTTATGCCACACTTTGAAATGTCAAACGTTTTCATTAAAATCCTCTCACACTCTGGGCTGACAAAGGGACGCCAGGATCTTTGGGAGATTCTTTAATCTCAATCAATTAGGGAGAAAGTCGTCCTGGCAGTGTGGCAATAAAAGAACGCTTTAATTTCAGAGCTAATTAAATATCAACAATTGGAATGCAGCAACAGGCACTTAACCTGCAGTAACCCATTATTTATTAGGAATATAACGCACTGACTCTGGATATGATGTGAGTTGTAGTTGTTTTAATATCAGCTGTCACAGTCTAGTGGCTCCCTTTTCTTTTGCTCTTGCACAATCATCTTCCAGCCCTGCCGGGATCACTCTGGCACCTGGATCCACGCAAGATTAATTAAGCTGACTGGCGCCAGGGGGCCTTGGCCCTGGGGCAACACAATCTGTGATCAAGGGAGGGCTGTACAGGCAAACAACAGGTAACCGCTTGGTCCAGCCCTACCTGGGTCAAGAGGACAAGTTTGAGCCTTGAGATGGACCAGGTAGGATGCTTTCAGCTGCAAGTAACAGGAAAAAATAGACAACATGAAAGACTCAACCTAAACGTACTCTAACAAAAAGGGTTTATTATCTCACATAAAAAGAAGCAAGTGGGGGCAGGTGGGGTTGCAAAATCGGATAGTTCCAAAGCTTGACAATACTGTCGGACACTAGGCTTCCCTCTTTGCTCACCACCCTACTGCCCTTAGCAGGCGACTGACGTCACCCTTCAGGGTGTTAGATGATCTGCGTCTATCACACACACAGGAAAGAGGAAGACCCCTCCTTCTGTGCATCTTTCCCCTCCATTCCTTTTTTTAAAATAATCTGTTTAGTTCGGCATCAATTTAGATTTACTGAAAACTGGCAAAGATAGCAGGTGTGTGTGTCAGCCACTCAGTTGTGTCCGACTCTCTGCGACCCCACGGACTATAACGTGTCAGGCACCTTTGTCCATGGGATTTACTAGGCAAGAATACTGGAGTGGGTTATCATGCCCTCCTCCAGGGAAGCTTCCCAACCTAGGAGTCAAACCGAGGCCTCCTGCATTGCAGGCAGATCCTTTACCATTTGAGCCACATAGCACTTCTACATCCTAAAATTAGATCGTGCATTAATCAGCTAGATTGGGCTGGAGCTTCAGCCCTTCTCTGGAAGGTGAGTGTCAGAGTCAGGGGCTGGTTCGCTCACCACTGTTTCCTACGAACCCAGAGCAGCGCCAAGCATGCGGCCGTGCTCATTCTTTATCTCCTGGATGAACAAAGCGGCAGCTGGCATCGTGGCTGCAGTGATGTGGGATGTAAACCATTATCAGCAGCAGCGACCAGAATGATCTGACCACTAACTCAGGACGCCGGGATGTTTTCAGAGCCGAATCCCCACGCCCCCTTGCCTTTGGCCGGGCTGTGTGTTCAGGAGGATAGCTGTTCTCCACCTGGGAGGTGGCTCAGCCCACAGTTTCTCCAGATGGACTCAGGGCATCTCCTGCGCGCCAAGCTCCTCTGATGTGATCACCTTCAGCAGGAGCAGTCACGTGGACCAAGCGCCCTGCCCATCGCTCAAGCCTGGAAAAGGGGCTCCCCATTGCCCGTCCTCAGTCACACACAGCTCCCTCCAGCTTCAACGGAGCATTAATTATGCAGCCAGCCTGGCCTGGGCAGAAAAACGCAAGGCAAATGCCAATTCAGAGGCCCACCTGCTGGCCTAAAATTCTTACAGTGAGGTAGTTAAGTGTGAAGGGAAACCCACAGGGCAGGGTCAGTGCTGTCTCGGCCAGGCTGGTCCAAGGCTCGCTGGACCCACTCCAAGCTCCAGGGTGGGTGTGGCAGAAGCTGAGATCTTGGTCTGTGTTTCTGCAGCTGGTTATGAGGAACCTCACTTCCCTGGAGACTTCCGATGGTCTGGGTCCTCTGCCCCGGCCCCTCACCATCCAGGACTGTGCTGGAACAGAGCTGGTTCAGTTCTCTCCCCTCCCACATCACAGTCTGGCCCCTGGCCACCCAGCCCCTCCCATTTGGGGCCTTAAAGGAACAAAGCCGGGTTGAAATGCCAGCTCTGCCTCCTCCTAGTTCTGTGACTTTCAACAGGCCTTTTAACCCAGGGATCAGCAAGCATCTTTCTGTAAAGGGCTGGAGAGTAAATATTTTAGCTTTTGTGGGCCATATGGTCTGGCACTGCAAGTCAACTCCACCCTCGAAGCTCAAAAGAGCAGCCACCGACAGTACAGAAAAGAATGGGCGTGGCTGTGTGCCAATAAAACTTTATTCACACAAATAAGACGTGGGCCAGATTCAGCCCATAAGGCATCATTTGGATGTGCGTGTGTGTTTGTGTGTGTGTGTGCACACTCAGTCGTGTTCAACTCCTTTGCCACCCCGTGGACTCTAGCCCTCAAAGTTTCTCTGCCCATGGGATTTCCCAGGCAAGAATACTGGAGTCGGTTGTCATTTCCGTCTCCAGGGAATTGTTCCCAACCTAGAGATCGAACCCACATCTCTAGCATTGGCAAGCGGGTTCTTTACCACTGAGCCACCTGGGAAGCCACCTGGCATCATTTACTAACCCCTGAATTCCCAAGACTCAGTTTCCTCCTCTGTAAAATGGGAATAATGATACCGAAATAGGATAACTGAGAGTTGACACAGACGAAAGGACTTTAAACCACACAGTAACGTTCTTGTTCGGATTCGTTCTGATGTGTTGCGGCAAACTCCCACCCTGCACCCGGGCCCAGCGCGGCTACCCCTGCACGTCACTCGTGACCTCTTGTCTGGGAGCCTGCAAACCTGAGGCTGCTTGTGTTATTATTTATCTCAGTGTGACTATTGTGCTGCTGCGCTCTGCACTGAGCGGCGGGGACACTTCTGAGGCGCGCTGGCCTTTCCAATGAGGCGGGATTGTATTAGCTCCTGATTACAGCAAGCAGAACACAATAGAGGAGCCCGGCCCGGAAGGCGGCCCCCTGCCTCTGCCTCATCTGGACTGCTTTGTGCTTGATTTCCTTCTCTGCGGCCCCATTTTCCTTTCTCTCTTTTCTTTATTTTTCTCCTGCTCCCCCCTCCTAATCTGCTTAACAACTTGCCTGGCTCCCGCCGCCTCCCTTCATGCCCACCGTGTCTGAACGCCTCTCCCAGCCCCTAATAGCACTGCTGCTCCTGCTTCTAATAAAAGCTGCTGATGGGGAAATCCAGGCTAACTGAATTACTTCCTCATTAACGCGGCGGGCAGATGCTCCACACCTCCCGTGTCCCCCAGCCACCCTTTCCTGCGGGCCCCTCCCAGCCGCAGCAGTTAGGTGAAGATGATCTGGGGTCCCTGTGTGGGCCTGGGTCCTAAAGAGGACAGGAGGGGCTGTGGGCTTCTCTCCAGGGTGGCACTCGGCTCTGCTTACTCCCCCACCTTCCCAGACGTTGGGGTCCCCAGCCTAGGAGCTCCCAGCTGGCTGGGAGAACAGAAGAAGGGGGGTGACTTGCCCTCACTCACCCAGGCCTCCTCCTCTTACCTGCCGTCCCTCTTCCTGACCCCTTTGTCCGGGGCAGGTGAGCCGGTGATGCGCAAGGCCTGCCTTTGGCTTCAGAGGAATCCGCTTCCTGGCAAGGGTATGTATGAGGAGAGTCTCTCTAGCTGGGGGATTCCCCCAAGAAAAAAGAAAGAGGAACCAGACTCCAGGCATCGACCCCAACTCCTGCCCGCCTCTCAGAGGCCCGTGTCTGCCTGACAAGCACCCTTGGGGGTCCCCTTGTCTGCACTTTCTCGGGCTTCCCCCTGGGCCTTCCATGGTTGGGTGTGCTCATCTGCTGGTACCCCAAGGCTCCATCTCCCAATCTGCTCAGTAAACGTCTTGTCTGTGATGCCCTCACTTGCATATCCTACCAAGAGCTCCTGGGTGTTGGGGGAGCCGCCCCATGCCAAGCAGCTAGTAAGGGCTTTGCAGGTGTGAGAGCAAACAGGGAGACCAGAAACAGTTATTTTAAAAGCCGGCTGCACTACGAGCATTTTACTACCAGGCGATGGAAGATTTACCCGCTCCTTTGTTTGGGAAAGCACCTTATTGGGCCTTTTGGCCCCTGGGTATCTCTACACGGGAGACAAAGAAACATTGACTTGCTCTGCGTCATAAAGTAAAGAAAGTTCTGGCTCCTTAAGCAGCCCAGGAATGGGGGAGATGGTGGCGGGGGTGAGGGCGCTCTGGGAAGGAGTCTTGCTGGGAGGAAGGTGGATGAGAGGGACCCCCGAAAGCAGGCTGATTGCAGCCTGAGGGCCTGGATGCTGGGGGTGGAGGTAACGTGGAAGAGAGATCTTAGACCACAGACTCCCACCTCGCCTATGGTGTCATGGGAGATGCTGGCCTGTGACTGGGCATCCTACATCATTGCAACCCACAGCTTACTTCTTGAGATAAAGTTGCTGCAAGAAACCTCTACCGTGGCTAGGGTTTCCTAAGCAAATTCAACAAGGCATGTTTTTGTTCCGCAGGCCATCTGTTAAAGTGGTTCAGGACTGCGGGCTTGGCCGTGCGGTTGTTGTTGAGTAGCTAAGTCCTGTCCTCCTCTTTTGCAAACCCATGGACTGTCTATGGCTGTGGACTGTCTATGTCCATGGACTGTCCATGGACTGCCAGGCTCCTCTGTCTATAGGTTTCCCAGGCAAGAATACTGGAGTGGGTTGCCATGCCCTCCTCCAGGGGATCTCACTGACCTGGGGATCCAACCCATGTCTTCTGTGACTTCTGCATTGCAGGTGGATTCTTTACTGCTGAGCCCCCAGGGAAGCCCCTGAGGTGAGCCTGGGGAGTAGAGAGCAGTTAAGATGCCTGGACCAAACCCGAAGGACTGAGCATCCCATGTTGGATTTGTCCCAGGTGTTCACCAGTCGTCGTCTGGCTTCCCCCTCTGTATCACCTGCATCCCCCGACCCCTACCTGGTGACTGCATTAAATCAGATTGCACAGAAACTTCCTTTTTAAAAACATTAAAAAACAACAACAACAAAAAACAAACAAAAAAAACTCTGAGTAGCTGTAAGGCTACTTCCTGCTCAGAGAGAGGGAAGCACATCTTCTCCAGGCGCCCCTGGTTTCTTGGTCCTGTTGCTGCTGCTCCTCTCGGGCCACCGGCCCAGCCCTGACCATGAACCTGCTCCACTTTGCTCTCACCCAGCCTGGTCCCTCCGTGGTCTGTGGGGACACAGTGCTGCATGGCCAACTTGGCGCTTCTGCTTTCAGGAAATATTGCCTCTCACCTCGCATTTGTCCTGCCCCTCATCACCACTCGGGGACGGAGGCTAGGGCAGGCTCCCAGCCATCTATTTTCCTGCCTGTGCTGGAGGAGGCGGACAGGCTGGCACCAGGACTGCCAGGGGGAGGGCTGAGGCTGGGGAGATGGAGCCCTCATTCAGTAAGCTGCAAGTATTTATTAGGAGCTCACTGTGTGCACGGAAGGGCAGGGACCAGAAGGAGCAGAGCCCGGGGGACACTGCCATCCCCTCCGGACTCGAAACAGTGCAGCTGATCCTTTTAGAAACTGGAGCCTCGAACTCTGCCAGCGGAAGTTGGTAGAGATGGGTTGGAGAGCAATTTGCAAGCGGGTTTGCAAAACCGACACATGAGGGTTTCCTGGGCGGTTCAGTGGTTAAGAATCCGCCTTCCGAAGCAGGTGATGCAGGTTCAAATCCTGGCTGGGGCACTAACAGCCCACGTGCCTTGGGGCAACGAAGCCTGCCTGCTACAATTAACACGACACAGCCGATTATAAATGTATATCTTTTAAAACTGGCGTGTGCATGTGCTCTGCAGCAGCAGTCCACGTCTAAACACTTTCCTAACAGGTGCGCAAAGAGCTTTATCAGAGCATCGCATAGAGCACTGGAAATCAGCCTCACAGGAGTTGGACGTGACTGAAGCGACTTAGCTCACATGACTATGCTGGGCATTTTTATATACACATTTTTTTTTTAACCCAAATGAATAGGCTACTTTGTTACCCTGTCTCATCTCCGTCCCCGAAAGTTCTAGGGAGATTTTGGTTAAAAAAAACAAAACAAAACAAAAAAACACTGGTTGGGATGGAAACTAGGGGCTGAGAGAACTGTGACCCCCCTGGGCCTCTCATGGAGCCACACGGTCACACGGGCCTCTAAAATGGTGTTTATCGTGAGACCCCCTTAGAGCCGGGTATCATTTAGGAAGGCAGCCACATATATAAAATCAATTAACATATTTTCCACTTAATACAGCCATCAAAAAAAAGTTCTGATAGCAAACGGGGACATTGGTTATTGAAAATGTAAGTGTGTGGAAAAGCTCATACGTTGCAGTCAAATAAATATGTGTGAGAGCCGAGTGTCATCAGGGCCTCTCATTTTCTTATGAGAAGCTTTTTTTTAAGCCTCCATCCCAGGCTGTAGGCACCACTGGGAAAATCCCTGAATATCCTCTACTCGCCATGAATCCCCGGAGAAGGCAATGGCAACCCACTCCAGTGCTCTTGCCTGGAAAATCTCATGGATCAAGGAGCCTGGTGGGCTGCAGTCCATGGGGTCGCTAAGAGTCGGACACGGCTGAGTGACTTCACTTTGACTTTTCACTTTCCTGAATTGGAGAAGGAAATGGCAACTCACTCCAGTGTTTTTGCCTGGAGAATCCCAGGGATGGGGGAGCCTGGTGGGTGCCGTCTATGGGGTAGCACAGAGTCAGACACGACTGAAGCGACTTAGCAGCAGCAGCAGCAGCCATGAATCCCAAATGCTTAGAAAGAGAGGTGTACAGGCAACGAGAACTTAGAAATCGTCCAGGGAAGCGTCTGTTTTGGCAGCTCTGGGCCCAGTGCGAAATGAAAGGTCTGAGATGAATGAGTGAGAATGTAGTCTCCGGGCTCAGGTGTGGGTGAGGTGGAGGCGAGCTGCAGCGATGCCCAGGGGCTTCCGGGAAGTCACAGCTGGACCTGAAGGCGCAGGGAGGTTTCAGCAGGCAGGTGAGGATGACCTATATCAGCAGGACAACCAGCTGAGACTCAGCAAGTTCTTGTGAATTACACCCATCACCCAGTTTCATAGGGAGACTTGAACTTCGATGATGCTCTGGCTTCTGAAGGACCAGGCACGCCACCCATGGCTCCTGACTGGGAAGGACCAAGTCTGGTGAGGAGGGGTGGGGGACGGCCACTCCACTCCACTTGATGAAGCATCTCGTACATGGTTATCATGTGCTGGGTGCTGCAGAGACAAGCCCTGCATCGCATCCCTCTCATTTGCATGCGTAAATGTATGTGTATATATATTGCTTATTAGTGTCAGTGGAATTTGCATTTTAAGTGGATTGGTTCGTTGGGCATGTTTTTTAGAGCCCTGGACTTGAAAGGAATATTCCAACTTCAATGTCATGCAATAAACAACGGGTTCTTTCTGAGGGGCTGATGAGAGGTGGGTAGGTTCAGTGTGGAGGGAGGAAAGGAAGGCTGAGCCAGGTGTCTGGGCATCAGGGTCCACTCCCAGCTCAGCCAAGAGTGACCGGTGACCTTGGGCAGGCAGCAGCATTCCTGGGTCTCTGTCCCCATTTCTGCCCCATCGTGCCTGCCTGCCTCGTGGACGGACTGAGAGTCACAGGGAGGGGACCTGCACCGTGAGTGGACCCTGTGAGACCCTGCAGTCATCAGTCCTGCAGCCCAGCGCCGTTTGCTCATCTTGCCTCCGGTTCTCACATGCGCATCTGTCTCTATGCGTCTGCCCAGCCATGGAACCCGGCGTGTCTTTAAGTTCCCCAACTCCTCAACTTAGTGAGCGACCCAGACTTCTCTGGAGAGGAGAGGTGGAGAGTTACATTCAAGACCCCACAACTACTAACTGTCCACATTAGACGTTTCTGGCCTCCAAATCCCATCTCCCAGGTCCGTCTCTATGTTCAACACCCACACCCACCCTCTCTACTCTCAAGGTATCCCCGATTTCCCCTGGAAACTCCCATTTCCCCATAACATCAGTCATACTGAATGATTCATCTCTGCTCCAGAGCCTCCTCTCGCATTTGCTTACCCCAACCCATCAGGGCATCAGCCAAAAAAGGGTGCTATCCCGAATCAGTCTCCCCATCCGGGGGAGGCAGCTTGGACTGCCCTCTGTTTCAAGGCTATAGTCTCACTTTGGCATCAGGGTGTTGGATTGCTCCCCAACCTGTGTGCTCAGCTCATCCAGCACCTTGGTTGTCCACCACTGATTTGACGACCAGACACCTGACTTCCCAGACTCTCTGAGGTTACTTCCCCATAGTTATCATGGAGAACGCTGCAGGGATGATCAACAGGGAGGTTTAGTCACCAGTGCTTTTCTGGGTCCAGCTGCATCACCAAGGAATGAAAGCTGGTGGCCGCAGAAGTGACCAGGAGATGGGAGAGAGCAGGAGCGCCGGGGGGCGGCTGTGTTTGCTTCTGATAAGCCTGAAGAGTGTACAAAGCGGGGCGCAGAGATGGCTCTCCCATGCTGAAGAATCCCACATCATTTCTGTAGCTCCTCCACTCCTAAGGGGAAGACAGTAGCTCCCCATTCCTGAAGCAGACTGTGCCTGGTGACATTCCTCCAAAGAGGACCAGGTGGAGAGGGAGGAAGAAGAATCACTTTACAACGGAGAAACCCCAGACCACCATCTTGACGTGATACCTGTGGACCCTTGATGTGATGAACACGGCACTTTATCCCGTGGTCTTCCTCCCCAGAACAAGGTACTCCAGTCTAATCAGCGGAAAAACACCAGGTAAGTCCCAATGAGGAATGTTCTACAAAACTGATCCACTTTCTTTGAAACCGTCACGCATGCTCAGTTGCTCAGCCGTGCCCTCCTCTTGGTGACCCCATGGGCTGTAGCCCGCCAGGCTCCTCCATCCATGCAATTCTCCAGGCAGGAATACCGGAGTGGGTTGCCATTTCCTACTCCAGGGTCAAGTTCACCCAAAGCAAGACCACTTTGAGTTACAACCAAAAGGAGACCAAGAAGATGTAACACCAAGAGTAATGTGGGATCCAGGGAAAGAAAAGGGGACCCTGGGGGTGGAGAGAACTCAGGAAATCTGAATAATGCATGGACTTTAGTTAACACCAACATAGTAACACTGGTTCATTAACTGTGACAGATATACCATAGTCCTGTAGGATGTTAATCACAGGGGAGACTGATCGTGGTAGACAGAAGCCCTCTGTGTTATCACTGCAATATTCTGGAAATCTAAACTCTGAGAGGAAAAAACTGGGGCCTTGGCAAATGATCGAACATGTTACTATATTCCTCTCTGAGACCAAACTAAGTGAGTTTGTTCTAGGTTCTACGCACCATCGTTGCTCATTGGTGTCCCCATCACCAGATTGTCAAAGGCTAAACAGCACCTGGGAGAAGCCTAGCAGCACATCCATGTGGCCCGTAAGAAACTAGGATCAGCCAATGAAATACTGTTTATAAGAAAACATTACTAGATGCCCTGCACAGTGCTTCCTCGCTTCACACGCTTGATGCCTGAAAACCCGCTTCTTGGCATCTTGGCTCCTCCACTGAGTGTGTGGCCCTGGGCAACTTACTAAACTCTGCTAAGCTGCAGTACCTGTTTCCATCAAGCAAGCCAAGGAGAGTGTAGCCCTGATAGGTGGTGCAGCATATTAAAATCATGGTAAATTTTACTATGGGCTTTCCTGGTGGCTCAATGGTAAAGAATCCACCTGCCAATGTAGGAGGCACAGACTTGATCCCTGATCCAGGAAGATCCCCTGGAGAACGAAATGGCAACCCACTCCAGTATTCTTGCCTGGGGAAGCCCATGGACAGAGGAGTCTGGGGGTGGGGGTGGGGGGCAGGGCACAGTCCATGGGGTTGTAAGAGTCAAACACGATTTAGTGGCTAAACAACAATGACACCCACCATATAGACGGAGACAAGGCGGAAATGTGCTCATCTTGTTTAACTCTGGCATTGCATGGAGGGAGAAAGATAAACTCTACCGAGACTTTGTAGCTATGAGGAGGTAGTCTTCATGTGGGTTTGTGGTCATAATTCAAGAGACCTCAAGAGGGAAATTAAATTTAAACTTGTCCTAGCTTGATAGAGCTAGGAAGAAAGCAATACAGGTGCCCTCTGGAAAGCTCTACGTCTGATGCTTCATAGAATTTTCATAAAGTTCTAAGGAATATGGAGGCCAGCAGTCAAAGATCCCAGACTAGCCTGTTAGGACTCCAGAGGGAAGAGAAGGAGGTCAAGGAGAATGAGAAATCAAAATGTCTAATCAAAATCCCAGTAGGAGTTGGTAGAAAAAATGGGGGAAAGATACAATTTGAAAAAATAATAGCTGAGATTTTTTTTTTTTTTTGCAATGCGCACAGTTTCATATCCAGGACATTCTGCTTAAAATTTGCTGCAATTTCGAGGGAGGAGAATTTGTGCCTCAAAAAAATGTTTGGCACTTCCACCTTCTTAGTTTGCAGGAAGTTGCAACAACAGAGAATTACTCTTATCCTGAAAATGATAAAAGCTTAGATAAAATACAGAATCAGAACTTTTCTT
This sequence comes from Ovis canadensis, assembly GCF_042477335.2. Lineage (NCBI taxonomy): Eukaryota > Metazoa > Chordata > Mammalia > Artiodactyla > Bovidae > Ovis > Ovis canadensis. The sequence goes on along the minus strand of NC_091255.1, from coordinate 65,449,873 downwards.
GAACCCACCAGAGAGCTGAGGTCATGAGGCAACCAAGGAACCTGAAATCTAGAAAGGAACCAGTCCCTCCAAGGAGAGAAGAGACACCTGAGCTATCTCATTTCTGGCAGAGCATGGGAGGAAGAGGTGCTGTATCACCGCTGCGTAATTAGTAAGAAAAATCTGCTAAAAATTTCAAGAACTGCTGGCCAAGTGTGGTTTAGCATCTCAATCTGAAATAGCTGGGAGCAATAGGATAAAATAGGAGCTCCTGTCACTCACAGGCTGTTTCCCACGAACCCCTACCAGGCACTCCTAAGAAAGACTTGTGGGCAGAGCAGAATATCTAAGGAAGTTCCCCATCGGTGGTGCAGACCTGCAGGGGCTGACCGCCTGCAAGGGAGGCGTAAGACTCAATCATTTCTTTGGACCCTTCTCTCCTACAAAGCGAACCCTTGAATCGCTAGGAGAGGAACTGCAAACCCTTTCACACACAGGGCTCTAAAGGAACAATGAACTGCCAGGGTGGAAGGGGCAGGTGAAAACACCTCCCGTGGTCCCTAAACCCTTCCCAACTACAAAGCAAAAGCCATAACTCTTCCTTGCTCCCTCTGATCCATGCTTTGTAGTTTTTGGCATCTAACTCTTGCACATCTACTTTCACGTTTTCAGTAATAGTATACAGGGTACTTTAAGAATTTTGAAAAAGTCAGTTCCCATTCGTTGATTGCTAGTACGTAAAAATACGATTTTCATTTAATGACTGTATTCTGTATCCTTTCTAAACTAACCTATTAGAATCAGTGGTAGTGATTGTAGGGAAAACAGACTTGGGCAAAAAGTACTGCTAAAAATAAAGAGACTTTCTATCTAACGATAAAAGGTGTCAATCAAGAAAATACAATTCTGAATTCTCATGCACTAAAAACAAAGCTCAAAATATGAAAGCAAAAATCGACACATTTTCATACCTAGGAAGTTCTGCTTAAAATATGAGAAAAAAATAGAAAACTGCACAGTCATAGTGAAAGATTTTTAATGCATCCATCCAATTACTGGTCAAACAGACAAATAGTTGCTAAAAGTATAGAAAATTTGAATAGTACAAGAATCTCATGATCATATACAGAATATTGCACCCAATGATTGGAGGATAAAGATTTATTTCAAAATATTTATGAAATAGTTATAACAATTCACTATGTTCTTGACCATAGCATTCAGTTCAGTTCAGTTCAGTCGCTCAGTCATGTCTGACTCTTTGCGACCGCAAGAATCGCAGCACACCAGGCCTCCCTGTCCATCACCAATTCCCGGAGTTCACTCAGACTCACGTCCATCGAGTCAGTGATGCCATCAGGCCATCTCATCCTCAGTCATCCCCTTCTCCTCCTGCCCCCAATCCCTCCCAACATCAAAGTCTTTTCCAATGAGTCAACTCTTCATATGAGGTGGCCAAAGTACTGCAGTTTCAGCTTTAGCATCATTCCTTCCAAAGAAATCCCAGGGCTGATCTCCTTCAGAATGGACTGGTTGGATCTCCTTGCAGTCCAAGGGACTCTCAAGAGTCTTCTCCAACACCACAGTTCAAAAGCATCAATTCTTAGGTGCTCAGCTTTCTTCACAGTCCAACTCTCACATCCATACATGACCACTGGAAAAACCATAGCCTTGACTAGAAGGATATGCTATCTAGGTTGGTCATAACTTTTCTTCCAAGGAGTAAGCGTCTTTTAATTTTATGGCTGCAGTCACCATCCGCAGTGATTTTGGAGCCCCCCAAATAAAGTCTGACACTGTTTCCACTGGTTCCCCATCTATTTCCCATGAAGTGATGGGACCAGATGCCACGATCTTCGTTTTCTGAATGTTGAGTTTTAAGCCAACTTTTTCACTCTCCTCTTTCACTCTCATCAAGAGGCTTTTGAGTTCCTCTTCACTTTCTGCCATAAGGGTGGTGTCATCTGCATATCTGAGGTTATTGATATTTCTCCTGGCAATCTTGATTCCAGCTTGTGCTACTTCCAGCCCAGCATTTCTCATGATGTACTCTGCATATAAGTTAAATAAGCAGGGTGACAATATACAGCCTTGACGTACTCCTTTTCCTATTTGGAACCAGTCTGTTGTTCCATGCCCAGTTCTAACTGTTGCTTCCTCACCTGCATATAGGTTTCTCAAGAGGCAGGTCAGGTGGTCTGGTATTCCCATCTCTTAAGAATTTTCCACAGTTTATTGTGATCCACACAGTCAAAGGCTTTAGCATAGTCAATAAAGCAGAAATAGATTTTTTTTCTGGAACTCTCTGGCTTTTTCCATGATCTAGCAGATGTTGGCAATTTGATCTCTGATTCCTCTGCCTTTTCTAAAACCAGCTTGAACATCTGGAAGTTCACAGTTCACGTACTGCTGAAGCCTGGCTTGGAGAATTTTGAGCACTACTTTACTAGCATGTGAGATGAGTGCAATTTTGTGGTAGTTTGAGCACTCTTTGGCATTGCCCTTCTTTGGGATTGGAATGAAAACTGACCTTTTCCAGTCCTGTGGCCACTGCTGAGTTTTCCAAATTTACTGGCATATTGAGTGCAGCACTTTCACAGCATCATCTTTCAGGATTTGAAACAGCTCCACTGGAATTCCATCACCTCCACTAGCTTTGTTCGTAGCGATGCTTTCTAAGGCCCACTTGACTTCACATTCCAGGATGTCTGGCTCTAGGTGAGTGATCACACCATTGTGATTATCTGGGTCGTGAAGATCTTTTTTGTACAGTTCTTCTGTGTATTATTGCCATCTCTTCTGAATATCTTCTGCTTCTGTTAGGTCCAGACCATTTCTGTCCTTTATCGAGCCCATCTTTCTATGAAATGTTCCTTGGTATCTCTAATTTTCTTGAAGAGATCTCTAGTCTTTCCCGTTCTGTTGTTTTCCTCTATTTCTTTGCATTGATCACTGAGGAAGGCTTTCTTATCTCTTCTTGCTATTCTTTGGAACTCTGCATTCAGATGGGTATATGTTTCCTTTTCTCCTTTGCTTTTTGCTTCTCTTCTTTTCACAGCTATTTGTAAGGCCTCCCCAGACAGCCATTTTGCTTTTTTGCATTTCTTTTCCATGGGGATTGTCTTGATCTCTGTCTCCTGTACAATGTCACAAACAGGCACTCTATCTATCAGATCTAGTCCCTTAAATCTATTTCTCACTTCCATTGTATAATCATAAGGGATTTGATTTAGGTCATATCTGAATGGTCTAGTGGTTTTCCCTACTTTCTTCAATTTAAGTCTGAATTTGTCGAGAAGGGGTTCATGATCTGAGCCACAGTCATCTCCTGGTCTTGTTTTTGTTGACTGTATACAGCTTCTCCATCTTTGGCAGCAAAGAATATAATCAATCTGATTTCGGTGTTGACCGTCTGGTGATGTCCACGTGTAGAGTCTTCTCTTGTGTTGTTGAAAGAGGGTGTTTGCCTCAACAAATTCTAAGAATACCATATTCTCTGGCCTTAATGTTTCAAGTAAGAAATTTAATAACAAAAGTTAACTCATTAAAAGTCTGAATACTTGGAAATTTAAAATACCCAAACATCCATGTGTCAAAGAAGAAATTCTAGTAGAAATTAGAAAACACGAATATGCGTAAGTGATAGAAAATTATTCCTTATAAAAATTCTGGGGGTGTAACTAAAGTCAAACTGAAAGGAAAATGTATACCTTTAATCGCTTGTATTAGAATTAAATAGACTGAAAATTAATGACATGAGCATTGAATTTAAGAAGCCAAAAGAATGGCAAAACAAATACAATGAGAGCAGCAGGAATAAAATATTAAAGTTAAGGATGAAATTAAAGGCACAAAACAAAGGGCAACAGAAAGAATTATCAAGGCCAAAAAGTTGGTTCTTTCAAAAAAAAAACCAAAGGTCTTTTAATTAAAAGAAAATTCCCTCACATGACTCATCAGGGGAAAATAAAGAGATATGGGAGAAAAAATAAAAAAGATAAACAATATTAAGAATTGAAAAGGTATCATAACTGCAAAAGTTTTAATGATTAAACACACAGAAAAAGATTATTGTGAACAACTTTGTGACAAATTTCAAAACTCGCCAAAGACACAATAGAAAACCTGGGACAGTCTAATGACCTTTAAAGAAATTGACTCATTAGTTAAAAATCTTCCCAGAAAGGAAAAAAAAAAAAAAGCGAGTTTAAATGTTTTATTAGCAATTCCTACCAAGTGTTTCAGGAGCCACTCTTCTAGATAAAAATTTTTTTAAAAAGAAGAGGAAACATGCCCCAGATCTTTGTAAAGGCTAACATAATCTTAATTCTGGAACTAGACAAGGATAATATGGGCAAGAAAAATTTATAGTCTAATATTGTTCAAAACCTGCATTAGCCAGAAAGAGCAGATGGGTTTGCAGTAAACAAATCCCCAAATTTGAATGATCTTTCACAGGAAAGGTTTAAATCTCGCCCGTGTCTTAGTTGGCTGCTGGGCAGGCAGCTCTGTTCCAAGCAGTGACACGGGCTCCAGCCTGCTGCTTCCTCTTCTGTCTGCACGGCTCAGACCACGGGGCTTCCAAGGCCTTCATGTCCAAATCTTTGCGACCCCATGGATCGGAGCCTGCCGGTCTCCTCTGTCTATGAGATTTCCCAGTCAAGAATACTGGAGTGACTTGCCATCTCCTCCTCCAGGGGATCTTTCCAGATCAGGGATCGAACCCGCGTCTCCTGCATTGCAGGCAGATTCTTTACCGCTCTGCTACCAGGGAAGACATGTGCCTGCCCTGGCGGCTCAACAAATCCATTTCTAGGTGTGAGCCTACACTGACAGCAGCGGTTTCTCCAGCGTTAATGTGCCGACGATTTTGTCACAATGCACGTTCTGATTTAGTGTGTCTGGCGTGGGACCCTGAAATCCTGCATTTTTAAACAAATTCCCGGAAGATATCAATGCTCCCACTCTGAGGACCACACTTGGAGTAGCAAATAGGAGTCACTAGATTGGGTATTTACAGTCACATCCGTAACAGCTAGAACCCCAAATGTCCACCAGCGGTGAGACCAGGCAGATAAACGACAGCATATGGCTGTATAGTCACGCTCCAGAATACTACTTAGAAGGGAAAACGAGTAATCTACAACTACTCACATTAAAGATGGATGAATCCAACAAAAGAAGGCAGGTACAGAAGAAATTACGCAGTATGACTTCCTAATAGAAAGTTCAAAAATCAGACAGAGCTAAATCAAATAGTGTTCAGGAATGCATAATAGTGAGTGAAGTCACTCAGTCGTGTCCGACTCTTTGCGACCCCATGGACTGTAGCCTACCAGGCTCCTCCCTCCATGGGATTCTCCAGGCAAGAGTACTGGAGTGGGTTGCCATTTCCTTCTCCATCAAGAATGCATACACACCAGTTAAAAGCTTCTTTAAAAAAAAAAAAAAAAACCAGTAAGGAAAGCATTAGCATGAAAGTCAGGAGGTGGTGGTGCAACGTGTTGGGGATAAATCCACCTGGGCTTCTGAGTCCTGGAAGTGCTCTATTTCTCAAGCTGAATGGTGAATATATGGATGCTTTATTTTATTATTATTCTTTAAACTGTATATCTGCATTTTATGAAGTCCTTTGAATAAAAAAGTAGCAGGAAGTCTTTTAGTACTGAAGTCCCAAGTGACAAGTAAAATAAAGCTAGTGAATTATAAAAAGTCTGCATTTTGAGAATCAAGGCCTCCCTGTGCCTCTGAAACAAAACACACATGCGCACAGACTTCCCAACGTGCAAGTGAAGCCAGCAGGAGCGCAGGCTCAGGGACACGCTCCCTTTTTCAATCTAACACTCTCAGCCTCGGCCCAACGGGGAGGGAGAGGAGCCAGCGAAATGTTCACAAATGCAGAGGGGTAGCTGCCCAACAATACCATGACGTGGCTCAGAGTGGTTGGCCGCGGAGGGGTGATTTCCTGGAGGGGGGCAGTGAAGAGGGAAGAGGCAGAGGAGGGGAGTCAGTCCTGGGGAAGGGACTGGGGACCCATCATCTCCCACTTAACCAGTTTGGGATGCTCTCTGTGGATGCCACTTTCCCTTTCTGAAGATCTCATGGAAACTTCCTTCTCCCACCTTTAAAGGTATGCCCTCCAGCCGGCTGTGGAAGGCACAGCAAGACAATTTTAACTCTTTAAAAAAATAATAACCTCTTCATTTTATATTAGAGGATAGCCAATTAGTGTTAGTCGCTCAGTCATGTCTGACTCTTTGTGACCCCAGGGACTATAGCCCACCAGGCTCCAGGGTCCATGGAATTCTCTAGGCAAGAATATTTGAGTGGGTAGCCATTACTTTCTCCAGGTGATCTTTCAACGCAGGCTTCCCAGGTAGCACTAGTGATAAAGAACCCACCTACCAATGCAGATGTAAGAGACATGAGTTCAATCCCTGGGTTGGGAAGATCCCTGGAGGAGAGGATGACCACCCACTCCAGTATTATTGCCAGGAGAATCCCAAGGGCAGAGGAGCCTGCTGCTGCTAAGTCACTTCAGTCATGTCTGACCCTGTGCGAACCCATAGATGGCAGCCTACCAGGCTCCCCTATCCCTGGGATTCTCCAGGCAAGAACACTGGAGTGGGTTGCCATTTCCTTCTCCAATGCATGAAAGTGAAAAGTGAAAGTGAAGTCGCTCAGTTATGTCCAACCCTCAGCAACCCCGTGGACTGCAGCCTTCCAGGCTCCTCTGTCCATGGGATTTTCCAGGCAAGAGTACTGGAGTGGGTTGCCATTGCCTTCTCCGACAGAGGAGCCTAGCGGGCTACAGTCCACAGGGTCACAAAGAGTTGGTCCTGACTGAAGTGACTCAGCATGGATGCATAGCAGATTAACAGTGTTACAATAGCTTCAGGTGAACAGCGAAGAAGCTCAGTCATACATATACATGTATTCATTCTCCCCCAAACTCCCCTCCCATCAAGCCTACCATGTAACATTGAGCAGAGTTTCTTGTGCTACACAATAGGACCTTGTTGGTTATCCATTTAAAATATAGCAGTGTGTTCATTTCCATCCCAAACTCCCAAACTATTCCAAGACTACCTTACCTGCCTCCTGAGAAATCTGTATGCAGGTCAAGAAGCAACAGTTAGAACCAGACATGGAGCAACAGACTGGTTCCAAATTGGGAAAGGAGTACTCAAGGCTGTATATTGTCACCCTGCTTGTTTAAGTTACATGCAGAGTACATCATGCTAAATGCTGGGCTGGAGGAAGCACAAGCTAAAATCAAGTTTGCAGGGAGAAATATCAATAACTTCAGATATGTAGATGACACTGCCTTTATGGCAGAAAGTGAAGAGGAACTAAAAAGCTTCTTGATGAAAGTGAAAGAGGAGAGTGAAAAAGCTGGCTTAAAACTCAACACTCAGAAAACCAAGATCATGGCATCCAGTCCCATCACTTCATGGGAAATAGATGGGGAAACAATGGAAACAGTGACAGACTTTATTTTGGGGGGCTCCAAAATCACAGCAGATGGTGACTGCAGCCATGAAATTAAAAGACACTTACTCCTTGGAAGAAAAGTTATGACCAACCTAGATAACATACTAAAAGGCAGAGACATTACTTTGCCAACAAAGGTCAGTCTAGTCAAGGCTATGGTTTTTCCAGTGGTCATGTATGGATGTGAGAGTTGGACTATAAAGAAAGCTGAGTGCCGAAGAATTGATGCTTTTGAACTGTGGTGTTGGAGAAGACTCTTGAGAGTCCCTCGGCCTTCAAGGAGATCCAACCAGTCCATCCTAAAGGAGATCAGTCCTGGGTGTTCATTGGAAGGACTGATGTTGAAGCTGAAGCTCCAATACTCTGACCACCTGATGCAAAGAGCTGACTCATTGGAAAAGACCCTGATGCTGGGAAAGACTGAGGATAGGAGGAGAAGGGGAAGACAAAGGATGAGATGGTTGGATGGCATCATTGACTCAATGGACATGAGTTTGAGCAAGCTCTGGGAATTGGTGATGAACAGGGAAGGCTGGTGTGCTGCAGTCCACGGGGTCTCAAAGAGCACACCTAAGCGACTGAACTGAGCTGAACTGATTTCAGCTTTAACTCCTGAACCACGGCTCTAAGCTGTCTGTCTCCTAGACCCGTGTAGTACCTGGGCCAGACTTCTCCCGTTTCCTTTCTAAGAACTCTCCCCTCACGTAGCATCCCTGTTTGCCTCTAACCACTCAGGCAAGAGCTATGATGCAATTGAATTTTAGCTTAGGGAGAAGCAAGATATAAATACATCCCGGTATACTATTAATGTCAATAATATTAGTGCAATTATTTCCAGGCTAGTCAGATTCAATAAACGCGACAGTAAACAAGCCGGGAGCCGCCAGCAGGTGAGCGCCGTGGGGGTCTGCACAGCTGGCTGGCAGCTGAGAACGCCTCGTCTTTGCTGCTGCCCCTCTAGCAGGGAGACACTTTGTGCCTGCCTGCAGCCCCGCCCTCCAGCGGCCCCTCCCCTCCCCGAGGTCCTGACGCCTTCAGGTAATTCAGCTGGGCAGCCCACTGTGCTATCTACAGAGGGGGGAAGGCAAAGGGGAGCCCCACATGATGTTTGCTTCAGTCGTGTCCAACTATTTGCGACCCCGTGAACTGTAGCCCGCCAGGCTCCTCTGCCCGTGGGATTCTCCAGGCAAGAACACTGGAGTGTGTTGCCATACCTTCCTCCAGGGGATCTTCCCGACCCAGGGATCCGGCCTCCTGCATTGCAGGCAGATTCTTTACTGGCTGAGCCATCGGGAAGCCCTGTTTACATACAGGTAAGGGGTGTCCAGACTCAGAGCAGAGAGGGTGTCCATTCCCGCAGGCCACTTCCCAGAATCCCGCAGGCCCCTTCCCAGAATCCCACAGGCCCCTTCCCAGAATCCTGCACACCCCTTCCCCCCAGAATCCCAGAATGATGGCTTTCCCCTCACTGCTTTACTATGATCCGTTGCCACACCTGTGACCCACACCAGTGAACTTTCGATTCTCTGAGGTCGTGAACCAGGAGACCTGGTGCTTGTAATCGTGTGTAATACTTGGACCTGGCTGTTTGGAAAATCAGATACTTTAATGGCTAGGAATCTGTAAGGGAAGAAAAACTCCCTTGGACCCTCTAAGGTTCTGTGGCTGGCCTGAGAATTAAACTGATGTAAGATAGGAGAAAAGCATATAAATTTATTTAAGATTTTTACACGGATATAGGAGTCTTCCGAGGACCATAAGGCCAGAAGAAGCCATTAGACAAAAAGCTTATATCTTCTTAAACAAAGACAAAGAGTTCGGGCTAGGGGTGGTAAATTATGAGACAGTGACTAGGGAGGAAATGGAGACCCAGTGCAGATCAGGGTTATTTGAGTCGGTTTGTCTGTAGTAGCCATTTCTCTGCAATGAGCAGGTTTTTCCCTTCCTGGTACAAGGAGCATCTTTCTTGTGGGAAATGTTAGAGAGAAAAAAGATCAGGGAGTCCTTTCTGCTTCTGCTGTTCATCAAGCACCTTCAGATCAAGGTAACTGATATGTCAAAGCGGCATATTTGTGGGGAGGGGGCAGGTCCTGAACCTCTTTAAATGCAAGTGTGGAGTCAGGTGGACACGGAGTCAAAGGCCTTTTCTTCCCCTTGCTGGCTGTGCGACTTTGGGTGACTTACTCATCCACTCTGTGACTCACTTAGTTCATCTGTTAAATGAAGATAATAATAATACTTGCCTTTCAAGGCCCTTATGAGGACTCTCAGAGATGACCAAAATGTCAAATAAAGTAGCACAGTGGGGACTTCACCAGTGGTCTAGCGGCTAAGACTCCGTGTTCCCAAGGCAGGGGCCCTGGGTTCAGTCCTTGATCAGGGAACTAGACCCCACATGCTGCAACTAAAAAGAACTTTCCTGCTGCAACCACTACCCAGCACAGCCAAATAAATAAATGTCTAAAAAAAAAAAAGGTAGCACAGTGCCAGGCACATGGAGGTGCTTCATAAGCATATTGTTATCTTACTATTATCTTCATAAGCATATGTTTGTCTATGATTACTACAGAGGCAGGATCATGGCGGCAGACTGACTTTTTATCTAAGAGCCAGACTTCCTGGTGAGCTTCCCTTGTAGCTCAGTCGGTAAAGAATCTGCCTGCAGTGCAGGAGACCCAGGTTGGATCCCTGGGTTGGGAAGATCCCCTGGAGAAGGAAATGGCAACCCACTCTAGTATCCTTGCGTGGGAAATCTCATGGACCGAGAAGCCTGGTGGGCTGCAGTCCATGAGGTCACAACAAGTAGGGCACGACTGAGCAACCAACACTTACTTACTTACTTAGACTCCCTGGGTTTGATTGCTGGCTCAATTCTTTTCTAGTTGTGTGACCTGGATGACCTTGGATGGCAGGGCTTGGACTAGTGGGAAATGAGGCCATTCGGGTATAAAATTTCGGAGGCATCTCACGCCCCTTGTCCCTGTTGAACAAGCCGCTTGTTTCTCTGTGCCACACGGTAAGTGACTCATGGATATTAGTTCCTCTCGTCCATGAAAATGTCCCCGGAACAGTTGTCTATGTAGCAGACTGCTTCAGTCTTGCGTGAAAAGAATACGCCCGATTTCATCAGTAAACCTGAGGGAGAAAGCAACTAAGAGCTCCCATGGATGAGGAAACAGGGGTGCAGGAAAAGGACTTTTCTTGGAACGCCTCTGCGTACTTGCAGTCAGTACAAGTTGGCTCTTGCTTGAGTGGGATGCTGGAAACTAAATCAAAAGGCCTTGATTAGATTCAAAATCTTGTAATAAATAACCTATTATGGAAGAGAACCGGGAAAGAATATATGTGTGTGTGTGTGTGTGTACACACACATATATATATAACTGAATCAGTACACTTGAAACTAATACGACATTGTAAATTACTAAATTTCAAAAAAAAAAAAAAAAAGGCCTTGAAGGCCATATTAAAAAGTTTGGTGTTGGGGGCTTCCCTGGTGGCTCAGTGATAAAGAATCTGCCTGCCAATGCAGGAGACGCGGGTTCGACCCCTGATCCAGGAAGATCCCAGCTACTGCAGAGCAACTAAGTCCGCGTGCCACAACTACTGAGCCTGTGCCTTAGAGCCCGGGGGCTGCAAGCACTGCACCCTTGCGCGGCAACCACTGAAGCCCGAGCACCCTGGAGCCCGGGCTCTCCAACAGGAGAAGCCCGCGCGCTGCCCCTGGAGCGTGGCCCCAGCTCCCAGCAACTAGAGCAAGGCCTGTGCAGCGACGGAGACCCAGCAGAGCCAAAAGCAAGCATTGACAAAGGAAACTAGAAACCAAAGAAAAGTTTGGTCTTGACGCTCTCTGGCTGCTCCGTTTCTGAAAGTCCGAGGTTCCCACTCAGGAGCTCACGCCCTGTTTCCTACCCCACTGCCCAGGTAACCCTTCTCTCCTCGCTTCCAGCTGAGACTTCAAGCTGACCACAGAAGTGAAAAGAGAAGAGTCACCCAGGGCGTTTCTCTGCAGAGAATGTAAAACATTCTGTGACTGGCTTCCTTTCCATTAGAAAGAGATAGTGTCCACTCTTCGTTTAAAAAAAAGAAAGAGAGAGAGTTCTTCTTCCCAGCAGCTACTGACCTGGGGCTTTAAATAAATTTGCATGGAACCCCCTTCCGGCTGCATCCCCGCAAATGCCTCCCTTCACTGCTCTCCACAAAGGCCTGTATATCTTTTCCCTGGGCCTTTCCGGCTGAATTTTAAAGAGGTTTTTAAAGAGTGTGTCGTGACGAGGGTGCTTCAGAGTCTTCTAAATCATAACATACAGAAGCGAAAGAGGTCCTATTTCTCTTCCCAACAATGATTTGCCCACCCTGTTTCTCGGGGCCCCAGCCACAAAGCTTAGAAACCCCACCCCAGATGGGAAACCTCTCCTCCTCCAATTTTCCACCCCGCCAAATCGCTCTTCTTCCCTTTCTCTCCTGGGCTGTGCCCCCTCTTCCTCTCTCTCCCTGCTCTCCATCATAAAATAATAAAGCAAGCCTGAGTGCGTCTCAGTCCCTCTCAATAGCCTGGAGAGGGAGGGGGCCAGCCGGCGTATTTACCCCTAAGTGGATGCAAATTCGCTTACCGCTGATTTTCAAAGAAATGAGACATCCCGCCACAATATTGCTTTTCTCATCACCAAATGGGGCCTTTGCTTTGTCATTTGGCAAAGCTGTCAAGACAATCAGATCTGGGAGGCCGGATGGTGTCTGCCTCCTGCCATCCCTGGAGATGGATCTCCGGGGCAGACCAGGGGCCTCCGCTCAGAAGTGTGTGAAGGGCCTCATTCAAGGACATGGACAGAACACCCAGAGACAGGCCAGATTCAGGGCCAGGACGGGCCAGCCCTGCAAGTTCCTCCTCAAAGGCAGCCCCAGGGAGACAGGGTTCTGGGCCACCCAAGGAGCTGCAGGGGGGAAAGGCCCTTAGATGCTCTCATGCAGTTCTCTGCTCTTTTCTGGGTTTTCACGGCCCCCTGGCCCAGCGCATATCTGTATCACAGATGCCAGACCTGCCCCAGGCAGGTCATTCCATCTCACTGGGCCTTCCTGGGACTCTTCATTTGCAGAAGAAAGTTGGGTAAATCTGCCTCACATCGAGAGACTCGATTCCTAGGCAGGTTGATAAGACGTCTGGGGTCACCGCGGAGAAAGAGGTCTGGGGCTCTCAGAGTGGAGATAGGGGTCTGGAATCCTCAAGGAGGAGGAAGGAACAAACGCCTTTCCTTTTTCTCTACATTCCTTACTCTAAGTCACATAAAACATTTTTTTTTCCTTTAAGCCCAGAACTGATACAAACAACTCAGTTTAAACTCTGTACTAGGGATTAAGCCTATCCCTTCTCCAGGGGATCTTCCCAAACCAGGAATCGAGTCACCTGCATTGCGGGCAGATTCTTTACCAACTGAGCTATGAGGGAAGCCCATACTAAGGATTATATAACAACAACGTATCCTGCTTGAGGACAGTTTCTCCTTCTTGAAAGCCTTCTGACTAATCTTGTCATTTTAGAATGTATATTACGAGGGTGGGTCTGGTAAGATCTCGCTATTGCTAAGTTATAATCTTGTTACCTTAAAATGTAAATTATGGGAGTGGGTCTAGTAAGGTCTTTACAACTTTGAAACATTCTTTGGATTTATTGTAATAACTAATTCAAAAAGCATGTAACTCCCTTGCTAACACTAGTGAGGGGGGCACTTTCTGCCCGCTTCTGATGTCTAGGTCAGAAGCATTCTCTGTCCCTTTTTCACTTGAAGAAAACTCTAATACACAAAAGCTCTTGAGTGATCAAGCCTGGTCCCTGGTCCTGAAGCTAAATCTTCTCCAGAGATCACGAATCCAGCATCACTCACCGTAAGCTATCAACATGTCCTCCAAATCTCTAGTCTTAGGACCTCAGAGGTAACAGACATGAAAGCCAGTTATGAGTGTTTGACAACAGGGCTTTACTAAAAAGAAATGCAGGGGGACTTCTTTGGTGGTCCAGTGGCTAAGACTCTGAGCTCCCAACACAGGGCCCAGGTTCAATCCCTGGTCTGGGAACTAGATCCCACATGCTGCAATTAACAGTAAGCATGCTATAACTAGAAGATTCTGCATGCTGCAACTAGGATTCAGCACAGCCAAATAAATGAATAAGTAATAAACAAATATAAAGAAATGCTGGCCTTCCTTGGGCTGGTGTACTAGTCAGGATTCTTTCGGTTACAAATGACAGAAAATCAAATCTAATGCAAGCTAATTTGACCCAAGCAATCAAGAAGCAGCCAGGATTCATTTTCTATGGCTGCTGTAACAAATCACCACAAATGTACTGGCCTGAAACAACGGAAACATGTTGTTTTCAGAGTCTTGGAGGCCGGAAGTCTGGAGATGAGTTTACAGGGCTGAAGTCAAGGGATGAGCAAAGCTGCCTTCCTTCTGGAGGTTCCAGGAAAGAATTCATTGCCTTGTCATTTCTAGCCATCATGCCTTGGTTTGTGGCCCCCTTCCTGCAATGGCATAGCTTCAGCATCTGTCTGTACACCTCCTTCCCCAATTCTGACCCTCCTGCCTCTCTCTCATACAAGGATTACACTGAGCCATGGGCAATGCTAGATAACCTCCCATCTCGATATCGTCGGCTTAATCATACCTATCGTGTCCATTTAGCCGTGTAAGAGACCCTAGTCACAGATTCTAAGGAAGATGCAGGTGTTTTGTGGGGGTATTATTCTATCTGTCACACCGAGGGGTGGATTTCAGGCATGGATAAATCCAGGGGCTCCGATGGTATCATCAGGGTCTTTCTCTCAGCTCTACCATTGCATTCAGCTTTCCTTGGTTACCGTCTGAGCCACCAGGGAAGTCCTAGTCTTGTCTCTATGCCATTTCAAATAGCTTCATTCTGCAGCCAAGAAGAATGCTGCCTGTATCTCTCAATATTGCATTTTAAGTGAGTAGATAGTTTGGGAAAACATAATTTCTTCCTCCTCCTCTCTTTCTCCCTTCCATGGCCTAATCTTCAGTTTCTATGTGGACCCCTTGGATTAAATAAGACTTCTGGGATGCTTGGAAAGAAAGATCCTGGGAAGGGACCCGTGCTGCAATTCATGGGGTCCCAAAGAGACGGATACGACTGAGCAACTGAACTGACTGACTGACTGGGAAGGGACTAAAACACCCTGGACATATCCAGGTCAGGATCTCATCCCTTAACATGTACACAGTATTAGGTACGCATCGGTTCTGTAATCCAAGATGGTGCTGCCAGACAATTCAGCTACAAAGTGCCCTAGGAACACAACTTGGTCATTATCCTAATCTTTTATTTCTTTATTTTTAATTAATTTGCATTGGGATACAGGTGCTTACAATGCTGCGTTCGTTTCTACTGTAGCGCACGGAGAATCAGCTATGTGTATACCTATATTCCCTCTTTTTTTGGATTTTCTTCCCATGCAGGTCATCACAGAACACCGAGCAGAGGTCCCTGAACTACACAGAAGATTCTCACTAGTTACCTATTTTACGCTTAGCATCAGTAGCATGCCTACGTCAATCTCAGTCTCCCAGTCCACCCCCCTTTCCCTGCCCTGGTATCCAAATGTTTGTTTTCTGTATCTGTGCCTCTATTTTTGCTGTGCAAAGACGACCATCTATACTATTCTCTAGATTCCACGTATGTTTGTTAATATACAATATTTTTCTCTTTCTGACTTTCTTCACTCTGTTTGACCATCTCTATGTCCAGCCACGTCCCTACAAATGATCGAAGTCTGCCGCTTCTGCGGCTGAGCACTGACCCTCGCACATATGTACCACGCCATCTTCATCCGTTCCTCTGCTGATGGACATCTAGGTTGCTTCCTTATCCTGGCTCTTGTGAACAGTGCTGAGCACTGATCATCGCACGTACGTACCACGCCGTCTTCATCCGTTCCTTCCTGAGTTCCCCCAGGACACGCTTCTCTCTCTTTCCTTCGCCCTGAACTGTGGAGTGACAACTCAGTTGCTCTGGGAAAAGAGCTTTTAAAACTTTCCCTTCTAAAACCACATTCTAGGGAATTCTCTGGAAGTCCAATGGTTATGGCTTTGTACTTCCACTATCATTTGGATCCCTGGTCAGAGAACCAAGATCCCTCAAGCCTCCTTGGCTCATGGGCCCCTCCTAAACAAACAAACAAACAACAACAACAAAAAAGCAAGCAAGCAAACAAAAAAAAAACAAAACAAAAAACTTTTTTCCTTGAACTTACATGAGTGCTGATACCTTTATGTAAAAATATAACTCTGGTCCTGTGCTTGGTGTGTGTGTGTGCATGGTGTGTGTGTGTGTGCATGGTGTGTGTGTATGTGTGTGTGTGTGTCCATGGTGTGTGTGTGTGTACTCTTCTTTCCTTTGTTAGTCTCACATCCACACATAACTACTAGAAAAACCATAGCTTTGACTAGATGGACCTTTATTGGCAAAGTAATGTCTCTGCTTTTTAATATGCTGTCTAGGTTGGTCATAACTTTTTTTCCAAGGAGCAAGCGTCTTTTAATTCCATGGGTACTATCACCATTTGCAGTGATTTTGGAGCCCCCCAAAATAAAGTCTGACACTGTTTCCACTGTTTCCCTATCTATTTGCTATGAAGTGATAGGACCAGATGCCATGATCTTCATTTTCTGAATGTTGAGTTTTAAGCCAACTTTTTCACTTTCCTCTTTCACTTCCATCAAGAGGCTTTTAAATTCCTCTTCACTTTCTGCCATAACAGTGGTGTCATCTGCATATCTGAGGTTATTGATATTTCTCCTGGCAATCTTGATTCCAGCTTGTCCTTCATCCAGTCCAGCGTTTCTCATGATGTACTCTGCATATAAGTTAAATAAGCAGGGTGACAATATACAGCCTTGACAACTCCTTTTCCTATTTGGAACCAGTGTGTTGTTCCATGTCCAGTTCTAACTGTTGCTTCTTGATCTGCATCCAGATTTCTCAGGAGGCAGGTCAGGTGGTTTGGTATTCCCATCTCTTGAAGAATTTTCCAGAGTTTGTTGTGATCCACACAAAGGCTTTGGCATAGTCAATAAAGCAGAAGTATATGTTTTTCTGGAATTTCCCAGGCAAGAATACTGGAGTTGCCATTTCCTCCTCCAGGGGATTTTCCCAACCCAGGGATCAAACCCACATCCCCTGCAGTGGAAGGTGGGCTCTTTACCACTGTGCCACCTGGGGATGCATACAGGTAAATAACTTTGTATATGCCTCCCCCCTCAACACACACACACACTTAGGCATAAACGTATATCTAACTCTACAAGTCTAGGCAGCATTTTATAGTTGTTTGTTTTATTGAATTTGGGGATATTCAGTTTCTTTTGTCTTGCTTCTCTTACTCAACAATACCTTGGGGAACTCCACTCAATCCTCTGGTGTAGCTCTAGTTAATTGTTTTCAATAGTGTGTAAATGTAGTCCCATTTATTCACCTAGACCTCTGGTGATGGATATTCACTTTGTGTCCTCAGGAGAGTTTCCCACTGTCGCCAACAGATGAATGTATTACACTTTGGCCCTCGTGCCCTGGCTCTCAAGAGATTCAAAATCTTTAAAAGCCTGTGTCCATTTGAAGAACATAATCAGCCACCATTTTTTTTTTTCTGACCCACCAAACCGACTTTAGACAGAGCTCGAAACCCTCAGTATCACATAAATGTGGCCACAGCCTTTTCTGCTCTCTTATGTTGGCTGATGCTGGGAAAGATTGAAGGCAGGAGAAGGTGACAGAGGATGAGACGGTGGGATGGCACCACCAACTCAATGGGCATGAACTTGGGCAAACTCTGGGAGATGGTGAGTGACAGGGAAGCCTGGCATGCTGCAGTTCATGGGGTGCAAAGAGGCGGACCCGACTGGGCAACTGAACAACAACGCTGTTGGCTGTTTGACTGCAACTCTGCGGTGGGCTGACCAATCAGAGCTGGGTCCCCAACACAGGAGCCACCTCTATATTAGAAAGAGCCCTGGCTATTGAATGAGATGGGCCTCGTCTCAAATTTTGGCTCTTCCACTTATGAGCTGGGAGATTTGGATAGATGCTCACCTTCTCCCAGGCCCCATTTGCTCATATTTAGAACAGGAACCTTGACCCCCCAATCACACAGTGAGTTAAACAGGATCATCTGTGCACAGGTCAGGACAGCTGACAAGCCCACAGCCACTCACAGATCATGATTCATGTCAGAGCTTGAAGGACAAAAGTTCAAATCAATGAATAGCGTTGCCCGGGGCAAACAGTGGAACTCTGATAAGCAAATAGAAGCAGGCTGTTCTCTGAGTAATTGGATGCCCTGTGGTGTGTGCAGAGAGCTGGTGAGTCATAGGAGACCCGAGGCTGGAGGTGCCCTGAGCCCAGGTGTGCCCTTGGCGGAGAGATTGGAAAGGAAGGGACTGATGGAAACTGGAGGACTTGAGGAAGGCATCCTGGGGTAGAGATGGTCCCAAGCCCTCCGGGACTCTGGCCATAGGCTTGGGGTGGCAGGAACAGGGGATGGGTGTTACCCCCAGGCAGTAAGGGCCACTCCCTGTCCTCTCTTCCCCCCACAGCCCACACTTTCCAGATGCCCACTTACTGATCTGCCTGAAAAGAAAGCAGAAACTGGGGCCTGACTCTGCAGGAACTTTATGGATAAATGTCTGGCCTGCCCCCAAACCCCTCTGTTGAAGATCTAAGTCCCAAAGAGATAGCATTTGGAGCTGGTCATTGGGCTTGGGGACGTGATTAGTGTTAGATAAGGTCTCAAGGGGGGCTCCCAGGTGGCACTGGTGGTGAAGAACCTGCCGCCAATGCAGGAGACGTAAGAGATGCAGATTCGATCCCTGGGTCAGGAAAATTCCCTGGAGGAGGAAATGGCAACCCACTCCAGGATTCTTGCCTGGAGAACCCTGTGGTCAGAGGAGCCTGGTGGGCTGCAGTCCATGGGGTCACACAGAGTCGGACACGACTGAGCGACTGAACTGAACTGAACTGAACTGAACTGAAGTGACTTAGCACGCATGCAAGGTCATGAGGGTGGAGCCCTCATAACGGGATTAGCGCCCTTTCAGAAAAGGAGAGATCAGTGTTCTCTCTCCTCCTTGTGAGGACACAGCAGGCAGGTTGCTGTCTGTAAAACAGGAAAAAAGCCCTCCCCAGAAACCGAATCTGCGGGCACCATGATCTTGGACTTCCAAGCCTCCAGAACTGTGAGGAATGAATGCCTGTTGTTTAAGCCACCTGGTATTTTCTTATGGCAGCTCAAGTTGACTGAAACAGCATTCTGGCTGTTCCCTTTGAGGATACTGTCCTGGGAGGAAAGATTACGCAAGTATCTTCAACATATCTGCTCCAGGAATTGCATCCTCTAGCCAACAGCAAAACACTTGTCTCCTCCACTGCCAAGATCCCGTGGGACTGTGTCCAGGGCAGTGGAAGTATCTAAGGTGTTGATGGGCAATTCATGTCGATGGAAAATTTGGGAACAGATGATGCCTTAGGGCCAGAAAACCAGAGTCTCCCCCATCTACACACACACCAAAATTTCCATTGCAAAGGATCAGATTTTGGCTTCCAAACCAACCCCACAGAAACCTACCCAAAGCCTCCCCCCACAAAAAAAATATATATAAGAATTCTTATTTTCTTCCTCCTGGCAACCTTCTCTAAGTCACTCCTCCAAAAATCCCATCTCCCAGCACCTTCTATTACTCATCACTTCTCCCCCACCCTCAGCATCACCCAGACCTTGAAGAAAAGGCTTTCTTAGGGACAACTTGCCCAGGGTTCTGACATGTTCATCTAGATCCTCCTAAACATGGTTTCTTACACATGGTGGGGGCTAACTAACGCAACGTTGAAAAGCAACTACACTCCAATAAAAATTAATTTTAAAGCAAAATAAAAGAACTAATGGAAGATCAGTACCAGCGAAGAGAGGGAGACTGGGAACCAGCAGTTGCCTGGACTGGAGACAGGAGGGAAGCCCCATTCCCTGCCGAAGCCTGAGTCTGAAACCCATAGTCCCGGCGGGGAGGTGGGAGCCATCAATTACTCAGACCAGACCTTCACTCATTCATTAAAATCTCCAAAATGGGAGTTGTGTTAATGGCCAGGCACGCTGTTCTTTCCCCTCAAGGTAAGAAGATTTATTGTCCAAACTTACATTTTATCGCGCACAACCGAATAAAAATGATCGATTTCCCTGCCCACCTTACAGCATCCTTCCACAGTTATTAAAGTCTCTAAAAATGTTTTCTTAAAAAAAAAAAAAAAGGTTGAAAGAAAGAGCGGAGCAGAGAGAGGAGACCAGGAGGAGATGGGAACTGCCGGATTGCTGAGAGTTATCTGTCTTGTCAGCTGGGGACCGTATAACCTTGATGTCACTATATTTTCTGCTCAGACCCAAATTTACAATTTGCCAGCCAAGGAGATGGAAATGCCAAACCTCTTCCTTGGATGTGAGTGTGGGGAGAGAGGAGAGGACCCTAGCTCTGAAAACTCTTGACAAGACAGAGAGACTGTCTCTGAGCTCTTAGCAAATTCTCTCAAGCTGGGAGGGAAAACCCAGCCTCCAAGGGCGAGGAGACAGTGTAGAGTCCAGAACTCCAGATGCTCCAAGAGCTCCTCTGTGCTCTGGTCACCAGTGAATGAGCAGTTTCTAGCCCAGAGGAGCAGCCGTGGTGGGCTGGACGCTCACCTGTGCCAGGTAGCAGCCGGGTGGCAGCGCAGCAGGGGGAGGCGGGAACCAGAGTGCAAGGGAGGCGTTTAACCCACAGGAAAGAGCACGCAGCACGCACAGCCAGCAGCAGTGCCGGATGGCATGCCAACATGTTGATGGGCAATTGCACATCATTCATCTGCTCATTCCAGTAGGTCCCCAAGAACCTTTGTATCGCCATTTTGATAATTTAATTTTACTAAGTGCCAAGTAATACAACTGCAGATCACCCATTTCCCTGGCACATGGGGAATTCCCTCCTGGCAAGGATGAGCACTCTGCCTCTTTCTCTGTCTCTCTCTCTGTCTCTCTGTCACACACACACTGGGTGCTTTCTAGAAGGGTCTATTGCAGTCTATTTTCTTGAAGGTGGTAAAACTGTGTTTAACAGTTCCATAATTCAGAATCTTGTACTAGGTTAATCTGGCCTCTTTCCAAATTGGTGCTAATTAGTTAGTCTTCCTGGTCTTGTTTCTGCGTGAATCCAGACATCTGTCCTTTGCTCAAACCCCATGTCACACCCAGGCAACTCCATTCTGACCTTGGAGGTATCCTGCTCTGTGGCTGAGGCCATGGGGCTCCAAGCGCCATCGGGAGACGCTCCCTTCAGCCCTCCTGGTTTTCTGAGTGTGTGAGTCCTGGAGGGCTGTCAGGGAGCGTTTTCCTGGCGTGGCCTGGAAGATGGCCATAAATCTGTCTCGGGCCATTTGACTCAGGCTCCCAATGCCAAGCTTAACAGACAGTTCCATCGGGCCTGATGTGCCAACGATCCATAAGCCATTAGCCGGGCGATATTAGACCTCCCGCCTTGGTCTCCTCAGAGGGAACTCAGGCAGAGAAGGGGGCAGGAGGGAGAGAGAGCGGGTGCACTGGCTGGGAGGGCAACAGAGGGGCTGGCCAGGTGGGAGAGAGCCGCTAACCCTTCCTTTGGTCTATCAGGGCCCTGGAACCACGCAGCCCCTGCCCAGTCTGTCCTACCCTAGACCGATGGGAAAGATGGGAAGCCAGCCTGGTGGGGGAAGGCCACCGCTGACCAACCAAGAGCCAGGGCAGCAGAGCAGGGCTCAAAGGAACGCAAGTATCAGTTCTACTCTGAGTGAAGCCGCCACTGCCAGGGTAGGCTGAGCACGTCCTCAGGCAACTGACCTTTGGCTCCTTCCACCGAGCCTGAATTTCCCTTTGGAGCATGTGTCCCCAGGAATCCAGTCCTGAGTACCAGATCCCCCATTTCCTATAAGGATAGATGATGATGGTGGCGATGCTGCTGCTGCTGGTGATGGTGGTGGCGGTGGTGATGATGGTGGTTAACAGTTATTTAGAGCTCTTCACTTGTAACTCATCACAACAACCCCGTGAGATTGTCACTGTCCTCATACTCACTGTACAGGTGGGGAAGCTGAGGCACAGAGCTGTTAAGAAATGTAATAGCCCCCACAGCCCCTAGATGGCAGCACCGAGGTCTTACCCAGGCTGCTTGGCCCCCAGTACCTGTGCTCTAAGCCACTACACTTATTGCCTCTCAAAGTGGCGAAGAGACCAGAGTCGAAATAGACAGGAGGCAGTTCAGCTCAACGTTAGCGCAAGAGTCCTGGGAACCCAAACTGGCTGGCACTGCTCCGGTAGGATTGGCCTCCAGCCCAGTGGGCAGAGGAGAGTAGTTTTCCCAGCGAGTCCTGATACAAGCCACAGACAGCAAAAATGACATTTTCTGCTCCTTCTAGAAACAAGAGTGTCTAAGCTGCTTCCTTAATCAGAGCCTCTCAGACTATTTGCATTCTGAGGTCCAAAATCTCCTACCTCTGATGTTCTTAGCGACCAGAGCCTCAGCATCCTTCCACCTCTGCCAAATTGCTGTACCAACAGAAGCGGTCTCCAGAGTCCCCTCATGGGGAGACAAGGGATGGAGCAGGAAGCGGGCGGGGGGTGAGGATGTGAAGAGAGGTAATGAGATGAGAAGGGAAGTGGATGAGGGTGTCTTTTTGTCAAACTATCCACACACTCCAGTTGCTCCTTCTTCCTAGAAAATTATGGACAGTCATTGAAAATTAAACATGCATACAGTCCTAACAGCTGCCAGGTAACTGTGCAAGTAAGGGGTGGTGATCCATTGCCATTCACCCGGGACTGAAGAAGCTCTGTGAAAGGTGTCTTAGTCAGCTCAAGCTGCTGTAACAAATACCACAGATTGGGTGGGGGGTAGGGGGGTGGGGGGAGAAGGGGCTTAAACAACAGCCATTTCTTTCTCATAGTTCTGGAGACTGGGAAGTTCAAGATAAAGGTGCCAGCAGGTTCGGTTTCCGGTGAGGCCTCTTTCCCTGGCTTGTAGACAGCCTCGTCCTGCTTGCTGTGTTCTCAGATGGGAGAGAGAGAAAGAGCTTGGATCCTCTTCTCAGAAGGGCACTAATCCCATCATGAGGACCCCACCCTCATGAGCTCATATAAGCCTAATTACCTCCAAAGGCCTCCCTCTCCTAATACCATCCCATTACAGGGGCCTGGGGCTTCAACGTATGGATGTGGGGGAGAGGTTACATTTAGTGCATAGCAATGAATGTGCCAGTACCTGCCCTCAGACTGTGGTCTGAGCCTCTTCTCGTGGTCCACCCCCTGCATGGGCCCCAACCTCCTTGGATCCACTCATCCTCTAAGGCCTAGTTCAAACTTCCCCACTCACAGGAAGCCTCCTCTGACTACTTCTTTCCTTTCTCTGATTCCCAGCTCTATTTAGAATTTGTTACCCAGCTGAACACTTGCTTCTATGCAATGCTGTATTGATCTTTAATCTTGCAGTCTAGATGAACAGAATATAGTCTATGTTTTACTCTGTGGCAACCCTGAATGAATTTGTTTCAATGACTAAGAAACAGACTCTTAAAGAACTGCAGAGCACTAACCCTTACCTTACAAATCTGAAAACAGAGGCTCCAAGGGGTGATGGGACAAGCCTTGTAGCACGTGGCTAGGATGCCCAGATCTCAGGACCCCACGGGCCTCCACTAAAACCAGGGAGCTGGTGTTTAAGTTTGAGTTCTCCTGGAAGCATACCTTTGCACAAGGAAGTGAGTGCAAGTCATTTATTTGGGAGCAGGTTTCAAGAAGCATGGGGAGGGAGTAGAGATGAGAGAAAGGGAAGAGAAGAAAGCTAATTAAGGAGAATTAATGAGTGGGTTTCCACTGTGGGCCACTGGCCAGTTAAGAGGCTGCAGAAAACACAAGGGAGCCAAGCGTTTCTCCATGAGCTCCTGTAGTTCAGGGTTGAGAGCCCGTAGCTTAAGGATCTCACTCCCATCACTTCTGCCTGCCGTGTGGAGCTAAGCTCCCTTCCAGAGCCAAAGAACAGCCCCAGGAACAGGAAGGCAGGGATTGGGTTGGGAAGGTTTCTGCAGGCAGGCAGTCTGTCCACCGTGGCCATGGTGACCTCCAGGTGGGTTGAAGAGGCTGGGGTGGTGGGAGGGAAGTAACCGACAGGGTCTGCCACGGTCAGCGACACCTGCCAATCAGTGAAAGTGGAACTCATACCCGAATTCCTCTCCTCTCTGTGTTCTGTTTGCCGGGCACCAGCCTCTGCTTCAAGATCTCAGATGAAAAGCTAGGACCCACTCTTCCTCCACCCGACCCCAGGGATATATGTTGTCATCGGGGACTTTGAAAAAGCACAAGGAGAGACGTCCCTAGCAGTCTAGGGGCTAAGACCCTGCACTCCCCGTGCAGGGGGCCAGGGTCCCAGCCCTGGTCGGGGAACTGGATCCCACATGCTGCAACTAGAAGAATCTGCACACCACATCTAAGAGGCCCCTCTCTCTGGGTACTCACAGCTGGGCAGGGGGCTCACAGCGGGTGACACTGACATGCCAGTGTCAGGAGGATGCAGGGTTAAGCGGACCCCAGCCCAGCCTCCTGCATCCCTGGGGGATGGGGCCAGGGGAGCTGTCAACCGGCGGGCTGAGTGACAGGCTCTGGGCACCAGGTTCTCACAAGAGGACCCTGAGCACCCAGCACAAATGGCTATAAAAAGGAAATATGAGCAACAGCTTCATCAGGTGTTTCACAAAACCCCGCACACGCTCCTCCCCAGGCAGGTCGTGTTCTCAGTGTGCGAGGCAAACTTACCTGTCATCTCTGCCTCTTGTCCTAGGCGCTCACCTTGGCCTGGAAATACGGCCTCTCCACCCGCCTGCTTCCTTGAAAGGCATCCTGTGCAGAGCCCCCTACCCCTGCAGACACACACACACACACACACACACACACACACACACACACACACAGACAACCCCTGGTAGGCAAACCCAGATTCAAACCTCCTCTCTGCCTCTAATGGGCTCTGAGCTCAGTGACACATCCCATTCCAGGCCTCGTTTTTCTCATCTGTACAGTGGGCACTGTGGCCCTTTTCAACAGTGACTTTGTGGGTCTGGAGGATCATAAAGAGCCCTCAGGGATACTCAGCTCCCTGTTCAGAGAAATTGCAGACCCCTGATGGACAGCATGCGTCTCAGTGTCTTGTCCCCACGTCACTATCTCCGTCTTGGGTCACTGCCTGCCCTGCTCACACACCAGGCCTGCTGATGAAAGTAAGCACGGAGTAGGGAGTGGGTGGTGCCCTCCTCTGCCTTTTCTGGAACAGGGATCAACGTCTTTGAACAGAGTTACCTCAATGGCCTGGCACAGAAAGACTACCAACCCTACTCACTGAGGTGCTGAAGCCCCGGGCCCCCAACTCCCGCCCTTTGGCTCCGCCTTAACAGCACAGAGGGTCAAGCTCCGATTAACCATGCATTTCTGGTGGCTTCAGGATGGAGGAGAGAAAGCTGGGAGGAGTGGTTCCTGGTCCCCCTTTGCCTCTGATCCCATGGGGAACACTGTTTTCGGATTTAGAAGCCAGTTTTTAGCAGAAGGGCTTTTGATAGGGCCCTACTCCCCAAACATTACAAATGGTAGGCTTAATACAAAGAGTTTCTAGGACCAAGACCCCAGAGCCAGCCACCTGGCATTTGAAGACACGGCTCAGGTGTCCGGCTGGGTGGAGGACCCTTCCAGGGGAGCCCTCGAGAGCCCACAAAGGCCAGCCCATGATGGACGGACAGACATACTCCCTCCTGGAAGGGGCCATTCCTTTTGCTTGGCAGTGTTTGATTTTTATTTGCTCAGATTAGGAAGCCTGCTTGTAGTCCTTTCTTTTGCAGAGCACATCTCGAACATCTCACCACATCTCACCACATCTCCACTGTGTCGCAGCCAAGTGAGTCATTATCACAGCACCCCAGGTGGGGAAACTGAGGCTGCAGGAGCAGGAGAGGATGAGTCAAGTTCAGACAGTGAGACATCACCCTCCCCATGCCCCGGACACTCAGTCCCCAGCAAGCCCTCAAATTCCGAGCCTGGGATGGAATCGGGGTGGGAGGTGTGGGGGCAACATAGAGTTGAGCTTCCTGGGGCCTGGGGCACACCAGTTCCTATTGCCAAGGGGGGATTGTGACCAGCAATTTGCTGGGAAACCGGGTTTTCAAAAAAATATATAAAGAAAGAAAGAAACGCATAAAGGGGCAGAAGGCACCACCCGCTCTCCCCAGCAACCCGGGGCAGCTGGGTGTCCGATCAACCCTCCCTTCCTCACACCTTCCCTTTTTACATCAACATTCAATCATCTTTCCCCATTCACTTCACCTCTTCCATTTTTATCTTACGCTGCCCATGAAAATTGGTGTGAAAGAAAAAGGCAACTCTGCCTACAGATGTAATCAATTGATTCGGCAGGTAGCCCATGGACACCTAGGGAGGAAAGCCAGGCTCCAGCGCGGACATCCTCTCCCTGTATTTTCCTTATCTACCTCCTTCCTTTCTGCCTCTCTGTCCCCCTCCTTATATTTTTTCCATCTCCTCCTTTTCAGCCTGGCTTTGATCGTCCTGTTATTTTCTGCTTTGCATTTAACGGACATAAACCAGCCTCTGGGTCCCCGCCTCTGCTTCTTTACCTTTATTTTGTTATATAAGAGGCAGTGGAGGGAGTGTCTGCCTTTCCCCATCACCTCTGCAGGATGCTAGAAGATGCCCAGAGCTTCCAGGGTTCCTCCTCAATCTTTCTGGAAAGGTGAGGCCAGGTTCAAGATCTTAAAGAAGCCCAGCCTCCTAACCCCTTACAGACAGCTCCAGATGGTAGCAAAGTCTATAAAACCAGTCCCGGAAGGAAGTCCCTCCATCCTCAGGAAAGGAAGACATGTCCCATGTCGGAGAATAATTTATTTTTACTCATTAAATCACTTACTAAATATATATATATATATATATATATATATATATATATATATATATATATATATATATTTATTTATTTATTTATTAGGGATCATTCTGGCCAGGCACTGGGGATACAGAAATGAACCAAACAGCCATAGCTCCTTGCAAAGTATGTTTCCAGGCACAGAATAGATGTTCAGTAAATAGAGGTCACTGTTGGTTATTATTATTCTAGAAGCCTTCATGATAGTGCAAGATGCTTAAGAAAGTGAAAGTGAAAGTGAAGTCGCTTAGTCGTGTCCGACTCTTTGTTAACGCCATGGACTGTAACCTACCAGGCTCCTCGGTCCATGGGATTTTCCAGGCAAGAGTACTGGAGTAGGTTGCCGTTTCCTTCTCCAGGGGATCTTTCCGACCCAGGGATCAAACCCGGATCTCCCGCATTGTAGGCAGATGCTTTACCGATGCTTAAGAGCATTCAATAAATGTTAGTTCCCTCTCTCCCTCAAGAGAGACCAACTCTGTACAATATTGTTTATTGGCCTGGCTGCCGTTTTAATATAAGAAAGGAGGGAGGTGGGAAACCAAAATGCTTGTTCTGGTGCGAATTAGAAGATACTCCTTCAACACAAAATTACAATGAAAAAGCGGCAATATCATAACCATAATACATTATGGTATAATAATGCTTGGTGTGAAGAGGAAGCACAAGGTGCTACGGGGGGACTTAATCTAGAAATGTGAGGAAGGGGCTTCCTTGGTGGTCCAGTGGTTAAGACTGCATGCTTCCCCCGCAGAGGCTGCGGGTTTGATCCCTGGTGAGGGAACTAAGGTTCCACATGCAGCGTGATGAGGCCACAACTAATAATAATCATTAAATTTTTCAACACAAGTTTTAAAGAAAAAAAGAAAGGTGGGAGGAGGGGTGTCTGTAAAGCCAGCACCTTAAAGTAGCATCACTGAACCCAGTCGTTCTCAAAGTAGGGTCCCCTCAGCAACAGAGCAGCATCGGGGGACTTGCTAGAACTGAACATGCTCAGGTTGTCCCAGAATGGCTGAATCAGAAACTCTGACGATGAGGTCCTGCTACCTAAGTTTCCATCAGCTCTCCAGGAGAGCCTGGTGCTTCTTGAAGTGTGGGAACTGCTGATGTCAGCTGAGACCAGAAGGCCAAGTGGGAGCCGGCCACGTGATGGGGAGCAAGAAAGCTTTCCAGAGAGACGAGCACGGCAGGTACCAAGGCCCTGGGGCAGGGAAGGCCGTGGGAAGGTGTGGCTGGGATATGGCGAGGGTGGCGAAGCAGGGCTTGGAGAGTTAGACCTCACAGAGTCCTAGAGACCCATAGTAGAGTGTGAACTTTCTCCAACATGCTCTGGAAGCTGCAGAGAGCACTCAGCAGAGGAACGATACCACACAGGGTCAACGTCACAGGATCCGGCTTATATCTGTGCTGGTGGGCCGAAGTGTAAGCTAAAACTACCTGTAGCCCAGCTCCCACGGCTTCCCAAAGCCTCCAACCTCTTCCCAGGCACACCTGCCCCTGTCCCCCACAGACGAGCCCTTCTCAGCCCCCAAGAAACGGGTATCAGGGTGGGGCAGGGTGGTGGAACTGCTGGGCTGGTGCCAGAGTCCTGGCAGAAGGCTCTTTCCTTCCATCCTATGCCTTTTGATACCTAATAGGATTTTCTACCTGTCTGCATGTATTATTTTTATCTTTTTAAAGATGTCCATAGGGGGTATCAAAGCAGAGGGATTATAGGTTATTTTTGTTTCAGTTCTACAGACTCCTGGATTTTATGAAATAAAAGCAAACACAATTTTATAAAGCCAATATTTATCAAACCCTGTTATGCACCAGGTCCTTTGGTGAGTTTGCTCTTTATTCTCTCAATAAATGTTTATGGCGTGTCTGCCTTGCCCTGGGTACTGGGCGGGCCTGGGGGTGGGGAGGAGAGGAAACCCAACTCCTGCCTCCATGGTGCTTCCATTCTAATGGCAGGAGTCAGACCAGTACACCCATTAAAGAGGCAAAAATAGATATCAGTGGTTGCACAGGAAGGGGAACAGGGCCTGCGGTCAGGGAAGCCTGAGAAGGTGGCCCCTAGCTGAAGACCCCTGAAGGAGAAGACGGAATTAGTGTGTTGACAAGGAGCAGAAAGATGAGCTCACCAAGGTGGATGCTGGGCTAAAGATGACCAGCAAGGAGGGTGAATGGCTTCCAGGGTGGGGGATGGACCAGAGGGGGTCAGGGGGGCCTGTGAGGGTGGTTATGTGACTCATGACTGCTACCTGGGAGCCATGGACCCCCAAGATTTGATCTGACATCTTGAAAGCATCACTCAGCGATGTGCTAAACAGCCCGAGGGAGGGACAGAGCAAGACTGAAGCAGGCTCTCCGGAGAGCAGGGTTTAACGACAATCCAGGTGGGAAATGACATCGGCTTGGGTTGGTGCAGAGGAGAGCCAGGCTCCTCTGACCCTTGACCGGCTCTGAAGTGGGAGCCAATGGGATTTGATGCTGGGCTGGAGAATGGAAGAAAGAGGAGACTCAAGGATCCGCCATCACTTTGGGGTATGAGCAACAGAAGACAGCTGGCATTCATTAACATGAGGTTGGAGGTCTGGTGGAGCAGTAGGTTTCTGGATGGGAGAGAGAGCCGGTCAATTTGACTTAGAACATTTGGTGTTTGAGATGCTAATCTGTTGCCTTGGATTCTCCAAGGAGCAGACGCCAAGACAGGATCAGGTGGGCAAGAGACTTCCAGGGGAAATGGCTGTGAAGGATGGAGGGGAGGGAGCAGGGGTTGGAGAGGAGATTCCCAGATGCAGGACAGTCACCTGTGAAGAGAGATGGGGGAGGGAGACGGGGGAGGAGGGTGTCTGCAGACACAGCCCTTCTAAGAAGGGCTCAGCCAGGTCCCTGGGGAGTGCTGAATCAAAATCTGCCATTGGAGGTGCCCACATGCCACAGGGGTGGATCTGCCCTGTACCCCCTTCTCTCTGGCTTACCCCACCCCAGCCCATGCTCCGTCATAAGCTGGGGGAAGCCCACAGATAGACTCGGCATCATGTGAGGCCAATCCGGGGATGTCAGTTACCCTGTTCCCATTAATGGTGTGAGTGGAGCGTTCCCACGGCTGCCACAGCCTATTAGACGTGTAAGTAGAGTTATCGAGTAGGCAGCTGGATATATGAGACTGGAGTTCAACACGAGGTCCAAGCTGGAGATAAAATTTTAAGAGTCTTCAGCTTATAAATGGTGTTTAAGGGCCAGAGAATGGATGAGAGGGTGCATAATTGGTGGAGAAGAGTGGTCTGAGGACTCAGACTGGAGACACACCTGCACTTAAATGTCGGGGGAGGCGGAGGGGCCAGCAATGGTGCCAGGGAAGCAGGAGGGAAACGCAGCCTGTGAGGTCCCGGACGCCAAGGAAAGAAAGTGTTTCCAAGGTGAGGGGCTACCACCTTTCAGAACGCTACCAATCACCATTTATTTAGCATCGTTCATGGGCCTGGCAATTCGCCAACGATTTCACATGCATCATCCCACTCAGCTGATCTCCTCACCTGGGGTGGGTGCAGCCCAGACCTTTCCAGGGCCAACACCCCCACCCCCCAGTTGCTGGGAGTACTGGCAGCTGACACCCAAGGCCGTACTCCCTCCCCAGGGATGCAAAAGCCCAGCCTCCACGCTGCCAATCTGGACACTTGAAAGGGGCCATCTGTGCTTCAAAGCTCCTAGGATCAACTGAGGCCTAGGGGGCAGCTACAGTCAGTAGTTTCTTCCATTAGAGGAAAAGGCTTGTTGATCACAGGGGCTGGGGGGAGTGCTACCTCTTTAAGAATCCACTGGATGGATGCTCTGGTGAGAATAGGAAACTCACAGACTCTCTGGCCATTCGTCTAAGTCCTGACCCACTCGGCCTCTCTCTAGACACTCCTTACCCCCCCTTTCTGGTTACTTTCCTCCTTTCTGCGGCCTTTATCACCTTCCAATGTACCATGTCGCTGCCTTACCTATTTGTCTGCGATTTACAGTTCGGGCTTCCCTGGTGGTTCAATGGTAAAGAATCCACCTCCAGTGCAGGAGACTCGGGTTCGATCCCCGGGTCGGGAATATCTCCTGGAGAAGGAAATGGCAACCCACTCCTGCATTCTTGCCTGGGAAATCCCATGAACAAAGGGGCCTGGTGGGCTACAGTGCATGGGGTCGCAAAGAGTCAGACATGGCTGAGCAGCTAAACAACAACAAATCTATGGTTCACCTTCCTCCCTTTCTGGAACGTCAGCTCCCTGGGGACAGGGATATGCACCGACTTTGTTCACTGATGTATCCCAATGCCCTATGCCACAGAAGGAGTGTGTGAGCGCTGTCCTAAGGACTTCCTGGCCACTGAGCTCTGTGTTGCTCCCGTCAGCCTTATGAAGAAGGAACTATTATCACACCCAGTTTACAGCTGGGAAAACTGAGGCATGGAAAGGTTCACTTCAACCCTGGACTCTCATAGCTAGAAATGCAGAGCCAAGGTGCCAACCCAGTCAGTCTGGTTGCAGGGTTTGTGCTCTTAACTATCCCAGGCATGGCCAAGACACACACACACACACACACACACACACACACACACGGAGAAACAGGTTGATCTTCGGCTCTGTGCATGCTAAGTTGCTGGAGTTGTGTCCAACTCTTTGTGACCCCATGGACTGTAGCCCACCAGCCTCTTCTGTCCAGGCAAAGATACTGGAGTGGTACAAAGAGGCAAATTTCCAGCAGAACCCCCAACCCTATCCTAATGTTCAGCGCTGGCATGTCAGATCTGAGGCAGCAGAGTGCATTGCTGTATACACTTCCCCTCTTTGCAGCGGGTTGAATACGGACCTTCAAAAAGACACATCCAAGTTACAATCCCCTGGAGCCTCTGAAGGTGAAAAGGGCCTTGGCCCATGTAATTAGAGATGAGGTCACCCGGGATTTAGGGTGGGCCCTATCCCTCTCTTAAGAGAAAAGGAGCAGATACACTGACGCCGGGAGGAGGCCATGTGAGGATGGAGGCAGAGACTGGGCAGACGCACCCACCAGTCTAGGATGGCTGGAGAGAGGTCAGATGCAAATGCGCTTCAGCCTCTAGGAGGAACCAGAGCAGCTCGTCCTTCATATTGGACGGCAGGCCTCTAGAACCATCAGAGAATTCTCAGGTGTCGTTTCAAGCTGTACCCAGTTTGCAACCATTTATTACAGCATCCGTGGGAAACTAATACACCCCCTTCCCACTTCCTCTTCACCACCGCCCCCCACGGCCTCCCACCGCCCCTTCGGCGAACCGGAGGCTTCCGCCCCCTCCCTCTCGCCTCCCCTCTCTTCTCACGTTCATCCCCGCCGAACCAGTCATCACGATGTTGAATCGGTGAGGTCCCCATGGCAACGGCTCTGATGCCAGAACCCGGGATTACAGCACTGAGAACAGCTGCGGGTGGGGGCCCGGGAGGTGTGAGCCGAGAAAACAAACAGCGGAGGGAAGGGAAGGCGACTGACAAACCCACTGGGCTTTATGTTAGCTCTTATTTTAAAGAAAACAAAGTGCTATGAGAAGTCCCTCTTAACCTGATGAATAATCTGTACGAAGAAAAGGAAAAAGGCTGGCGGACACGTGCGGCGCCGGGGGGCGGGCCGGGGGCTGCGATCCAGCCCGGCTGTGGGGTGGAGCGGGGCTCAGACAAAACCACCCTCTGGGTCCCTTCCAGACACGCCCTGATCCAGGGGTCAGCAGCCCGGGCCTGCCTGCTCGCGGGCCCCACAAGTCCCCGGCTCAGGGAACAGCCTCGGGCCCCTGACGGTGGCCTGAGCGGGCCTCTGCCCCCTCTCGGTCCTGCTGCTCTGCCCTGGGTGAACGCAAGCCCGGCGACCTCCGCGTGGAGCCGACCCGGGGCTGGGTCCACCTCCCCTCAGCTTCCCCGGGGCCTCCGGGACCAGTCCCCAGAGCCCCCCGCCAGCCGCCGGCCTCACCCGCTTCCGCCGTGGACTGCGCCGCCTGCCGGCCTCCTGAACCCCACCCGGCCTGCCAGACAGCTCCCGCCCCTAGTCCCGTCGGGGGCCCCTTCCGAACGCTGTCCTCCCTGTCTTCCTGTGCCGCCGCCTCCCGTCCATCCCGCGGACACCCCCGCGCCCCGCTTACAGCCTGTCTGCCCCGCGCAGCTGCCTGCTGCCCCAGGCCAGCTTTCATCCTCGCGGGACGCCCACGTTCACGCTTTCCTTCCCGATAGTCTTCTCCCACGTCTGTGCACTCACGGGTGGACATACTCACACTTACGCGCTCACACTTATCTACGCATGAACACAGACACACACATACTCCTTCACACCCACGTTTACACAATACCAGGGAGACACACTAACACACTCACACACAAAAATACACACTCATATGTACTCATGCACACTCACAAACATTCTCACACAGGCACATGCAGAAACACACTCATTCACACACTTAGATACTCGCACATCCCCTATACACATGGACACAGACACTCACACCAACACAGACACACACTCATTCACACACACATACATGGAAATACACATGCCCAGTCACACTCACAAACACTCACACCCACACACACTCTGGTTCTGGCGCTCAGGTGCCAGTGGCCACAGGCTCTGCTGTCACGGAGGTGGTCAAGTCGCTCAGGGCAGCAGGCAGCTCCTGAGCTGGGGCATCAACAAGCGGGAGGGGTCCAGAGGGCAAGGAGGACGCGTGCTGTCTGTCTCTCTCCTCCTCCCTCACTTTCCGGCTCACCTGATAGCGCAAGACACACAATAGGTTCTTCCGTATTTATTAAATGAGTGGCCGAGAGTCACCCGAGAATGCAAGGCAACTACTGTTTTGCAGCCCAGAACGTCAAAGCATCCTTTGTTAAAACCACTGTTTCTCTAAACAAGAAACAAGGAGAGTAGAGAAAGAATGCCAGCATCCTTAACTGTCTGCCTGTATTCCACATACCTCCCATCCCCGGAGACTTTGTTGACAAAATCCCCTACCCAGGAAGATCTCTCTGCGTCCTTCAGGCTCTCTCTAATGCCCGGCACAAGCAAACCCTCGACTTTGGGTTGTGGGTGAATAAATAAACAAATGAATCAATTAGCATCACTTTCCCCTGGGACTTGTTTAGCACAGGTCTGGGTATGGTGAAGGCATCAGTCAGAATGATTGGGTGGATGGATGGATGGAAGTGACCTTTAAAATCTGGCTTGAAACTCACTTCTAAGACACTTTCTGGAATATTTCCACTCCGCTCCAATCTCCTTCTTTACTGAGCATTTTTATGGTAGATAATGAACTCAGCTTGAGCAATATTCCTGTATGGTTTTAGCCATTTCACTCCCATGGGTGAAGGAATATGTGTGAACACTCACGCACACCACCACTGCCCCGTTCGCCCATGGCTCCTGCAGAGCGGGGACTGGGCTGTTTCCATCGTGTCTTCCTTGAAGCTGCCGTGGGGGCTGGGTCTCCTCGCCTTGGAAGGCGCGCAGGGGTCCTGGCGAGGGCGGCTCCACCACAGACGCTTCTTGGAGCACACAGGGGACAGGGAGTCTCCCTTACCTACGATTTCTCCTTTATGGGAAAGTGGCCAAGTGCGGTTTCTTTTCAGGCCCTAGAGAAATGTTTGATTGTCTCTCTAGGAGCCCCACTTACAGGGCAGAGAAGTGCTGAAAGAACCCCACTCCATGTTTCCAGAAGACGGGGAACAGGGAGCCCAGGGATGGCCCTCAGTTGGGGCAGATTTGGAATCAGCTTTCACACGACAGCCTTGGCTGCCACACCCTGGCTCCTCATACTCTTGTTTCCAGAAGTGAAGGGAAGGAGAAAAATGCATTCTCCAGAAAGATCTAGAAACCTCTAGAAATTGCCAGAAGTCTCTAGGCTTGTCTACCAATGCAGTGTACCTAGGATGCTTTAGTCACCTGGATGTGCCCTTAAAGGGGACACAAGCTCAGCCCTGTTTCCTCTAATTAAACCAGATCAGCTAAATTAAACCAAACCAACAAAGCAGTACAGAGTGTTCCAGTGTCCTGGGAGGGGTCCTGGAGAGTGCAGCCTCCTCATTTTCTGTTTTCTGATCTGTAAAATGGGTGATGTCAGCACTGACCTCACAGGCTACCATGAGGACTAAACGGGAACCACGTAAAATGCTTGGTATCGTGTCCTGCACGTAGCAGATGCTTAATAACAACCGGTGACTCAGTGGGTAAAGAATCCGCCTCCAATGCAGGAGACACGGGTTCTATCCCTGGGTCTGGAAGATCCCCTGGAGAAGGAAATGGCAACCCACTCCAGTATTCTGGCCTGAGAAATCCCACGGACAGAGGAGCCTGGCGGGCTATAGTCCATGGGATCACAAGAGTCGGACACCACTTAGTGACTAACCCACCTTGATGATGGCAAAGATGAAGGCTAAGAAGAAACTGCGCTTTGCAGTTAGAAGACAAGTGCCTCCAACAGGCCACTCAGTTGCCTCGCTGCCACTGACCAGGGCCTTTGCAGCTCCACACCTCTACCCACCAAAGCATCCACAGAGCCAACAGTGCCCCCTACAGGTCTTGGCCTGCAGAGACTGCCTGACACAGGGCTGGCGGCCTCTGGGAGCAGAGGGTTAAAATGCACAAGGGACTGTTCCCCTGCAACGAGAAGGTTCCTCAGAGTTCTGCTGGAAGTCAGATTTAATCTCCAAAGGGGGCATTCCTAGAACGCACAGCTGCCTGGCCTCGTCCAGCTCCTCTGTCCTCTTCCTCTTGAGCTTCTGAAGCCTACTGGGTTCAGCACAGACGTTGGGCTGGGGGACAAGGGACCTGGGTTCAAGGACAGTTCAGCCACTGGCTGGCTCTGTAACCTCAGACAAGTCCTCTGACCTTCCCAGGCCTTTTTCCTAGAGAACTTGCAAAGTTCCATCCAACTGCCAAGCTTAGAATTCCCTGAACTCTGCCAAGCCTCTATCCAGGAGTTCGAGATGTGTGTAGCAATGGAGCAAGGTTCTCTGGGGGCCCCAGCGGCTCATCCAGAGAGGTGAATGTCTGGCCGATCGCCCCTGGCTCTATCCTCCCAACCCAGTCCTGGGGGCCGCTCTGTTCCTCGGGGCTGTGTGTTTGGGCAGCCACACGTCCACACCTGTCCGGCTTCCTCCGGCTTGTGTGCCAGCCGGACCAGCCTGTTAGTTTTTATCTGGTATTTTTCAGGGTCACCTTATGCGTGGAGTTTGTGATGAAGCCTTCCAGCGATACTTCCTGACTGGAGCAAATTCGCCTTCTAGAACGGCCCCAAGAAAAGGTCATGGCTGGGGAGTCTGTATTGCTCTGTCACAGAAAATAAAGGAGCAGTTTGCCACAATAAAGGACTGTCTGCTTGGCGGCCGCTCACCCCAGCCAGCCTCCTCCTGCTTTCTGCTCTGATGCTGTGGCATGAATCCTCTTTTCGATTCAGGCAGGATAAACTCACCGTCTTTGGAGCCACAGGTAAACCGCTGATTACAGCTACCCTCCACCCAGGCCACTGCACCCTGTGATTAAAATAACTGTTGTTGGGACTTAGAGAATGAACTTATGGTTGCCGGGGTGGAAAGGTAAGGGGAAAGGATTAGTTAGGAAATTATGTCTGCTGTATTTAAAATGGACAAGCAACAAGCACCTCCTGTACAGCCCAGGAAACTCTGCTCCATGTTATGTGGAGGTTGATGGAAAAGGAGTCTGGGGGAGAATGCATACATGCATATGTATGGCTGAGTCCCTTTGCTGTCCACCCAAAACTGTCACAACACTGGTATTCAGCTACGTGCGTGTGTTCTCAGCTGCCTCAGTTGCGTCTGACTCTCTGCAACCCTATGGACTGAGGCCTCCAAGCTCCTCTGTTGGTGGGATTCTCCAGGCAAGAATACTGGAGTGGGTTGCCATGCCCTCCTTCAGGGGATCTTCCCAACCTAGGGATCAAATCCATATCTCCTGTACCTCTGGATTCTTTATCCTCTGAGTCACCTGGGAAGCCCTGTTAATCAGCTATACTCCAATACAAAATACAAAGTTGAAAAAAATATCTGCTGTGAGGCTTAGGGGAGCCTTACAGAAGGGTTTACTGTACACCAACTTTTTTCCCAGGGGGCAGTTCTCTTTATTCGCCCCCACGATGATTCAAAGAGTGTGCCTCAGAAAGTCAACTAAATCATTTTCATTTGTTATTTACTGGGACGGGGACCTGGATGTTACTGGAGATGTGAATTTTCCGTTCTTAATTTATACATATATTTTAAGTGGTTGCTTTTTTTTTCCCCCTGTGTTTCAAGTTAACAAAAAATTGAGCACCTTCCCCAAGGGAAATGCATATATTGAAATGCCTTACTTTCATCTTGATGCAAATTAAGGCAGAGACAAGAAAGCACAGTGTACTGAGTCCAGTTGGTGGTGGGATTTGATGGTGGGGAGGGGTGGGATGGAAAGGAAGAAGATAACCCTCACATCTGGCTCCCAGCATCCCTGAACACTTGGTATTTGATCAATTTTGTGGGCTTCTATAAGGAACATTTCTCATCAGTACTCCAAGTCTGTCTTTGTTTAGCTGACTTACTATCCTCATCTCACTCCTGAAGGGGTTTATTGCAACCTCATCCTCAGTCACTCTGTATAGACTTGAATTTCACAAATGAAATCTATAGCCGGGAAAGGTTTTATTCCCTTTGCTGAGCTGCACTGTCTCCATCCCTTTGCAGGAGTCGTGGGACTCCTGAGACAGTTTGTTAGGGGGTCCCTCTGTTACGGGGAGGGAGTGAGACAACCTCCCAGCAGTGACTCTCGGTGAACCAAAATTGACATCTGCGACACACGGTGTGAGAAAAGATCCCAACTGAGAAAAAAAGAAGTATAACCTCATGTCTCAGAAAAGGAAGAAACTGCTGCTAACCTAATTGGCTCACAACTGAACTCTTGAGAGCAGGGACTACAGAGCAAAGAAAATGCCCCTTGTCTTAGCATTGCAGCCAAGACCTGGCAGCCAGCTCCCGCCCTGGCTGCTTCGGGGTCAAGGATGGAGGCATACAGCTTGGCTTAAGCCAGGTCACCTTGAGGAAGTATCACTTCAAAACTGTCAAGAAGAGCCTGGAAACTGTCAGAGGCTCTCACATCCCTAGCACTGGCGAATCTTGACTCCTCGCATGACAGCAAAGCTCAGGGGCGTGCCATTTTCAGACAGTTCTTGGCAAGATGCCTCTGGATATTACAGTTCTTGCAGGAGCAGACAGCCAAGAGGGCAAGGCGAACACCAGCGCTGGCGGCACCGTGTCTTCATTCAGGGAAGACGCTTCTCTGATCATTTCCTGCAAGACCTTGAGCCAAATTGTATGAGGCCAGCATACGTTTTTTTTTTCCTTTCAGTTTTTATTACAAGAAATGACAAGTATGTACAAATAGGCTAGTGCAATAAACCCCTCTGTGTACCCATCATGCACCTTCAAAAATTATCAACATCTCGTTTTTCTTATTTCATCTATTTCTCTTTCCACTCAACCCCTCTCCTCTTATTTTGTTTAGTTTTTTTTAGAAAAAGAGTATAATGCATTGAAATGCACAGGACTTTGCTCTACATTTTGACAAAAGAATATGTTCGTATAATCTGTAGAAGAAGAAAAGTTATTTTCGATCTTCTTAGGATCTTTGGCTGGATCTGAAAATTAAGGTGATAAAGATGAATTGACAAGAGAAACGTGTATACATTTCATTGAATTTTCACATGTACATGGGCGCCTTCACAAGGAAGTCAAGACCCAAGGAAATAACCAGAGCAGAAAGATTTTATACTTTTTAGACAAAGGACTATATATCTATGAAGCATTGACAAGACGAAGGGTTTTGGGTTAGGGTAGTAATTGTTGAAGAAGCAACTAAGGAGATAAGGGTTATTTTAAAGAGCTTTGTACAGATTTCTTGGACCTAGGTTCCCAGTCTCTGGGGGTAAGACTGTCTCCCTTCTGCCTTAAAATATTCAGTATGCCAAGGTGCCATATTTTGGGTTAGCAGGTCCTGAACTCCATCAAACCCACCTTCTTATTATAATATATCAGGTTGGCCAAAAAGTTTGTTTGAGTTTTCCATACCATGTTCCAAAAAAGTCGAATGACAATTTTGGCCAACCCAATAAAACGTGTCCATCTTCCTAGAATGATCTGTAATGCCTCTTCCCAGTTAATACCCCCCAACTCCCATCATGGAATCATCATCCTGATTTTTTTCACTGTAGACTTGTTTCACCTATTCTAGAAACTCATGTAAGTATGACCATGCAGTGGATACCCTTTGGTGTCTGAATTCTTTTCATCTGCATGACTTCGGTGTGATTCTGTTATGTCATTACAAGTATGACCAGCTCGTTCCTTGTATTTCCCGGTAGTCTTCAGTTGTGTGGATACTTCGCTCCTGCGCATCCATCCTCCTGTGGTATCCTTCCCAGTTTTTGTTGTTATTAATGGAACTGCAGTGAACAATTACGTGAAAATTTTTTGTGAATATATGTTTTAATTTCTCTGAGATAAACAGCTAGGAGCGGACTTATGGGGGCAAAGGATAGGTGTACCAATTAACTGGCTAAAAAGTTATCAAAAGTTTCTCTAAAGTAGCTTTTTAATAACATTTTACTTCCCCACAAACCATGCATGAGACATTTGGTCGACCTACATACTCGTCAATATTTGATGTTGACAGTCTTTCCGTGTTAGCCTGTCTAACGGGATTTGAGTGCTGTGTTGTGTATCTCACTGAAGTTTTAATTTACCTTTACCTGATGACTAATAAAATGCTCAACACTTTTACATCTGCTATTGGCTTCCTTTGGAAAGGGTCTCTTAAAATCTTTTGCCATTTTGTATCACGTGCTCGTCTTTCCATTACTGAGCCTAAATCTGAGTCCTTAATCAGATATATGTTTCATGGATACTTTCTCCTGGTTGGTGGCTTGCATTCAATTTTATTAAGGGTATCTTTTGATGAGGAGGCATTTTGAATTTTGAGAAAGGCTAATTTCTCAGTTTTTCCTTTTTAAAACAAATTTATTCATTTTTGGCTGCTCTGGGTCTTTATTGGTTTGCACAGGCTTCCTCTACTTGTGGCGAGCAGGGCCTGCTCTTCACTGCAGAGCGCGGGCTTCAGTGCTGGCGGTGCATGGGCTTAGCTGCTCCAAGGCGTGTGGAGTCTGCCCAGACCAGGGACTGAACCCGTGTCCCCTACGGTGGTAGGCATGTTCTTATCCACTGTGCCACCAGGGAAGTCCACCATTTTTTTCTTCCACGGTGATTATTTTCTGTGTCCTGTCTAAAAACTCTTGACCTACTCTAGGTTGCAAAGATAATCTCACTTTTTCCTCTAAAAGCTGTCTAATGTTAGTTTTTATATTTGGTTCCATCACTACTCTCCTGCTAATTGCTGTGTACTGTGTGAGGTAGGGATTGAGATTCTTTTATTCCCCATGTGGATATCAAGTTGTTCCAAAAGCATTTGTTCAAAAGATATTCCTTCCTTCCTCGAAATATGTCGGTGCCCTTGTCAAAAATCAATTGCTCATGGAAGTGTAAGTCTATTTCTGGCCTCACTATTCTGTTTCGTTGACCTTCATCTATTATTATGGCAATACAACACTGTTTTGAGGACTTTATAGTGAGTTTTGAATTTAGGAAGTGCATGTTTTTCAGTGGCTTTGTTCTTATTTCAAGATTTACTGGATATTTTAGGTCCTTTTTTTCATATGAATCTTAGAAGCATATTAGCAATTTCTCTTTGTAAAAAAGTCTAGAAGGATTTTGATTGAGATTGTATTGCAACTCTAATTTAGGGAGAATTTACATCTTAATTCTAGTGACTCATCTAACCCTCAAGCATGATATATCTCTCCTTTCACTTACTACAGAAATCATCGTTATAGAAATTACAAAATCATGTGACAGAAATTATATTATAATTACAGAATCCGTCATTTATCCCAGCAGTATGTTGTACGTTTATATGTAGAGGCCTTGCAGATGTTTTGGTAAATTTAGTCCTGCTGTGGACTAACTCATGTACCCCTCCCAACACCACCACCACTGTGAACTTTATATAGTGAAGCCCTAACTCTCAATGTGATTATTGTTGGAAAGAGAGCTTTTAGGAGGAAACGAAGGTTAAATAAGGGCTTCCCTGGTGGCTCAGTGGTAAAGAACCCACTTTGCCAGTGCAGGAGACGTTGATTTGATACCTGAGTTGGGAAGATCCCCTGAGAAAGGAAAAGGCAACCCACTCCAGTAGTCTTGCCTGGGAAATCCCATGGACAGAGAAGCGTGGTGGGCTGCAATCCATGGGCTCACAAAAGAGTAGAACATGACTTAGCAACTAAATAACTACAAGGTTAGATGAAGCCAAAGACTAGAGTCCTGCTCTGATAGAATCGGTGGCCTAATGAGCAACAGATTCCTCCCCCTGCCCCAGGGGCATGTGCGCACCAAGGAAATGCCAGGTGAGTATACATGGAGGAAGTGGCCATCTGCAAGTCAGAAATAGACCTTTTCCCAGAACCCAACCTTGCTGGCACCCTGGTTTGGGACTTCCAGCCTCCAGGACTATGAGAAAATGAATGTCTATTGTTTAAACTGCCTAGCCTGTGGTATTTTGTTATGGGAGCCCAAGCAGACGAATAAAATTCCTAAATGCTTTATATTTTTAAGGATATTATAAATGGAATTTTAAAACAATTTTCTAATTGTTTCTACTATTCTATTTAAAAAATACAATTGACTTTATTATACTGCCCTTGTAGCCTGAAGCCATATTGCATGCATGCTTATTCTCCCTTGTCGGATTCCTTGCAATCCCTTGGACTATAGCCTGCCAGGCTCCTCTGTCCATGGAATGTTCCAGCCAAGAATACTGGAGGAGGAGGTTGCCATTTCCGCCTCCAGGGGATCTTCCTGACCCAGGGCAGAGACTCCTGCACCGGCAGGCGAATTCTTTACCTCTGAGCCACCTGGGAAACCATGTTAAATCCACTTATTAGTAATTTTTAGGTTCCACATGTCAGTGATAGCATACAGTGTTTCCCTTTGTCCGACTTATTTCTCATAGCATAAAACCTCAGGGTCACCTGTATTGTTGCAAATGGCAAATTTTCATTCCTTTTTATGGCTGCTGCTGCTGCTGAGTCGCTTCAGTTGTGTCCGACTCTGTGCGACCCCATAGACGGCAGCCCACCAGGCTCCCCCGTCCCTGGGATTCTCCAGGCAAGAACACTGGAGTGGGTTGCCATTTCCTCCTCCAATGTGTGAAAGTGAAAAGTGAAAGTGAAGTCGCTCAGTCGTGTCCAACCCTTAGCGACCCCATGGACTGCAGCCTTCCAGGCTCCTCCGTCCATGGGATTTTCCAGGCAGGAGTACTGGAGTGGGGTGCCATTGCCTTCTCCATTTATGGCTGAGTAGAATACAATTGTGTGTGTGTGTGTGTGTGTGTGTGTGTGTGTGTGTCTACCTTATCCATTCATCCACTGATGAACACCTAGGTTACCTCCATATCTTGGCTCTTATAAATAATGCCGCTATGATCACTGGGGTATATGTATCTTTTTGAATTTGTGTTTTTCTGGTTGTATACCTAGGAGTGGAATCGCCAGGTCATATGGTAGTTCTGTTTTGGTTTTTTGAGGCATCTCCATACTGCTTTCCATAGTGGCTGCACCAACCGTATAGGAGGGTTCCCTCATCTCCACAGCCTCACCAACATTCTTTGTGTCCTTTTAACCAGCTGAGCCACCAGGGAAGCCCTTTTGGGTTCTTTTTGACAATAGCCATTCTGATAGGTATGAGGTGAAAACTCATAGTGGTTTTGATTTGCACTTCCCTGATGATTAGTGATGTTGAGCATCTTTTCATGTGCCTTTGGCTACAGTAATTAATTTTTGAACATTAAACCAATCTTACATTCCTGGAATAAATTCTACTTGGTTATGATGCATTAGTCTTTTTATTTGTTGTAAGATTCAACTGGCTAATATTTTGTTACGGATGTTTGCATCTATGTTCATGAGGAATATTGGTCTATATTTTTTTCTTATATTAGCGTTGTCAAACTTCAGTATCAGGGTTATATTGGCCTCATGAAATGAGCTGGAACATTTTCTTTCTCTCTCTATTAAAAACAATAAATTTATCAATGTCCTTTCTTCATAAGGAAAATAGTGTAAGTAAAATTAGCCTTGGTGTTTGATAGAATTAGCCAGTGAAACCATCTGAGCCTGGAGTTCCTTTGTGTGAAGTTTCCTGATAACAAATTTAATTTCCTGGAAATTCAGATGTCCTATTTCACCTGATGTCAGTTTTCATTAAGTCATGTTTTTCAAGAAATTAGTCCATTTCATCTAATTTGTCAAATATTTTACAACAAAGCTGCTTACAATACCCCTTATTATCCCTTACACATCAAAGTCTATAGTGATGGCCCTTTTTGTGTTCCTAACATAGCAATTTTTATTTTCCCCTCTTTTTTCTTGATCAGTCTTTCTAGAGGTATACAATTTTATTTATGTTTTCAAATAACCAACTTTTGACTATTTTTTTATTTTCTACTTCTATGAGTTCTGCTCCTTTGATTGCCTCCCTCATGCTTACTTTGGATTTGATTTGCTTGTCTTTTTCTAGCTTTGTAATGTACAAATTTAGAATATTTATTTTAAACTTTTCTTCCTTTTTCTATATAATTCCTTAAAGCTATAAATTTTTTCTATAAGCATCAATTTAGCTGCATTGCACACATTGTGATATATAAAAGTTTTGTTATCTTTTACCTTGAAATGTTTTCTAATGTCCTTTGTGTGTGTGTACGTGTGTGTGTGTGTGTGTGTGTGTGTGAAATTCATGGGTTATTGAAAAATGTTTAATTTCCAAAGCTGCAGACTCTTATTCATTGTTCTTGATTTCTAATTTAATTCCATTGTGTCAGAGAATATATTCTGTAAGATTCCAATCTTTTAAAATTATGGAGAGTTGTCCTGTGGGCTACCATATGTCTTTCAACTGTTTAATGTACATTTGGAAAGAATGTGTATTCTACAGTTATTGCATGTATAGCTCTATAAATATCATTAGGTTGGGATAACTGATAACACCTTTCAAATATTTTATTTTCTTACTGATTTTTCATTAACCGTTCTACAAGTAGTGAGGCAAGGCGCTAAAGTCTCCGACTGATACTAGGTTTCTCTGGTTCTCCTTTTAGTTCTTTCAGCTTCTGGTGTGTGACTGTGGAGCCCTGTGACTAGATTCACACACATTTTAAATTGTTCTGTCTTCTTTATATTTGGGCTCTCTTAATGCTATGCGAGGGTTGGACTGTGAAGAAAGCTGAGTGCCGAAGAATTGATGCTTTTGAACTGTGGTGCTGGAGAAGACTCTTGAGAGTCCCTTGGACTGCAAGGAAATCCAACCAGTCCATTCTGAAGGTGACCAGTCCTGGGTGTTCATTGGAAGGACTGATGTTGAAGCTGAAACTCCAATACTTTGGCCACCTCATGCGAAGAGTTGACTCATTGGAAAAGACTCTGATGCTGGGAGGGATTGGGGGCAGGAGAAGAAGGGGACAACAGAGGGTGAGATGGCTGGATGGCATCACCGACTCGATGGACATGAGTTTGAGTGAACTCTGGGAGTTGGTGATGGACAGGGAGGCCTGGCGTGCTGCGATTCATGGGGTCGCAGAGAGTCGGACACGACTGAGTGACTGAACTGAACTGAACATTATGAAATGTCTCTCATCTCTGGTGATATCCCTTTGTCTTAAAGTCTACTTTGTCAAATAGTAATATAGCTACCCCAGCTCTTTTGGGGGGCTGCAGTGCATGGCATGTGGGACCTTAGTTCCCAATCAGGGATCGAACCCACAGCCTCTATAGTGGAAGCACTGAGTCCCAGCCACTAGACCCCCAGGGAACGTCTACACTCCAGCTTTCTTATAATTTATCGTTTGCATGGTGTGTCATTTTCCATCCTTTTACTTTTAGCCGTTT
Source organism: Ovis canadensis (assembly GCF_042477335.2). Classification (NCBI taxonomy): domain Eukaryota; kingdom Metazoa; phylum Chordata; class Mammalia; order Artiodactyla; family Bovidae; genus Ovis; species Ovis canadensis. Next base: position 65,405,358 of record NC_091255.1, on the reverse strand, counting down.
ATGTCTTTGTATTTAAATCCATGTCTTATAAGTGTATAGTGGGTCTTACTATTTTTATTCAGTGTGACAGTCTCTGCTTTTTAGAACGAGTGTTTATGGTTGTTAGTTGTGTTCTACTCCTTGCTCTCCCATGAACTGCAGCACACCAGGCTTCCCTGTCCTTCCTCGTCTCCTGGAGTTTGCACACCTTCACGTCCTTTGAGTTAGTGCTATCCAACCATCTCATCCTCTGTCGTCCCCTTCTCCTGCCTTCAATCTTTCTCAGCATCAGGGTCTTTTCCACGGAGTCAGCTCTTGGCATCAAGTGGCCAAAGTACTGGAGCTTCAGCTTCAGCATCAGTCCTTCCAATGGATATTCAGGGTTGATTTCCTTTAGGATGGACTGTAAGAAGTGTTTAGTCCATTTATTTTGTAATAAAGTTATTGATATGATTTAATTTAATCTGCCATCTTGCTATTTGCTTTCTATGTTCTCAATTGTTTTCTTCCTCTGATCCTCCTTTCATGCCTTCCTTTGTGCTAATATGTTTTAATATTCCATATTGATTCCAACTTTGGCTTTTTAGAGCTGTCATCTATAATATTTGGGCTTCCTTGGTGGCTCAACTGGTAAAGAATCTACCCACAATGTGGGAGAACTTCCCAATCCCTGGGTTGGGAAGATCCCCTGGAGAAGGGAAAGGCTACCCACTCCGGTGTTCTGGCCTGGAGAATTCCACGGAATGTATAGTCCTTGGGGTCGCAAAGAGTCAGACACGACTGAGCGACTTTCACTTTTCACTTTCTATAATATTTACCTATTAACTCACCAGTCTACTTAGAGTTAATGTTTTAGCACTTCATATAACCTATACAAACTTTAAAACTATACAGTCTCATTGCCCCTCTCCCTTTGTGTAACTTTTGCCACATATATTACTTCCATGTTTAAACATACTCACAATATATATTTTTTAACATATATTTATTTGGCTTCATTGGGTCTTAGTTTTGACATATGGGATCTAATTCCCTGAGCAGGGATTGAGCCTGGGCCCCCTTCATTGGGAGCTCAGAGTCTTATCCACTGGACCACCAGGAAAGTCCAGACAATGTAGCTTTATAAGTTTTGCTTTAAATAGTCATATGCATTTTTTTCTCTGTATTTTAAAGAAATAGATAAAATATAAAAGGCTACACCACTTTCCAGGTAGTGCCTGGAGAGCTACAGTCCATGGGGTCAAAGAGAGTCAGACAAGACTAGTGACTTAGCACAAAGGTTATACACATATATAAGACTATATGCTAAAAAAAAAAAAAAAGACTATATGCTTATATTAGTTTATTCCTTTATTCCCTCCTGCGAATTTATCATCTAAAATCATTTAATTTCAGTCTGAAGAATTACCTTTAACATTTCTTGTAGTACAAGTCTGCTGGAAAGTCTCTCAGGTTTTATTTTTAAATGTCTTAATCTTTATATTTGAGGGCTAACTTAACTGGGTATAGAATTCTATGTGTTGGAGCTTTTCTGAATTTTAAAGTTACTGTTTTACTGTCTTCTGGCTTCTGTTTGCTCTGATAAGTAGTCAGCCTTCAGAGTATTTGTTAATAGAATGTGCTGTTTTTCCCTGAGTGCTTTCAAGCTTTTCCCTTTATCTTCGGATTTCAATTGTTTGATTTAATGCGCCGCAACAGACTTCTCTTTATATGTGTCCTGCTCAGAGCTCGTGACCTTATCGGATTTGCAAATTAATGCCTTTCACAAAACTGGGGGAGATTTTAGTTAATAATTCTGCAAATACGTTTCTGCCTAACTTTCTGTCTCCTCTCCTTCTGGTACTCTAATTACCAGTATTTTTAGCTTCATATCGTCCCATAGGTTGATGAGGTTCTGCTCATTTTTCTACCATTTTTTTCCTCTTTATTCTTTTCATTGAATAATTTCTATTGATCTGTCTTCAAATCCACTGTCTCTTCTTCCACCTCTGATCAACTACTAAATGATTCAAGCAATTCTTTCATTTCAGTTATGTATATTTTGGAGGTAGAACTGTAGAGCCCAGTACAGTAGTCAGTATATGTCTATTTAAATTAAAATTAAATAAACGTAATTAAAATTAAATAAAATTGAAGTTCAATTCCTTCTTCACAGCAGTCACATTTCTTATGCTCAGTAGCCAAGCTGCCTGGTGGCTTCAGCGTTGGGCAGTACCAGTGCAGACTATTTTCATCACTGCAGAAAGCTCTATTGGACAGAGTTGCCCTCAGATTTCCACTTGGCTCTTTTTATAGTTTATATTTCTTTACTGAGATTTCCTATCTTTCACAATGGAAATATTTTCCTTTAAGTCTTAGAATAAATTCATAATAGATGCTTTAAATTCCTTTGTACTTGCAACACCTGGATCACCATGGGGTCAGTTTCTATTGATGGCCTTTTGTTCCCCTTAAATATAAGTAATATTTTCCTCTTTCTTCACCTGCCTAATGATTTTTGATTGGATACTGGTAAGTTTTAATGATACATTGTAGAGGCACTGGAGCCCATTTTTTTCTCTGTCAATTTATTCTAGCAGGTAATTAAGCTGACTGGACTCAAACTCCAAAGCTTATCTTGTCTTTGAACAGCTCTCTACTCAGCTCCTTCAGCTTCCAGCTGCTGCTTCTTGCCCCCTGGGGCACATAGAGTCTCCTCTGATTATATACCCCTTAGATGTGCCTAGAATTTAGGTGGTTCTTATATGTAAATTTGGGGGCTCACTTTCTCTACAGCACCCTTCCTTCAAGAATTTCCCACCCCCCTCCCAAACTTTTTGACTTTCTTCCAGCCCTGAACTCAGTTCTCCAACACATTAAGCCAGCACAGCTATGGCTTTCTGCCACTTCAAAGTATGCACATTTGGGAGTTCTGGGTAAAAAATCTATGATGAGAAAACAGCTATTTTTAGCTGCTGCCTAGGCATTTTATAGTATGACAACCCTGCTCACACCCAGAGTCTGGACATTTAGATAAGGACCCGAGCTTAGGATTTCTACCTCAAGTTCCTGCTTTGCTTTTGCTGGGGGACCTTTTAAAATAACCACTTAAGAGTTGAGCCTGAAAAAAGTTAGTGGCCTCTGCCCCGACAGGCTTATAAGCAATAGACGCTTGCTACTCTGCTCTCTGTCTCCTGCTTACTCATGCCCTGAGACAGACCTGCCCTTCCCCCAGCTGTGTCCCTGCCCCTCATTCTGGGACCCTGAAGCAGCAAATGTTGTGGCTTTCCTTCCTTGGCATGGGTACAGTAAGACCACACCTCCAATCAAAACGACCTGGGGTTTTCACTTCTGCAGAGTGGGAGCTTGGATGCTGAGGAAGCTCCCCACCAACCCTGCGTGGGTGGCCTGTGCCTCCTCATTTGGCCATCATCTGCATATTCACAGTTTAATTCACCAGCCACAGGCCTCCCTTCTCCAAGTCTCAAACTTATACAAGTCACCCATGCAGTTAGTCTTTCAAGGGGAGATGCCTCCCCAATTTCTATTTTTTAATTGCTCGTCTTCTTATGTTTTCTCTAGGTTTCATAACTTGTATGTGGAAGGGTTATTTTACCAAGTTATGACACGGTTTCCAGAAGCCAGAGCTCCCACCATTCACCACCTGCCACCCCCCCACTCCCGCCACGACACCCCCACCCGCCCACAGCATCACATTCACTCCATTTGCATTGTTGAAGATTTGACCTTATGGCTTTAGGAGGGAAAGCTTCCATTTGTTCTCTGTCCCAGGGAGGAAACTCAAAGGCTAGCCTCCTGTTGTTAACCACCAGAATCCAAAGTGATAAGTACACCTGGGTTACAGTTACTAATGTTCTCCAAGGAATGTAGACTAAGAAGAAACCAGAACAATCCTATCTAGACCTAACTTTCTTTCAATCCTTTTGAAAACTAAAATTTATTTTTTTCCTCTCAGGAAAAAAAAAAAAACTTGATAGAGCTTGAACATCTAACAGCATCACTATCATCATCCACTAAAAAATAATTCTCCTTCAACCACCTACACATACCAGTAGGTTACGTTCATACAGAAATCTAACATCACAGCGATAATTTGTCAGTAGACACACATGTGGTTGTAGAGAAATCACATAACCTATTCTTTGGAAGGAATGATGCTAAAGCTGAAGCTCCAGTACTTTGGCCACCTCATGCGAAGAGTTGACTCATTGGAAAAGACTCTGATGCTGGGAGGGATTGGGGGCAGGAGGAGAAGGGGACGACCGAGGATGAGATGGCTGGATGGCATCACCGACTTGATGGACGTGAGTCTGAGTGAACTCCGGGAGTTGGTGATGGACAGGGAGGCCTGGCATGCTGCGATTCATGGGGTCGCAAAGAGTCGGACACAACTGAGCGACTGAACTGAACTGAACTGAACTGGGAAAGCATGAATGTGGAGTCCAGTCCTACCATCTTTTAGCTACGTGGCCTTCGGAAGTTATTTTTAACCTCCCTAAGCCACACCTTTCTCTCATCTGTGTGTGTGTCCTCAGTCACTTGGTCGTGTCCGACTCTTTGTGACCCCATGGACTGTAGCCCGCCAGGTTCCTCTGTCCACAGAATTTTCCAGGCAAGAATACTGGAGTGGATTGCCATTTCCTTCTCCACATCATCTGGTAAAGCTGGAATAATAAAATCATCCTTGTAGGGTTGTTATGAGAGTTGAATGATAACGCGTGAAAAGTGCCTCCTGTAATACAGATGACAGAGGCTCTCAAGAATTCTATTTCCCATCCCCTTCCTTCATCTCTATTTATAGCATCCCTAGAGTCTCTACAACCAGCCACATGAAATCCAGTTGAAGGTTAGGGTCCTACCAGCAGTGAGAGCTTTCCCAAATTTATCCACAGCTTATCACGGATAATGGTTCTCTAAATGTTTGTAAATCATGTAGAAAGACCCTGAGCATGGCATCTTCAATTTAGAATTTCTGAGCACTACTTCAGTTTCCTAGAGCTTCCCAGGTGGTGCAGTGGTAAAGAATCTACTTGCCAATGCCCCTGCAAGAGACAGGATTTTGATCCCTGGGTTGGGAAGATCCCCTGGAGCAGAAAGTGGCAACCAACTCCAGTGTTCTTGCCTGGGAAATCCCATGAACAGTGGAGGCTGGCCAGCTACAGTCTACGGGGTCACAGAGAGTCAGACACAACAGAGCAACTGAGCACACGCTTCAGTTTCCTACGGTTTCATGGAAATTCTGCTTTCTATGACTCCTGAACATTTCAATGAAGTTTTCCAGTTTGGGGGAATCATCTGATGAATAAGTCTCTTTGAATGACCTAGTACCCAGATGAGAGGAAAACTATGACGTCATAGTTTTCAATGTCACCTTTTTAGTCTAGAGCATCAAAGCTGCTGCTCTTCATCCTTCCTGAAATAGAATTCTTGCAAACCTGGCTGCATGGCTCCCAAAACCGGACAAAAGCTTCCAGCTTTCCTGGGGGTTTTCACTGCTTTCAAATATATCTTCCGTAAAAGGCGATCACGTTGAGTCGCTTTAGTGTCTTTTGGGAAAAGTCCTTCCACAGTGTTGGGTCCACCGTGAGCATCTCCTTCCCAGGATGTCGTGCAGTTACTGACTTCTTGGTTTGTGCTAGCTGATTGCAATGTTCTGTTTCTTATACTAGCAGCTTGCCTAAAGCATCAGAACCGCGCTCATCCACGACGCTCGAGGTGGCCCCGAGGCTCCAATTACTCAGCACTCAAGAACAATGTCATCGTAGGAAGGAACAGTCCACAGGCTGCCGGAGAGCCCTCCGTCTGTCTTCGCAAGAGTCAAGTTGCTATCTGTGTGAGGCTGTCTCTAAAAACTGTTCTTGCCACAAGACTCCTGGGGGGATTTCTCTGTAATGATGAGTCTTCTTCCTCCATGAAAGAGACTGCTGTTCAGTGTTTAGAACCAAAAATCCACTGTTTGCCAGTGAGTGCCAACAGGCAGGCCTGAATCATGATGGACTACCTAGCTGCCCACTCAGGCATATCAGGCTGTGTGCATCCACAGAAAGTTATCACCTGGATTCATTCATTCATTGAAAGCATATTTGAGAGCTGGCTCTAGGGGGACAGCAGAGGACAAGGCTACAATAATTGTTTAGTTCTATCAGATGACCTTGCTGAGGACAGGAACCAGGATTGACTGAGTGGGGGCTTTTCATAGGAGACCCACTACCTGTTAACACTACATCCAAACTATACTACGTATACAGCTTCTCTAATCCGTACCACACAGATTATCCAGATGAAGACACCAAGCTTGCACAGGTCTAAGAAGCAGAGCAGGGACTTTCCCGGCGGTTCCAGGGGTTAACAATTTGCCTGCCAATGGAGGGGACACGGGTCCAATCCCTGATCCAAGAAAGTTTCACATGCTGCAGGGCGGATAAGCCCGTGCCCCACAGCCACTGAGCCTGTGCTCCGGAGCCTGCGAGTTGAGACTACTGAGCCTGCGTGCCCTAGAGCCCGTGCTCTGCAACAAGGGAAGCCACTGCAGTGAGAAGCCTGGGCACCGTGACTAGAGAGTCGCCCCGCTCCTTCAACTAGAGAAAGGCCTCACTGCAACGAGGACCCAGCACGGCCGAAAAAATGAATTAAAAAAAATAAAAGAACCAGAGCTGGGATCCAAACCTCAGTGCAAGTGTTTCCCTAGCCCACACACTCCTGCCTGACACATTCCAGAACCAGACACAGAGGCTATAGTAGCATCATAGACTGAAGGTCCCACCAGCCTTTCCGTCTATAGAATGGAGCCCCCCACATATATGCGCCAATTTAAAGAGGGTGTGGTGGGGAAGGAACTAGGAGAAGGGGGCTAACCTCTCTGCATCTAGTTCCTGGTTCTACACGTTAACTTGCGGCCTCTCTGTGCCCCAGTTGCCTCATTGGTAACTCATGAGTGCATGCTAAGTCCCTTCAGTCATGTCCAGCTCTCTGCTACCCCATGGACTGTAGCCTTCCAGGCTCCTCTGCCCATGGGATTCTCCAGGCAAGAATACTGGAGTGGGTTGCCATTTCCTTCTCCAGGGGATCATCCCAACTCAAGGATCAAACCTGTGTCTCCTGCATTGGCAGGATTCTTTGCCACTGTGCCACCAGGGAAGCCCTGTCTAAACGTCAATATCTCCAAATGCCATCACTTTGGGCCTAGAGCTTCAACATAGCAATTCTGGAGGGACACAGTCAGCCTATAGTAATGAGTGGAGCATATTAAGAGATCAATAAATGTCGGCTCCACCTGCAAGGCATGGCAAGGTTGCACAAAAATCCTCCAGGCCACTTTCTTGGTCCAAGACCATTACACAGCAGGGCAAGGAGCGACCCATCTGCCAGAGGCATGGGGTCATTATTTATCCGAACTAGCCTTCATTTTGTATTTTGGGGAGAGGTATTTTCTGGGGAAGTTAGTCCCCCACTTTTTGCAGCCTTAAAGGATGCCTTTTAAGAGGCTGCTTCCTCCTTCCCTACTTCCTTTCCTGTGGCTCAGCACTTTGGCCACTGAAGTCGTCTCTGGTTGGGGAGCATGTCCTCCTCCCCGCATGAGCCCCAAACCTGAGAGCACTGACTCTTCCAAGCCATTTGGCGGCCCTGGTTGATTTTATCATGGTTGTAACTCTCTGGAATAGCTGCCATTAAGCTATAGCAAAGCTGGTACTATTGTGTCTACTGCTGTGTTTTCATACATTTCTATGGGCACTTATTGAGTGCCTACTGTATGTGTCCTATGGATGCCTACTGAGTTTTCTATCTCCACCACCTACCACCATCCCCACCATCACAGCAAACATGCCTCATTATCATCTCCGAATGGAAAGCTTGCCCCATGGTTCCAGAGGAGAGGTCCCTGTCCTTCCCATTCCAGTGTCTGCTCTCTCTCCAGCAGTCTCTGCTCAGCCTAGAGATAAAACCTTCAAGGACTAGCCCCCTAGTCTCACGCCTTGGTAAGCTGACCTCCCTCCACCCAAATCCCACTCTGTCCTTCATTCCCCAATGCCCTGCAGCCACCCTTAAACACATCCTGATTCATAATCTTCTTTGGTTTTTTAAACATTCTGTATTGCTGTTCCCATCCCTACCTCTCTGATCTTTCTGTATCTCTGAGTTTTCTTCTCTCTTGAACACTCAGCTCTCTTGGACTCCTTCTCTGGTCATTGATCTTGCCCCACCTCTGCCACTACCCATCCCTAAGTCTATCACACAACTCTGAGAAACAACTGTTTCCATAGCCCAACCCCCCATCTCCAGCCACAGCAGGCTCAGGTTCTCAGAGAAGTAGCCCTTGAACTCCAGATTCGCGATGAGTTGCTGACAGGTGTCTACTCCAACCTGAGTCTAGGGACTTGCAAATGGAGAAGAAATTTCAAGTGGTGGCTCCGCTCTGGATCACATTTCTGCTTTGAAAAGACAACAGGTCTGGGCTGGACACCCAGGTAGTGAGTTATCACCCTCCACTCCTGCAGTTTCCACCAAGCTGATTTCAAGTGGGCTTATGTATTGTCTCTGCTACTGCCAAAAACACCGCAGGCTCTCCAGCGTACACAGTAGGTGTACAGGTGCTCCTGCACACGTGGGTGTCTGCAACCACCCCATCATTTTCCCAGGCTTATTTTGCAGTGGTTTGAAAGAGCACACAGAATTTCTAAGTCAGTTGCATTCTTTGCTGTTACTATTATTTGTAGTGCATTGAAGAGGGACAAACAATACAGCTTGTTCTGTCGCCTCTCCGGTCCTAGAGATTTATTTTTGAGAATTATTTTTTTTTTTTGTCACTGTATTGAAAGAACTCAAGAAAGACTAATTACTCTCCTCTCTCTTTTAGCTGAGCATAAAGCTGGATCCGACGGTGAGCCTGAGTGATCCGCTACAGGGTGGTGTTTTTGTGTCTCGGCTTGAAGGTGATTGGGGAATCTCCTGAGTCTTTGCGTGTGTCTTTGCAAAATTGCGAGCATCACACCCGGCACCCATGTCCAAGGTGGTGATCAAGGCCCTGAGCGACAGCATTAGATGCCCATGTGGATGATGGCACAGAAGGACCCTCCATCTCCCATCTTCCCAATTTCCCCTTGATCCATGAATTGTCCTGTTTGATGCAGAAATCGTACCTTCCATTCTCAAAGCGGGGCACAGTCTTGTATAAAACCCACTCTTCTGCTTCTTATTGAGTCTTTGTGCCCCAGGACTGAGGAGTGAGGGCTCTGCAGGCGGGTGGTCCTGACCCCACCCCCAATCGCCAGCCCAAAGTCCCCCTGCCCCGCCTTCTCTAGACCCCGCAGTGATCCCGTCCAACCGCGAGGTGGTTTCACTCAGAAACTCTCCAGCGCTTACACTGCTCAGCGAGGCCAGGATCACGTGATACACTCACAAAGCCCGGGTCCTTAGTTCGCAAGTAGGGAAGCTGAGCCTAATATCCCCGTGGAAGAATTTCTTAGCTGGATGAATCCTTAAAGGGCAAGCATAGATAGAAATTTCCTAGATGGAAGCTCAGAGGATCCTTATAGCCGTCCGTGGCAGAACTACTGGTTTGAAATGATTCCCTAGTGGCTCAGTGGTAGAGAATCCGTTTGCAATGCAGGAGACAGGAGACGTGGGTTTTATCCCTGGATCTGGAAGATCCCCTGGAGGAGGGCGTGGCAACCCCCTGCAGGATCGTTGCTGGGAAAATCCCCTGGACAGAGACGCCTGGCAGTCCACGGCCCCCGGCGTCGCAGACAGTCGGAAGCGACTGAGCGACTGAGCATGCGCAGCATGATCTGGTGAGAACCCTGGAAGATTGGAGGAGCAGCAAGTCTGCCCGCCCTCCTGCTCCCTCCAGCCAGGCCTTGAGCTGCCTGGAGCCCATCACGAGACAAACAGGGTAGGGTGGCCCAGGAGCTGGGAAAACACGTGTTCCAGCTCCGGGAGCAGGCTGTGCAACTCTGGGCCTAGCTCACCCCCTCTCTGAGCCTCTCACGTTTGTCAAAGGAGGGAGTCGCACCAGATTACTTCCAGGGTTCCTACTGCTGCGTGATTTTTATTGTTTTGTGTTTATTTATCTTTGGCTGCACGGCTGTTGGTTGCAGTACACAGGCTTCCTCTAGTCACAGCTCTCTGGCTTAGTTCCCCTGCAGCGTATGAGATCTCAGTTCCCTGACCAGGGATGGAACCTGTGTCCTCTGCAGTGGAAAGTGGATTCTTAACCACTGGACAGCCAGAGAAGTCCCTGCATGATTTTTTATTTTTAAAAAAACTCCTCCATTTTGAGAAGCTCTGAGACGTGGCAGAAAGCATTTCCAAGGGGTGACATCTGAGTTTCCTCTAGAAATTTTCAAGAGGGAAAATATCCACCAATAGGAAAGAAGCAGCAAGAAATATCCTTGAAAGATAGGGCAAGCTTGTGACCTGGGGGTGGGGCCGGAACTAGGGCTCTGGACCACATACTCTCCCTTGGATCTTTGAACTAACATCAGACATTTTCTACAAAACAGGCCACTGGACAGCAACTTGGCAACCCAGGGACGTGGTCCACTGCTTGCGTTAATGCTCCGTAATGGAGACACAAGGACGGTGTCCCAGCCTGCGTTTCACTGCTCTGGGAGTGGGAGGGGTCTAATCCCCCCACCCCTGAGAGGCAGGACTAACCACAGGCTGGAGCGAAGAGGTGGCAAGACAAGAGTAGGAGCGCCGGAATCACTTGAAAAGAACAAATAGATCAAAAACCACAAGCAACATCAGCAGGTCCCAGAGGGCAAGGCAAGCCCGCAAATATCGATGCTGAAGCCGGTTGAGAAGTCCATCCAGGAAGGCCAGGAAATCAGGAAGCTGGCAGTTCCACCGAGGGCGATTCAGAGCCCCAGCCACGGCGACCATCTCCGCTCCTGCGGCTTTTTCTAATGGACGTGGAGCCTCCAAATCCCTCTTTCTGGGCCCCTCATGGGGCTGTTAACACCGTTTGCCAGCGAAAAAGTTCAGGAAGATATCAAACCAACTGTTCCGTGGCTTTCCTGCCCTGCTGCCTTCTGTAACAGGAGGTAGGGAGTGGAGCCAACTGGCCCACCGGCCCCTCCTCTCTACTTGGGCTCCCACGAGAGGGGTCACCTGGCAGTGAATCAAGGAAAGACTCTTTAGAGAGGAGAGCTTACCGCCTACCTGCCTCTCTGCAGCTGCCAGCGCTGGTATGGGAGCCCTGTGCTTGGCGGGTCAGAGTCTCAGCTGAAAACGATTAGGGTTGGCGGCTTTCCCTGTCTGACCTCATTCCATCTCGGTGATTGGAAACTGGGAGGGGTCTTGGAGATCAATCCAACTCATTTCTCTGATGGTGAGCAAATAGAGAAGTTCGGCAGTGGGAAGAGATGTACTGAGTCGTGCGGGCAAGAGAGCCAGAATAAGAAGCGAAATCTGCACAGGTGAAAACGCACGATAGAGCCTGAGATGATTCCAAGAGTCAGCAGACCCTGTAAGAGCCAAGTGACCCATCTCTGGGGACCCATCTAAGGGAAGGTGGGTACCTGGAAAAGGGGTGGGAGCCAAGGACGCATGGAGGGTGGAGCTTGGCTGAGTGGGCGTGGCCTCAGAGGAGAGCCAATCACAAAAGGCTACGCGTCTTTATCTCCTTGCGGCACTGATACACTTCCAGTGTGGTGGCTGGTAGATCAGTGCTTCTAGCTAAGTGACCTGGTCACAAAAGAGACTTGGACTTCCCTTTTTAAGGGATGCTCACATTCTTGGACCTACAAGGAGAAGGTGAGGTTCAGGGTGAAAGACAGAATTTGAGTGCTGAAGAATTGATGCTTTCGAATTGTGGTGCGGGAGGAGGCTTGAGAGTCCCTCGGACAGCAAGCAGATCAAACCAGTCAATCCTAAAGGAAATCAACCCTGAATATTCATTGGAAGGACTGATACTGAAGCTCCAATACTTTGGCTATCTGATGTGAAGAGCTGACTCATTGGAAAAGATCCTGATGCTGGGAAAGAAGGATTGAGGGCAGGAGGAGAAGGGGGCAACAGAGGATGAGATGGTTTTTGATGGCATCACCGATTCAATGGACGTAAGTTTGAGCAAACTCCAGAAGACAGTGAAGGACAGGGAAGCCTGTCCTTCCTTAGACTGCAGTCCATGCAGTCTAAGTGTCAGACACAACTTAGCCAGTGAACAGCAACATAACTTGGATACAAACAACTCTATCCCATCTGTTTCTCTCCAGGCTGTGGGTGTGGTATAGTCCTAAAGATGAGAGCCATTAAACTTAACCTGTTATCCAGGATCAGGCAACTCAGTGGTTATCTGAATTTAGATGCCCTCTGTCTTTCTGCTTCTGCCAGCCTAGCACACAGCTTCCATTTCAAGGCTCTGACTTGGCTCAACATGGCTGCTAGAGCTCCAGCCATCACTTTCCAGGCAGACAGGTAGGAAAGAGTGGGAAAGGCATCAAAGGGTAGTATGCCTTTCAGCTGAGCCAGCTTCCCTTGAGCCTCCTGCCCAGACATCCCACTGAACATAACCACTTACATCCCACGAACAGAATTTGGTCCTGTGGTCATGCATAGCTGCTTGGAAACCAGAAAATGGGGGTTTTAGCTGGTTTCATCAGCTCCCCAAATATAACAGATTCTCTGGTTAGGGAAGAAAAGGATTGGGCCTCTTGGACAGAACCAGGAGTTCTGGCTTCCGCTTGGGTCTGGTTTCCTCTGTGCTCTGGCTGTGCAGGTGTAACCCTGGTTTTCTACATCTGTGAAATGAGGAAAATCAAGGCAAGCTCCTCCCCTACCTCAAAGAGCAAGCATGATAATGAAGAACTTAATTAAAATTTTAAAAGATACAAAGATAGCAAAGGAAGGAAAATAAGCTGGTAGGGGGCCAGGCGTGCACAGGAGTGGAGCTTGGCTCGGTTGGCCAGCTCTGTTGTCAACACTCCAGGGGAGCGGGCTAATTAAGGGCCCCCTGCTGCAGAGCCTTCAGAAAGGTAAGAATTCTTTGGAAATGTAACTAATTACCCCCTACCTGACTTTAAGACTATATTTTTGTGTCTGCACCTCCTTCAAAAGAAGCCTTACCTGTGTTGCTGCTGGCCCAGGTGGACTCACGGTGTGGAATAGTTGGGGGAGTGAGGGAGGGACCAGGTCAAATGGGCAAGTGAGAAGTGAAAATCTGCCCACCTCCTGGTGCCCAGTAGGATCAGTGTCCTCCCCTCCCTACCTTTGGCCCAAATTGTAACAGGAGTAAAACTGAGTTCTGTCCTCTTCCTCCCCACCCCATCTCTGGTTGGAGATGCTAAGGAGCTAGAGGGACCAACGCTGGGAGACGCAACCAGGTGGTTATGTGGGACTTGAGAGAAGCTCTCAAACAACAGGATGACGTCCACACTCCCAGGCACAAGGGTCTGCAGACCAGTGGAGATGAGAAGAAAAATGTCACTGTCATCATCACTGGAGGAGGAGGAGACAGAGGAAGAGGCAGCAGCAGAAGAGGAAGGGACCACATGAAGCTCTGGTTTAGGAAGTTAAAATCAAACTCGAAGACCAGTGCCCTGCACAGGGCTTCATTCTAAGAAGATGCAATAAAGAGAAGGCAGTCAGGAGGGAAGATGGAGGGAGAGAATAAGGAGGGTAAAATGAAGGCAGTTGGGCTATGTCTGCAAAACCTGGGAGGATGACAGACCCTTTATTGAAACTACAGAATGTTAGTATTGACCTTGGTATGAAAAACACCTAGAGAACATTCTTCCTGAGCTTACCTTTCCAGAGAACTTTAGCGTAGACAACAGTGAGCTCTGGGGAAAATCAGGGGGAACAGGCAGGGATTCTAATAGACAATGTGAAGAACTTCCCAGCTGTAATAGCTTCCCAGAAGAGGGTTCACTTGAAGGGCCTTTGTAGGATGAGTAGGAGTTCACTAGATGGCCAGGAGGAAAGAGCATGCCAGTCAAAGGCAACACCATATGTAAAGCCCAAAGATGTGAAATGGCCAAGGATGTCCAGGGAAGTGCAGTTGGTTGGGTCTGGCTGGACAGAGGTTGGTAGGGGGAGAGTGGCTGGGGATAAAGCTGAATCAATGGGCTGGTCCCACTCCTGGGAAAATCATCCAAGGAATATGGGCTTTCAGTGAAGGTAACTGGGAGCCACTGACTGTAGTAGCAGGGGAGCAGCGTAATCGCCAGCACGTTTTAGGATAAGCACTCTGGCTGCAGAAAGGGAAGTGGACTTGGGAGACCTGCAGCAGCAACACAAGCTGAAGGACCATCGCAAAGCTCTGAGAGCCCGAGTGGCTGCAGGATGGAGGCATAGAGGGCAGAAAGGCCCACTGGGTGAATATGGACAGGAATTGGTGACTGGTGGGATGTGGAAGAATCTGAGTCCTGCATTCTTGGTGTGGGTGATGGGCGATGGACACCACTAACCAGGTCGGACATAAGAAGGAAGAAGTGTGACAGTGAGGTGAGGAATTTACCTTCTGACATCTCAACTGTGGAGTGACAGGGGGACCGTCAGGTACGGGTGGCAAAGTGGTGGTTGGACACGCAGGGCAGGAGCTGGAGGCGTGTGGGTCATCCGTGTACACGTGACCCTCTGGTCTTTTTTTTTTTTTCAACTGGACTGCACAACTTTCGAGATCTTAGTTCCCCAGCCAGGGATCGAACCCCAGTGTAAGTGCCAAGTCCTAACCACTGGACCTCCAGGGAACTTCATTCTCTCTCTTCTTTTAAATCGTGGGCCTGTTGCCTTTTCTCAGGGCCCCCAGGAACTTGGTCACATCTAGAGGAGGGCAGGCGAGCCACGTGGGGAGAAGAGACCCTCCTCTGGGATGAGAGAGGATGAGTGGGAATCCTTAGGGAGGAGCCCCCTCCTTGCAAGATGCAGGTCTTTAGGACCAAGGAGAATCCCTCAGGTAAGACAGAAAGCTCTTCATCAAGCTGTTCTTGGCCCGGCCCCCTTGGCTGAGCAACTGCTCACACATGGAGCTTAATGCTAACAAGAAGCAAATGGTCTCCCTAAGAGACTTTTGGGTGAGAAACCCAGAGCCTTTCTTTGCCATGATGGCTTTAGGAAGCACAGGCTCAGGAATGGAGGGAGAAGGAAAGAGACGAAGACTGGGAGATGGGGAGGGGGAGCAGTAATCAGCTGCGAGGACTCAGGGCCGGCTGGGAAAACGGGATGAGGGAGACAGAGAGGTATCAAGCCCTAGGGGATCACCAACAGGCTGGAGCAACTGATGAACAATTCAGACTTTGACCTGAGTCCTTCAGAAGCAGCCCCACCATCTCTTTTGGTGTCCTGACAAGTGCGAGTGTCCAGGCGGCTCCCACCTGGACGCCCATCTTTGTCAGACGCGCACACACTCCCATACAGTGTCCTCCGAGATGGTGGGCTGCACGGCCCCCTCCTGCCAGCCCATCTTTGCCATCCCTGAGCCAGAGACCTGCTGACCGGTAACCCTGGGCGGGCAGAGTCCTCCCACTTCTGCGGTAGAGAGTAGAAACGGAATCAGCCTCTTTCTTTGGACTTGCTACCTGACAGTGCCGGGAAATTGCAAAGCTATTTATTCCCCTCTCCAGCCAGTGGCGTGCAAAAGCCTACTTGAAGGGACACCGCCAAAGTCAAGAGGCCTCCTTTGTGACCCGGGCCACGAGGCTCAAGGACCAGACAGTGCTTCAGACAGCAGCTGTGTCCAAGTGCCAGTCTGCGATCACCAACACAGAGCAGGCGGCGACTTCTCAGATGAGACCGAAAGGGACGGTCGGTCACATGGACCCTTCCCGAGAGAGGGTGGCGATGGGGGCACCTCTGCGGGGGAGGAAAGGGGAGACAGAAGCAAAGCATGTTTGAGATGAGAAGGAAAAGACCAATTTGCCCTGCGCGGCAGCATCTCCCTCTCCATTGCAGAGACCGTGGACCAATTATTCCATCAAGTTCGATATTAGAGAAGCCAGCTTCATTAGAGCTTCAAGGCGCATGAAACGTTAATCATGGAACCTTGATATTCTGCAGGAGAGACTTACTGTGGAAAGGAAGGGGGGAAAAAATCACACTTTCATTTTCCTTTGAGGTTAATAGAAGGCTAATTTGAAAGCACTCGGTTAATGAGAAAGCTAAAATTACCTCTTGTAGGATCACATGCCTCAGTCCTGGCCTCGGCAGCCCCAGCCTCTCCGGAGCAGGAAGCCGGCTCCGGGAGGGAGCAGCAGCCCGGCTCACGAAAGACCAGCCTCCGCCGCGTCTGCGTCCCCGGATGCGGCAGGTGGTCCCTCCCGGGCGGCCATGTTGCTCGGGAGGGAAGCCGGTGGACCGAGGGAGTGGGGAGAGAGGCCGCCCTCCGGGGGCTCCTTGGTCCACATGGCAGGGGCTCCCCAAGCGGGAATGGCATTTCCTGGCCCCTCGCCTTCTCTAACCCGGCCCCGCTTGACCCCGGGGCTGGCACCGGGAGGGTGTCCACTGCAAACGAAGTTTACCTCCTGGTGAAGAACGGTAACCCTCGGGGTGGTCAGAGTAGCCCTTTGAGGGACTGAAGCCACAGGGCAAGAAAATGATGTTTTGTGGAAAATGAAGAGAGGTCTGATTCAGCCTTGAGGATTCGTGTGTGTGTGTGTGTGTGTGTGTGTGTGTGACCTCGGCCTGGGCCTCCGTGCTCATGGCATGCTGTGATTCCCCTTGCTCTGCAGCCCTGGCTTTCCGGGGAAGTGAAGAAAATGGAGCAGAAGAAGGAAGGGACCTGTGCCCCACCCCACCCAGACAGACAGACACACACACACACACACACACGTTTCCTCCTCCCAGGACCTGGTCTGCTCTCCCCTCAGGTGGTCTCACCAGCACTCCCCCCACCATGGCCCCGCCCGCGGTATAGCTCCCATTGGTTGAAAGATGCTCCCGTTAAACATGCCGGACTCCTTACTCCCTCCCTTACCCCGCTCCCCCCAACCCCAACCTGGACCCATCGGAGGGAAAGATAAAAGGAGTGTAGCCACAAGCGGGTAGCTGGCAGAAATGAGGACCCCCCACACACACTCTGAATTCCTCTCCCCTGTAATTCCAGGGTCAGGAGACCAAGACCCATTCATTGATTCACACAACCAGCCTTTATAAAAGGCCTGCAGCATGCCTGGCCAAGGACATCATCGCCAACGAGAAAAGCACAGATGCTCGTACAGGCAGATAGAAATTAAACAAATAAATACATTTAACCCAGTATTGAGGAGTCTGGACATACTTGAGTACACATATGAAATGATTTTATGTGGCCCCATAATTCCCCCTAACTGCATTCTGCCAAATCGCCCTTTTCCTGCTCCCTTAAAGACATTTGGCCAAATTATATACATTTGCAGCCCAGTTGTTACAGCCCTCTGTTTCAATATTGGTCTTCCCAGGTGGTGCTAGTGGTAAAGAACCTGCCTGCCAATACAGGAGGTTTGATAAGAGGCTTGATCTTATAAGAGATGCAGGTTGGATCCCTGGGTCAGGAAGACTCCCTGGAGGAGGGCACGACAACCCACTCCAGTATTCTTGCCTGGAGAATCCCGTGGACAGAGGAGCCTGGTGGGCTACAGTCCATAGGGTCACACAGAGTCAGACACGACTGAAGCAACTTAGCATGCATGCATTTTCACTATTTATTCCGATTTATTTAGAACTTCAGTCTTGGCAAAATTCAGAGCTCTGTTCCTCCAGACTTGTCTATGGCTGAATGGATTGGGATGGGATCTGTGGGTCACCCCCACCCTCTGATTCCCTGCCTGAGGGCGACATCTTGCTACCGGCCTCTCTAAGTCTGACCAGCCAGCCCTGGCCGCTCGCTTAAGGTGGTAGGGGGACGTGGACCTGCAGGGACTTCCCCCCCAACAGCATCATTACTTGGTCAGGGAGGCTCAGATCCAGCTTATTTCTCTTTCTCCACCTCCCCTTCCCCTCCCACATCTCTTCCAGATGGAAACTTTCTTGTGGGGAGTCCCTGCGGAATGGCTGAAGCCCAGATCTCTTCTTGGGGTTCACTCCATCCAAGGCAGGGGCACACAACCTCGTCCATCAATGGTGGGAGATCAGACAGGTCACAGCTGCCCCTCCCAGGACCTGGGGCTGCCTCCAGCCACCCTGTCTCCACCCTGCTCAGAAGCAAGGGCGGCCAGAAAACCTGTTGGCCTCGTTAAACGGCCAACTGGGAGCTACCTTGATGGGGGGAGAGAAAGTTCCCCCGCCCTCCTCCAACAGGGAGAGACCAGGCTTCCTTCACACACTGCAGTTGAGTCAGGCTAGCTTCCTCTCTCTGTCTTGGCCAATGGGATGGAGGAGGGGTACAGTGATTTTCACAGTAACAGGCCAATGTTTATGAAATGGCACCTGCTTTCCAGGCAGAATCTATGATGCAGGTCCTATTGCAACCTTCCTTGTAGAGATGAGGAGACTGAGGCACCAGAGGGGTGACGCAGTGTCCGAGGTCATGCAGGACGTGCTGGAGACCCTCTCAGGCTGGTCCTGCAGCCACGCCCCAGGCGCTGCTGCAGGGGTGCTGAGGGTCTTGGCCATCCTTCCAGGATGGGTTTGTCCTAAAAGCAGCGCCATCACTGAGAGGCTTTTAAGCAGAGTCAGGACAGACCCTGAAGCCGGGTTCTGGAGAAGTGGGTCAGCCAAGGTATAGGCTACTCACACGCTAAGAGGCCACCTTGAGCTGACCTGTTTTCCTACAGCCTGCCCAATCTCATTTCTTTGGGGGTCTTGGGAACGCTCATGAAGTGATTTGAAAGGGCTGTACGGCCCCCTTGGACCCTGCAAAGGGAAGAGCAGCAGGGTCTTCCTGCCTTGCCCTGGCCCTCGGATGCACACAGCTCCCTGGAGAATACATTATGCCTCTGAACATAGCGCAGTGACATGCAACTGATGTTCTGTGGACGGTTAGACAGCAGCACGGCTGAGGACTAGGAAACACCAGACAGATGGATGCCACCCTCTCGCCATCACCTCTCCTGCACAACACTGCATGCCCTGCCCCCCAGGAAGTGGGGAGGGGGCCTGGGCACTGGTTCTAGGGCAGCCTGGAGGGAGAAGCTAGCCCTCTCCTGGAGCACAGAACCCAGGGATCACCCTGGTGCTCAGATGGAGACCATGGGGCCAGTGAGCCCAGACTGCAGGCTCCTGTGGCCGACACACCCAGCTTCAGTTCTGATTCTGCTCCCACTCTTAACAGCTCCTGACTGCTTTCAGATGTCACGCTATTTCACCTCCCGAGCAGCCCCACGGGGAAGGTTTTGTCCCACCATATGATTGAAGAACCAGAGGCCTACGCTACTGTTCCCACACCAGAACTGGAATTCAGACTGCTCTGATGAATTCCAGAGCTCTCAACCCCTCTGCCAGCCTGGAAGGCAAATCGCCAAAGCCCTCCAGACCCCCATTTCCTTGGTAAAAAGGTGGAATCAGTCCCCACTTCCCTGAGCTTTGAGAAGGTTCTGTGTTGATGGAGAGTCTGACACAGTACTTGAACATGGTTGTATTCATGTGGGTTTTCTAGAGAAACAGAACCAACAGGATGTGTATATAAATAGAGAGAGAGAGATGTATTTTAAGGAATCAGCTTATGTGATTGTGGAGGCTCATAGGGGAAAGCTGGAAGACTGGAGACCAGGGGAAGGCGTGCAGTCTGAGCCCAGTGGCTGTCTGTTGGTGGCCTCCCCTCTCGCTCTGGGGAGGTCAATCTTTGTTCTAATCAAGCTTCAACTGATCGTGTGAGGCCCACCCACCAGCCACCTTAGGGAGAGCAATCTGCTTTGCTCCAAGTGCACTGATTTCAGTGTTCGTCTCATCCAAAAACACCTTCACAGAAACATCACAGAATAATGTGTGATGAAATTTCTGGGCACTGAAATTTCTGGCACAACCCAGCCACGTTGACACACAAAATCAACCATCACAATGGTGAACATCCCTGCTATGGTAGCCATTCTGGGTAGGGGCACTGCCCCCTGCCAGCAACACCCGTGGGTCTTCATCGGGGGATGTGGTACCCATGACGGCCATTTGTATGTGCATCGTGGGTCCATGGGAAGGTGTGCGTGTGGAGGGGGAGGGCTCATGAGTGAACACATAGGCACGTACACAGTTCTCAGGGTGTAGGACACCCCCCAAGGGGGGAGCCAAGCTGTGTGCAGACTCTGGAACAAGAGGGGCCACTTCACTGACCCATCAGGTCCCAGGGAGTGGGGGCGGTTGAAGGAGGTAGCTAGAATGTGGTACAAATCCTGACTTCTGGCCGTGACGCTAGGTAGAACACTGAGCCTCCCTGAGACTCGGGTCAGCCTCAGCAAAGCAAGAATAATGAACCCGGCCACGCAGAGCTGCTGGGAGGAGGCAGTGCACGAATGAAAGCAGCTGACTGGGGCCAGCCCAGCTCCAGCGAACGTAAGAGCCCTCCCTCCCCAACCTCGCTGATGAGAAGAGCTCGTCCAAAGCAGAGCAGAAACTTAATTAGGATTGGAAAAATGTGAATTCCAAGGCTTATTAAATTCATGATATTTTTACTTACCATGTACCCAGAAATATATTTAGCAAAGCAATTTACACCATCACTGGCTGATGGATTGTGGTTTTCCAAGTTGAGTTTTAAGATGTAAATGGGCTCCAATCAGGGCTTGGCCGTGAGAAGATGCTCCCCTCCCATCCTGTCCTGGGGGCTCCAGCCTCACCTGGGCAGCCTCCTGGGGTGGACAGATGGCCCTGAGCTCCTACCTCCCAGGGAGGCTCTGCTGGGAACGTCTCTGCCTGGCGGGAGAGGGAAGGGGTGGGGAGCAAAGAGGCAATATAATAACAGTGATAACAACCATTTATCAAGCACTTACCGTGTGCCAGATACTGTGAGCTTCACCGCGGGTAACTCACTCACCCCTCCCAGCAACCTCGGGAGATAAAGAGCACTCAGGCACCTCTTCTGAGCAGCTGTGTGACTTTGGGCATATGGTCTGACCCCTCTCTCTTTCTCTGCCTCAGTTTCCTCATCTGCAAAGTGAAGATAATAAGAGCTATATGTGATAAGCGCTAAGCGCAATTCCTGGAAATTAGTCAACTCTCAACATGAGACATCAGTGAGTCTATGAAGCAACAAATCTCTTGCTCAAGATCAAACAGCTGGCAAGCATAGAATCGGGGTTCAGCATCAGGTGCACAGACTCTGAAGTTCTTAACTGCAGGTGGGGATGGCCCCACAGTATACTGGTACCCAGGCCAACCCTGTCTCATGTCATCTGCCTTTTATGTCTGAGTTTAAGGACGGAGGAGTCAGGGAGGAGTCAGTGAGGTCTGATAAAACACATCCAGGAAGCCCAGGCAAGAGTCGCGTCTTGGTGACCTGCCGATGCTGAGGGAGATGGAGGCTCCCTCCCCAAGGTTCAGGCTACCCCAGGGCAGGTCAGCTGCCAGCATCCAGCCCGGCCTTTCCTCTTTGGTTTGTCTCAGTCCTCCCTGCAGAATGCCCTTGCCCGAAACAAGGGCTTGCTGTGGCAGGATAAGCAGCTGGCCTTGGGATTTTATTTACTGAAATGATTTGCTTATGAACCAGCATGTTAATGCAAAACTGAATATCACTCCGGCTCCGATTAAATCATCACAGGTCCCAAATGAATTGAATTCACCATACACAGAACCCTGGACCGAATAAGGCTGGTGAGCTCAGGTCCTCCTGCCCTGGCCAGCCACCCTTTCCCAGGATAGCAGCTGGATGGAGATGTTACTGGGGACCAGGAGAACCCAGGGGGAGCAACAGCGCTTGCCTCTGGAGGAGGGAACCAGGCCCCAAAGGATACTGCCCAGCTCGCTCCTTCTCTTGCCACTGCCAGGCCTCTGGGATTGCATGCGGGAAACAGCCCCTCTCCCTCTCTGACTTCCTTCTGAGCTGATCCCTTACTTTACTTGTGCTTCCAAATGACGCCTCTGCCATGAAGCCTCCCTGGATTTTCCCAAGTGGAGTTACTCCTTCCCATTACCCTCCCCATCTGTGGTTCTCTTAGAATTACACACTCATCCATTGCTCCTTGAGCCTGAAAACTGGAAGCTCCTTGAGAACAGAGACCTTTGTCTTGGATCATCTCCAAGACCAACGCCAAGACCAAGACTAGTCCGTAACAGGTCACACCAGCAAGGGCTGCGTTCTCAACTGTGGAACTGAGCCATCTCCTTCCTTTGACCTTGAGAGGTGTGCTATAATGGGTGTGGGCCCCCCCTCTTTGTGGCTGGGTTTCTCCACTGTAGTTTACCACAGCGGGGAGTGGAGTGACCCTGGAGAGGCTTAGCAGTGGCCTGGCTGAGGGCTGACTTTAGCCCCAAGGCTGTGAGCTCTGGATGTGGATTTGTGAACTGTTCACCGGTTCATCAGATGTGCCAGAGATGAGCAGACACTAAGGGGCCTCTCTGGAGGTCACCCAAGAATGCACCGTCTTATTTCTGGGGGATCACAGGAGCCCCAAACAACTAGGCTTGCCTTTGCACCCCCATCCCAGGGTCATCTGCCCCCGTGTGGTCTTTCCTCTCCAGAAATGACAAGCACCTCGCCTCTTCACCTCTGCAGGCATTAAATAATAATAATAACATGATAATAGTGATACAAAATAAAGTACCTTTAATGTGGTTTTTATTTTCAGGTTATAAAAATAATACATACTGAGTGTAGCAAATCTTCAACAAAGCAGAGAGGTGAAACAAAACTAAAGGCATCTAATCCACACTAGAAGTAAATACTAGTAACATTTTGGCACATTTGTATTAAGGCTTTTTCCAGGGCTTCCCTGTGGTCCAGTGGTTAAGACTGCTTCTATTATAGGAGGCACAGGTTTGATCCCTGTTGAGGGAACTAAGATCTCACATGCCACACAGTGCAGCCAAAATTAAAAAAAAAAAAGGACTTTCCCAGAGTGTGCGTGCACCTATGTCTGCATATTATCAAGCACATTTAGGATCACGCCATGTATACTTTTCATTAGCACAATACTGCAAACCTTTCCTCACGTGACTAAGGGTTTCAGACCTTCCCCCAACGGCAGCCTCATCTTTCCTCCTTGCATTCTGGTCATTCACGGAGGCCAGCAGAGAAAGCCCAGCCCAGGAGGGAAGGGAAAACCCACCGCGCATTAACCGAGTCAGCCACTCATAAAGTTAAACATGTAAAAGGCAAAGAGATGCACAGTTAATCAAATAGTGGATTAGTCCGAAGGTTGAAGGAGATAGAGCAAGCGTTTCAATCTGATGCTTTAAATGTTTAACAAGCAAAGTCACCTTTCTTGTCCTACCTCAGTAATCCCACCTCTCTTGGGAATCTGACATCCTGAAATCTTGAACATCATGAACCCCGTCCTGACTTGAACATTACCCCTCCGTGAAAATCCTTTTATTTTTACAGTGTAAATCAGCCAGTAATCAATTTCTGACCACCCAAAGCTCCCGGGCTGGTGCTCAGAGAAGTTTACTCTGGAAGTTTGGTGAAATTTACAGCCCCACACCCCACCCCCACACACAACCTACTTGCAGGTTTTTGGGGGGTGCTGTGTGTGCAGGGGGGTGGAAGGGGTGGTCATGGTAGAAGGTGGAAGCTGAGACTCTAATCTCGAATGGAATAGCCCAAGGTCAAGCATTGGGGACTAGCATATGGCTTTGGTGACCCAGCCACAAATTCGAAATAAATGGGACAACTCTCCAACCATTTCTGTTGCCCTTTTCCTCAGCGGCTCTCAACCACAGATTCTCAGAAGGTCTGAGGCTGTTTCGGTTGTCACAACTGAGAAGGAAGGCATCCTGCGGGTAGAGGCCAGGGACGCCACAAAACACAGCACCAGCATGCCGGAGGACTGCGATGCATGCGGCAATAGGGTCGATGAAGCCAAGCAGGGTTGGAAAAGGAAATGGCAGCCCACTCCAGTATCCTTGCCTGGAGAATCCCATGGACAGAGGAGCCAGGCAGGCTACAGTCCATGGGGTCGCAAAGAGTTGGACACGACGGAGTGCCTGAGCGCACACGCATGCAACTGAGCAGGGAGCTTCCAATGGCTCAGTGGGTGAAAAACCTGCCTGTCAATACAGGAGACGCAGGAGCCTTGGGTTTGATCCCTGGACAAGAAATATCCCTTGGAGTAGAGAATGTCAAACCCACTCCAGTATTCTTGCCTGGAAAATTCCATGGCCAGAGGAGCCTGGTAGGCTACAGTCCATAGAGTTGCAAAAGAGTCGGACATGACTGAGTGCAGCTGAACAATAGCAGGAAATCGAGCAGGACCCCACTGGCCATTCCCGGAGAGGCCTTCCCTCTCATCCCCTGCTTTAGCTCCTCTCTGAAGCACCTAGGTAACAGTATTTGAGGCACATTTCCTGTGCTGTTTTGCAGAGGTGAAACCCCCCACCACCACCACCAAAGAGGAGATGTTGACTACTTGAGGACCATGAGCTCCGGGCCCCAGGCCTCCTGGAGCCTCAGGACTGGTGGACGGGACCGCCGTGACACTCCCTGCTCCCTCACCAGCCGACCAGAGGATCATGCACAAGCTAATGACACACCCTGCGACCCCCCTGCCCCAGTGACCCCCACCCTCATCACCTGCCACTTAAAAATGCTTTTCCAAACCTTTTAGGGGAGCTCACCACCTCGTCTCCTTGCATGGCCCTGCAGTAAACCTGTCTCTGCTCCAAATACAGACATTTCAGCTTGTTTGGCCTCACTCTGTGGCGGACACACGAACTTGCGTTCACACTGAGACTGAGGCACCTGCTTGTCCCTGTCATGTACACTCAGAACCTTCCAGGTTCACAGATGCACATTCTCATGAACCCCAAAGGCAAGCTGGGTGGCTGAGACTTAGCCCCTGGAGATCAAAAGAGTAAATGGATAGAGGCCTTCTTGGGCAGAGCAAGGCAATGCTACCCTGCCTTTGAAAGCATAGGACAAGCTCTGGGGAGCAGGTAGCCCCTAGACAATTTTGACGGCTGGAGAGAGGAGGAGACAGGAGTGACAGGGTCTTGAAGGGAATGTTCTTTGAGCATCAAAGAGATTTGTTCTTCTTGGGGCTCTTTCTACCACCCCAACTCTTGAGATAACCAAATGGCCACTTGCTGTTCCTACATACCTCTTGAAGTGTTGCAGGAAGGGAGACCCCTTCCAGGGTCCGAGAGTGGGCTCTTGTCTAACACTCAGAAATGAAATTTCCAAGGAGACACATGAGCTGACAAAGCAAGAGACTTTATTGGGAAGGAGTGCCGGGCAGAGAGCAGCAGGGTAAGGGAACCCAGGAGAACTGCTCTGCCACACGGCTCGCAGTCTCGGGTTTTATGGTGATGGAACTCATTTCTGGGTTTTCTCTGGCCAATCATTCCAACTCAGGGTCCTTCCTGGTGGCACACCCACTGCTCAGCCAAGACAGATTCCGGCAAGAAGGGTTCCGGGAGATGGAAGGACACGTGGTGTCTCCTTTCCCAAATTCTTCCTGTCGGTGGTGGCTTATTAGTTCCACGTTCCTTACCAGGACCTCCTGCCATAAAATAACTCACGTAAATGGTTACTGTGGTACCTGGCCATGCTGGGCGGTTTTGGTCAGTATGTTTTCCCTAACAGAAGGATTGCAAAGTTGACTTACTGGTATTTGGAGAGGCTGTCCCATTAGGTCACAGGTTTTACGGCCACACCTCTGCACAGAGGGCAAAGATCAAGGGTCCAAGGAGGCAGCATATCCTCTACTGGAAATTGGAACACAGAAATGAGCCTCTGGCCTTTATCTCCCGGCTCACCTCCAGGAGGGCTGTTGTCTAGGCAACGGCTCCTGGTGGTCGACATCAAGGTGATGTCACTCTCCATCTCATCCTGGGAGCTTCAGAGAACAAGCCAGGGCTTGAAGGCCAGGTCACCAAGTTCCACCACCTCATTTTTCTTCCTTTTTGGTATTCTTGACAATAAGCACCACCTTGAATAAATGCTGACTGCCAAGTATTCGTGCATGGCCTGGGGGGCTAAAAGAGGGCAGCCAGCCTGGAGACTTTCACAAAAGGCGCAACCCAAGGTGGACCTCAGGGCTGAAGAGAGAGAAGTCTGCTCTCATCCCGCACGAGACACTTCTATTGTCTGCACATGAGGATTGGGATTTCCTGATTGCACTGGGGGAAAAGGCCATCCCTTCCCTACTATCTGAAGCCTTTCCCAGTTGAGCTGATTCAATTTTTAACTATGAACAGAAGCCCATGAGACCAGAATATGGTAACGGAGGTAGAGCTCAAGAGAGACTCCAGGACAGGATAACTGAGTGTCAAGACAAAGAGACTCAGTTCAATCCAGTCACTCAGTCGTGTCTGACTCTTTGCGACCCCATGGACTGCAGTATACCTGGCCTCCCTGTCCATCAGCAACTCCTGGAGCTTGCTCAAACTCATGTCCATTGAGTGGGTGATGCCATCCAACCATCTCATCCTCTGTCGTCCCCTTCTCCTCCTGCCTTCAATCTTTCCCAGCATCAGGGTCTTTTCAAATGAGTCAGTTCTTCACATCAGGTGGCCAAAGTATTGGAGTTTCAGCTTCAGCATCAGTCCTTCCAATGAATATTCAGGACTGATTTCCTTTAGGATGGACTGGTTGGATCTCCTTGCAGTTTAAGGAACTCTCAAGAGTCTTCTCCAACACCACAGTTCAAAAGCATCAATTCTTATAGCCCAGCTCTCACATCCATACATGACTACTGGAAAAACCAAAGAGATTAGAGATGGGTTTAGGAAGAGACAGCACATCTGAACATCAACCTGCTGACCCTCCTTAGTGATAGAAGGACCATCACTTTCACAGCAGAGATGCTGGGAGGAGAGCAACATCAGGGAAATACGGTCACTTTGAATACCTGTATCACCCTCCCTCTTTCTTCAAGCTCTCTGGAACCTCTGGGAAGCTCCTAGAAAAGGCCTGGATTTGGTGCAAACGTGACAGCAGCGACTCAATCATATATAAGCATTCATATAGTCAGTATGTCTACACAGCCTCACTGTACACAAAGCACTGTTCCCCTCAGCGAGCATATGGGCTGGCATGCAGTAGGTGCTTAACCAGTAAGGTGGTTTCGAGAGTCATGGATGTGGGGTGGGGGCGCCCACTGAGGTGGGCGCCCAGTTGGCCCTGTTTCCACCCACGGATGGGCTGTCCTTGTACTGGATCGCGTGTGTTAAAGCTCCCTGAGAGCAGGGCCCTCGTCTGTGTTACGCACATTTCCCTAGTGTTTCTTGCGGCATCTGCCCCCGCTGGGTGGCGAATGAACACCTGTTGGCAGATATTTAAAACCACATGCCTGCTGTGATGAGGATCATATCTTCAAAACCAAAAATGGCAACAACCTGCCCAGTGAGGACGCACACTCCCAAGAGGAGACCAATGGGATGCTTTCAATAAGGTCAGGCCTGGGAGATTGGGGTCTTTGGGCCACAAGAGCAGCACAGACCCACTCAGCTGTCTGACTTTCCCGTGACTTTCTGGCAGTGCTATTTTTCAGGGGGGAGAATGAGAAGACCCAGAGAGAAATTCAGCATCTTTGAAATGAACTTATTTAAACAGACCCACAGACCTAGAGAATGAGACTATGGTTGCCAGGGGGGAAGAAGGGGGGGTGGAGATAGTTAGGGATTTGGAGATGGACATGGACACACGGCTCTATTTGAAATGGGTAACCAACAAGGTCCTGCTGTATGGCACAGGCTGTTCTGCTCCATGTTACGCGGCAGGCTGGATGGGAGGGGAGTTTGGGGAAGAATGGATACATGGATATGTATTGACCGAGTCCCTTTGCTGTCCACTGGCAACTATCACAACATTGTTAGCAGACGATTCTCCAATATAAAACAAAAAGTTAAAAGGGTAAAAAAGAAAGAAAGAAAGAAAGAAGTTCAGTGACTTTGCGTCGTCACAAAAAAATATCGTATTTCAAGAATTACTAACTCCCAGCTTCACCCTTTAATATGACTCT
This sequence comes from Ovis canadensis, assembly GCF_042477335.2. Taxonomy (NCBI): domain Eukaryota; kingdom Metazoa; phylum Chordata; class Mammalia; order Artiodactyla; family Bovidae; genus Ovis; species Ovis canadensis. The sequence continues at coordinate 65,377,417 of NC_091255.1, read as the reverse complement.
TTCTTCAGTTAAAAAAAAAAAGTAAGATAAGAGAAAATCTACTCAAAAGTCAAGAAAATTTCCCATAATGTTCAGATTGCCAGGGGACACATTGGAAGCTGGGAGCAGGGTCAGTGGGACCCTCTAGGCTGTAGAGCAATTGTTTTCTGTAAAGGGCCAGACAGTATTTTCAGCCCCGCACATCCTACCATCTCTGTCACAAGAATTCACCTCTGCCCCAGTGTGGTGAAAACAGCCCTCAGCACCATATAAATGAATGAGCAGGGCTGTGTTACTAATAGAACTTTATAGACGCAAATTTGAATTTGGCATCATTTTCACGTGTCACAAAATATTGTTCTCTCGACTTCTTTCAACTGTTTGAAAATGTAAGTATAACTCTGAGCCAGAAGACTGTAAAAACACAAGTCCTGGCTGGATTTGACCAGCTGACCCCTGAGTGTCCTACCAGGGCCTCGGATTCTTTCATTTCATACCCTCACCTCACTCTTTGGAAATGAAGCGTTAGGCCATTGGAAAGTGTTTCTTTCCCTGCAGGCTCATGCATGTATCCATGCTGTCACTCGGTCATGTCCAACTCTTTGTGACCCCGTGGACCGTAGCCCACCAAGCTCTAGAGATTCATGTTGCCGTTCAGTCGCTAAGTTGTGCCTGACTCTTTGCGACTGCATGAGCTACAGCACGTCAGGCTTCCCTGCCCTTCACCATCTCCCAGAGCTTGCTCAAACTCACATCCATTGAGCCAGTAATGCCATCCTCTTATCCTCTGTTGCCCCCTTCTCCTCTTGCCCTCAATCTTTCCCACCATCAGGGTATTTTCCAATAAGTTGGCTCTTTATATCAGGTAACCAAAATATTGGAGCTTCAGTTTCAGCATCAGTCCTTCCAATGGATATTCAAGGTTGATCTTCTTTAAGATTGACTGGTTTGACCTCCTGGCTAAGAGGACTCTCGAGTCTTCTCCAGCACCACAATTTGAACACATCAATTCTTCAGCTCTCCAGCCTTCATTATGGTCCAACTCTCACATCCATACATGACTACTGGAGAAACCATAGCTTCGACTATATGGACCTTTGTCACGAAGTGATATCTCTGCTTTTTAATATGCTGCCTAGGTTTGTCATAGCTTTTCTTCCAAGAAGCAAGAGTCTTTTAATTTCGTGGCTGCAACTACCATCCGTAGTGATTTTGGAGCCCCCCAAAATAAAATCTGTCACTGTTTCCACTTTTTCCCCATCTATTTGCCACAATTGTGATGGGACCGGATGCCATGATCTTAGTTTGGGGAATGTTGAGGTCCTAAAGTAGTGCCCTCTCTATGTAGCGGCTGGATTGGCTTGCCACCTAAGAACTTGGAGACTGGCTTGTTCTGCCACTCAAAGGGGTGGGCAGCCAGCAATCACGCTGGAAATATGTCTTCTAATCTAGGGTCCCCAACCTCCAGGGTCTAGTGCCTGCTGATCTGAGGTGGAGCTGATGTTCTAATAATAAAGTTCGTAGTAAACGTAGTGTACTTGATTCATCCCCAAACCATTTCCCACTCCCAGTCTGTGAAAAACTGTCTTTCACAAAACCGGTCCCTGGGCCAAAAAGGACAGAGTAATCCACCTAACTCCTGACCCCAGGCACCAGTGTATGGCTCCCCCAGCTTAGGTCTGACTTGTAAGAAAGTCTGTGGATGCCTCAGCCACACCATGGCTCGCTCTTCCGAGAGTCTGGAAACCCTCTAGACACAGTATTAGAACTTTCCAGGGCACTGTGTGGGATCTGGCCTTGGTAAATTTAATTCAGGGGAGCACTGAAGGTCTACCCTTTCTATCGTGACAGAAATAAATGAGGAGCTGGCACCCCCAGAATAAAACAAAAGAAGTCCCAATTTCCGTGGTAGAATAAAAAAGAGCCATTGGGAAGCCTAAGGCTTGTAAAAAGTAATAAATATCTGAACAACATGCGCGGGTAGTCTGGAGAACACTGCTCTCTGCTCCCCTGACTGTTTGAATATGCTGCTTCCAGAAGCCAGAGGCATCATCAGAGGCCTCGGGGCTTGGGGAAGATTTGGTTGGACCTAAAAGAAGCTAGACCGCGGGGAAGACAACTTAAGGAAAACGTGAAAACACACAGACATGAATTCTCAAACAGCCGCTTTCATTCATTCGTGTGATATTTATTTCCTCCTTATCATGTTCCCAGAGCTAAGCGAGGTACTGAGAAAGTCAACTTGAATGAGACCAAGTGCCTGCCTGTGAGGAGCCGGGGGGTGGCTCAGGCTGGCGGGTACTGGTTGAAAAGGGATCTTGGGAGCAGAAAGAGTTAGCAGGCTTCAGGACAGGCGTGCTCAAGGGGTGCAGCCCACAGAGCCACTGCCCCCTTGCGGACACCTGGGGATGTGCAAACTTCTGGGATCTGGAGTGTCTGGCAGACAGGGGGTGAGAGTGAGTGCTGACGCTCAGTGAGACCTGGGGGGCTGTCCCACCTCTGCAACAAACCCGTCCCCAGGAAAGGCACAGCCCTGAGCCACTGAGATCAAGGACACCGTTAAACTTCACCTGCCTGATCCTCTGTCTCTCTTCCTGCTCAGAAACTCTCCACCTTGCCCTGCTCTGCGAAGGGAGCTGCCCAAGGGAGGTACCAGCAGGGAGTCTGGGGAACCAGGTAGGGAGATCAAAGGCAGAAAGCCAATCAAAGGCATAGCCTCTCTGCTCCCACGTGCTTCCTCCCACCGGGTCAGCACCCTGTCTCTGGCCTTGATGGTTTCATTTTTCTGGAAAGGAAAAGAACAAACACAGTAGATAATTGTAGTGGAACGGCCGATAAGTAACGTTTGGTCTCCTCTTTACAACCATTCCCTAGGGCCCCATTATGGTAATTTTTCTTCTATAACTGGCAAATTGTATAACGAGTCAGATGATAAACCAGCAAGCAAGGCAGAAATTTGCATTTTAATACAAGTGCCTTATCACTCCCCCAGTCCCCATCTCGGGGAGGTCAGGGCCTCGCTGATCCTGGGTCCTCCCAGTGCCCTGCCCTCCTGGATCCCTTCTCGAATTCTGAGTGAATGAGTCTGGAGCGCTCAATACATGTAATTTCTCTGCTTTCTCCTGATATTATGTGGCAGAGAGATGAAGACTCAGGCCCCTGGAGGCAGCCAGTCTGGCCCTCCCCCAGTTCCACGCAAGGAATAAGTGTCCTTGGGCACAATCCTGCAGCTTTCCTCAGTTTTCCTTTCTGAAAAATGGGGATAGTTATACCACTTACCAGGTGGCACTAGTGGTAAAGAACCCGCCAGTGCAGGAGATCTAAGAGATGTGGGTTCAATCCCTGGGTCAGGAAGATCTGCTGGAGGACAGCATGGCAACCCACTCCAGTATTCTTGCCTGGAGAACCCCATTGACAGAGGAGCCTGGTGGGCTGAAGTCCACAGAGCTGCAGAGTCAGACACGACTGAAGCAACTTAGCACAGGCGCTCATCCCACTTACACTATAGGGTTTTTTAAATGTGTGCCTGACACAGAGCAAATGCTTGATAAATATTATTCATGATATTGTGTTGGTGATGATGGTGATGAGCTCTGGGAAGCCCCAAGGGTGCTGAGGATAGTGATTCCTAGTTGAGATTGTAGTTATCACATCAGTTTCTGTGACCTTTGCCCTCACCTGTGCTCTTCTGCATCACCTTCAACACCGCATCCTCCAACCACAGCTCTGCCTTTATAATCAGGGTTCAAGAGTCCTCGAAAGGATCTGAAATGAAACTGGCCATAGGTTATAGAAGACCTCTTTCTTTTTCTCTCTCTTGCACACAAACACACACACAGCATCACCATTACCAAGGCTTCTGCTACACCATATGGCCACACCCTGGGTAAGCCTAGTTTGGGGAATTCTAGAACCGTTCACCCCTGCAAAAAGGTGACTTAATCTCTGGACCTCTGAGTCCCAGGTTTGACCTCTAAATTCTGCTCGGTCACCTCTAGCCGTGTAACTCTGGGGAAGCAAGCTCGTTTCTCTGTCTGTAAAGTGCAGCATCTACCCTTTCGAGCACTGAAGGGTTAACAGATGCTTGTGCCTGACGCCTGCCAAACACCAGTTGAACGTACCAATTAGTTGACTCCAAAGGGCACTCACAATCTCAGCCAGCTTTTATGGCACGGGGGTTCCACTTGGCAGGGACAGTCCGTCCTTTCAAGCTCGAGAGAAACCAGAAAATCCTGCCAAAAACCAGGGATTATTATTTGAGCTCCAGGAGCGAGGGCTCTGGGGACTCGGCTCGTCCTATTGTTTGAATTTATAGACGTGGCCCTCCGGCAGCCAGGAGGATGGAAAGCGCTGTTATCGAAGTGGATTTGGGGAGGATTATTCTTAGAATTTCATTCAACCCCTTGAGACCATTGGCAATTCCAAACTAGAACAGGGATTGGAGTTAGTTCTGTATCGTGATGGAGTTTTTGTCCACCTCGCATGGTGGAGGTGGGAGGGGCTGCTCTTCCTACACAGAATGAGTCACAGCCCACAGTGAGGGCTTTGGTTGTGATGTCATAGCTAAGATCATTCATCCATCCATTCAGTCTATACATGTGTATTGATCTCCTACTCAGGTATGATCTAAATCCTTAAGATACATTAGCGACCAGGCTTCCCTGGTGGCTCAGTGGTAAAGACTCTGCCTGCCAATGCAGGAGACTCGGGTTCAACCCCTGATCTGGGAAGATCCCACACCCCACGGAGCAGCTAAGCCCGCCTGCCACAGCTATCAAGCCTGTGCTCTTGAGCCTGGGAGCCACTGAGTCCACAGCTGCAGCTACTGAAGCGCGCGTGTGCTAGAGCCTGTCCTCTGCTTCTAAAGAGTGGCTCCCACCGGCCTCAACTCGAGAAAAGCCCACTCAGCAACAAGACCCAGCACAGCCAAAAAATGTATACAATTTTTTTTTAATGTATGTTAAGGATCAAAGCAGACACCATCCCTCACCTTCATGTGGCTTGTGTTTTAGTGTGGGGAGACACACACACACACCATAACACAGGTCCAGGAGAGTCAGATGGTGGACTTGGAGAAGGCCCCAGGAGAACCAGGAAGGCTCCGCGGTGGGATCCCAATCCCCATCTCTGGCTGGACTAACTGGAGGATCAGGAAGATGTCAGTTGTTAGGGGCTGGGAGGTGACGAGTGACATCCAGGTCAGTCCCATCCATGTGTGTGTGGATCCCAGCAGCTAACACCATCCCAGAGTAATATGAGGCGGGACAGGAAGTGCCTTCTAATTGATTGACAGCTCAGAGGACCAAATCTCACTCGGCCGCCTCCTCTGGACCAGGAGGGCCCCCCGACTTCAACAGCAAAGAAGAGACGAACGACCTTCTCCCAGAACGTCATTAGGTTGAGCTTCTACTCATTCAATCAACATTTGCGGGGCTGAGTGCAGTGCGGCCGTAAAGCCGGATGAGATATGACTCCTGCCATTAAGAAGCTTGCCAACTCAGAGATGATATAAGATATGCAGGTAAATAACTTGGATTAAAGAGGAAAAATTGATGGGTACCCCCGACAAAGTATAGAGAAAGTGTTCCAAGAATCCCAAGGAGGGAGATGACTTCCTGCTTAGGCGGAGAGGAGGGGATGGAGGAGAGATGGAAGGGAAGTTATCGAGGCAACGTGGAGGAGGTGGTGTTGGAGTGGAACCTTGAAAAGACCTGAGGAGAGGCGTCCTGGTGTGGGGCCTGGGTGAGCAAGGCGGGCGGGAGATGGGTGACTGGTGGGGGTGAGGCGGGGTGTGGAGGGCGGCAGTGCTGGGAACCAGGAGGCCGGGAGAGGTGAAGTCAGACGGGCCTGCCGGGATGGTTGAGCAGCTGGGACTGGTTCTCTAAGCTCATGCCACCATCGCTGCTGCCTCCCTCTGCACTCAGGGGCGAACAGTAGGGGCTGTGTTTAGAAGCTTCCAAAGATGAGGACGAGGAGGGCTTGTCAATTGTGTCTTATTCTGAGAACCTTAGAAGCCCAAGCTTTCCGAGCTGGGAAAGATATTAAAGACGACCCTTCCCACCTGTTGCCACATCCTTGTCTGCTCCAGCATCCTCTGCTTCCACGCCTGCCAGCCCAGACCCACCTGCCCATCCTCAACCTGGCTCCACACCTGGGCCAGCTGCTGCCAGGAGCAGGTGTCCCGCTCAGCTCCCTGGGTCTGCAGGGCTGAGATGAGCATTTCCATTGCAAATCCCCCTGCCCTCCTGAGCGCAGCCTGATGACTTCCTGCAGTGGCTGGGTTCACACATTCAGCGCCCACACACCCTCCGGGGACAAAGGGGAGGGAGGGGACCAATGGGAGTGGGGAGCAGCATTTCCGGTTTGCTGGGGAGGGGCTCTCCTCCTTGCCCCTTCCTCCCGCACTTTGAGAGCACCCAGAAGACCCCTAAGAGCCTCCGTTTTCCTCCCTGCCTCTCTGAGAGGGGAGACACGTGGCTGGAAGGCTAGAAAAACATCCCAACCCTTCCAGGAACAAACATGAGGGCCTGGTCCTGATGCGAGGGCCGGAGCCTCTTGGAGCTGGGGATCTGGAAGCTGCGCAGGAGGGAGTGGAGAGGATGGAGCGGAAACCTGTGCCCAAGCAAATCCCGTTCACACGCTTCTCGCAAATTCTCTTGTTGAGGTGAGACAAACTGTTCTTTGAGAAATCCGACTGGGGAGACATTAATAACAGCTCCTCCTGAAAATGGGGAGGGGAGCCCACACTAAATGATCGAAGGTCTTTGAAAGCTTGTGCAGAGAGACGCGACGCTCTCTGCTGTGCCGAGGCAAGGTTAATAAACCCCGGTGACACAGGGCAGCGTGGAGGACCTGCAGTGCTCTGGGCCACTTCCCGGAAGGACGCGTGCGCTCCGACTCACGCCCAAGGCCAGAGTGTCTCACAGGCTTGGTTTCTCCCGGGTCTCCTCTTCTGTCTGCCAGCCCCGGAAAATGCTTGAAACAGGTCCACGGACACAGGAGGAAGACAGAGGGGGACATCCAAGACTCGCTGAGCCAGAAGATGAGGCAGTATTCCTCCCAACTCCGCTCACTCGGCCACAGAAGGGATGGAACACAGCCTTGCTCTCTGCTGTTCCTTTTGGCTCCCCAGACGGTGCAGTGGCAAAGAGCGCGCCTGCCAGTGCAGGAGACGCAGGAGACGGGTTTGATCCCTGAGTCGGGAAGAGCCCCTAGAGTAGGAAGCGGCAACCCACTCCAGTATTCTCGCCTGGGAAATCCCATGGACAAACCCCTAGTGGGCTATAGTCCATGGGGGTCGCAAAGAGTTGGACACGACTCAGCGGTTGAGCACACACGCAGAGGTGAAAAGAGGAAGGGGAGGAGGGGGTCCCAAGCCCCTGGCCTCCTTCTGGGTATCTGACCCCCAAGGTGGAACCCCCATTGAGACGGAGCGCCCTAGGAAGGATTATCTCTCACCTGGCATGGCCCCATCTTCCCTCACAATGATGTCCAGTCATGAGACCCACAAACAACCGTAAGAGTGAATGGCACCACGGTCTGCCTCCCAGGGGAGCTTGGGCACGGAGAGGTGTGCAGCCAGTGTGCCCTCTGGTAGTTGGGGGAGCTGGCACCGGGGGGAAGGAAGCTCAGCAGTGAACCGAGAACGCCCAGATGTGCCGTTTGCCTCCTGGGGACCCTACTCCCGCCAACGCAGTCTATGCACTGGCTTCATCTTGCCCCAGCCCGGAGCTGCCAGCGCTTGGCAGCCAGAAACCCAGGCCGTCTCTGGATGCTGCCAGCTGCTTTGATCTCCCTGGCTAGTGCCTGGCGGCAGCGGTTTATTACCACCTAAACACCGCATCCAGAATCTGACAGAGAAACAAGCGCTTGGGTGACACCCAAATGCAGCATGAACACAGACTCGCTGACATTTCCATCTGCCCCTCCGTCCCGAGAGCCCCTCTGTGCCACCAAAGCCACAGGCAGGGAAGTAGGTCACCCTGCTCTGTGGGGGGACCAGGCAGATGTTTACCAGATGCTCAGCTCCCTGCTTTGCGGATTCTGTAGGGGGTGTGATAAATAAGGGAGGGGCAATCCTAACTCCCGACAAACTGCAGCTGGGAAAATGGGAATATGCTTGCGTCTTAGCCAATGATTCTCAACCCTGTCCACGAGTAAGAAGCTCTGAAGGAACTTTGTTTCAGAAAGAAACAAACAGCAACAACAACAAAGACACTAAAAGTCTGGGTCCCACCTAAGACCAATCAATCCAGAATCTCTGGGGGGAAAGGTTGAAACATCAGTGATATTAAAAGCTCCCCAGGTGTCCTAAGCATGTGCGCTCATGGTGAGCACCTCCTGGTCCAGGCAGAGGGGAGACGGCCCTTCCCTTGGTGACCCTCCTACCCGGGAGAGATCGCAGGGAGGAAGGAGACAGGATATTCTTGCTCGTGTCTAATTCCTCTGCCTCCAACAAGAAGTTCCCTCCACTGGGACCTCTTCCTTCCTCTCCACTTACCTGCACTTGACTGACTCTTCAAAACCCAGTGGAAACTTACGTTACCAAATGTAAAAGAGAGAGCCAATGGGAATTTGCTGTATATCTCAGGGAAGGGGCTCTGCAACAACCTAGAGGGGTAAAATGGGGAGGGAGATGGGAGGGAGGTTCAAGAGGGAGGGGACATATGTATACCTATGGCTGGTCCACGTTGATGTTTGGCAGACACCAACAAAATTCTGTAAAGCAATTATCCTTCAATTTAAAAATAAATAAATTTTTTAAATATATAGAAACAAAAATACAACCAGTTTCATTTTATTTTCCTCTAGACCTGCAGCACGTGGTGTGCACCTGGTCACTAGGAACCGCGAATCTTGTCCATTGGGCTTTCTGCACTGTCTCTCCGCCCCTGCTGAACCCTGAGCTCCCAGTGCAAGTCTCCGTCCCCAACGCCTGTGACTCAAAGTGTCATCTCCCAACTCTGTCCTTGTCACCTGGGCACTTGTTAGAAATGCAAATTGTGACTCTCCTCCAAACCTACTGGATTAGAAGCCCCAGTGCAGTGGGAGTGGAGGGGGGACCAGCAACCCACGTTTTAACAAGTCCTCTGGGTGATGCAGAATCACCACTCTGGGCTCTAGACCCTGGCTACTCAAACTGTGGTCCCAGAGCCCAGGGAGGGTCAAGGCAGAATCTCAAGCCCCATCCCAGACACCCTGAATGGGATTCTGCATTGACGTCCAGAGGACATGAATGCACAGTAGACCCTGAGAGCTGCTGATGTAGGCAGCATCCGGAGTGCCTCACCTGGCGCACGGAAAAGCAACACTGGGGACTTCCCTAGTGGTTCAGTGGTTAAGACTCTGTACTTCCACCGCAGTGGGTGTGAGTTCGATCCCTGGTCAGGGAACTAAGATCCCACAGGCTATGTCGTGCAGCCAAGAATAAATAAAAATTGTAAAGAGGAAAAAAACAAAGCAACACCATTCCCTTGTCACAAGGACCTTATTCCTCAGCCCTGTTCAGAAGATCTCAGCCTCGATCACAAGCTGCAGATGCTGGGGACCCACAGAGAGAATCTAGAGAAGTTATCAGAAACACAAACGGCCTCGCCTCTGTCCCTGAGAAAGACCGAGCTGAGACGTGGCTCCTTGATTGCTGTATCTGGTCCTTGCATCCTGGCCCCTTTTCCTGAATGTGTGCGAGCCCTTTGATGCAGTCTGGATGGTTGCCTTGCCTTCAGGGGGCCACCTCCCTAGTGGAGGGCTGATTGCGCCAAGGTTGTCATCTAAGTCAAGCCAAGCCCACTCTTCCCATCTCCGGCAGCCTTGCCCCATTTGGCATTCCTCAGCCAGGTGTGCCTGTTAAGTCACTAAGTCCTGTCTGATGCCTTGTGACCCCATGGACTGTAGCCCACCAGTCTCCCCTGGCCATGGGATTCCCCAGGCAAGAACACTGGAGTGGGCTGCCCTGCCCAGGAGGGGATCTTCCCTGCCCAGGGATTGAACCCGTGTTTCTTATGTCTCCTGCACTGGCAGGCAGGTTCTTTATCACTAGTGCCACCAGGAGGCACGTTCCCCAGCCATGCTCCCCTTAAATGCGCTGGAGGGGAATGACATCAGACTGTAGTTTCAGGAGTGGGACTCGGCTGGGAGGGGCAGAGACCACAAGAGAGGACAGGAGGTGTCATGGCACCGCCGCAGACTCCCAACCCACTGTTCGTCCAGTTCCTTCCCACGAATCCCGAGTGCCCACTATGGCATGCCTGGTGCATCCCCCCGGCTTCTTGGTCACATCAAAGGTTGTTAAAAATGTATCCAATCTGAGATTGATATTGAAATGCCAGTTTCCCCTGACAGGTTATAAATAACTGCTTTGAGTCCAATTCTGAGGTTTTGATTTTTTTAAAAAAATTAGTAAGCGATCATGCATTCATCTGTGATTGAATCCAAGACACTTTTTCCCTCCTCCCTCAAAACCCATCGTCAAAGACCATTACTACTCTGCCTGCTCAGAGAATATTGTGTATGGAGCGTTAATGTCCCCTGGGGAAGTAAGACCATTCTAGGAAGAAAAAAAAAAAAAAGATGTATTTCCATCTCTGTTCCAATACGCACAACCTAATTAAGATTTTATAAACATTCACCCAACAGGAAAACACACACACACACACACACATTCCGGGACACCTAAATTAGCAAGGCAAATATAGTCTGGATGAAGTAGCTCTCTTGCCTGATTCCGTCCAGTTTTAATTAGGTGTCTGTCACGGGGACGGTGTCACACAGAGAGACTGTCTCATTTTGAGTCTTCAGTTTGAGCTTTGGGTTGTGGGTCCCTCATGCTTGCCCTTTTCCTGGGGATCCCAGCGTGGTCTCCTTTGAGTCTCCCTCCCTCCTCATCGCCCTCACCCCTTGTCTGCCTCTCCAGCTCAGGGAAGACAGAGAAGGACCTTGTCTCCCAACCGGCTGTGTTCCAGGGGCTTCCCTGTGGCACCTACTCACCAGGGGCAGCTCAGTTGTGGACGTGACCTTGGCAGAGCCACACCTGGGAGACTGCCCGGTCGCAGCGGGGTCTTGCCAACCCACGCTGGATGCCAGCCCTGGGGACAGGAAGCACAGGCTCCCCCGTCTCCCCAAATGCCAGCAAAGCACCCCAAGATGCTGTCTTGACGGGCGCGGGGGGGGGGGGGGAGTTGCTCTTGGACCTGCTGACGTCTGCTCTCCCATCCCTACTGCCATGCCATCCGGCTGGAAGAAAATCCAGGAGATAATTAGCTTTCTCCTTTTCCTGTCCCTAAGGCTGTTTGAAAAGTACATTTTCTTTCACGCGTCTCGAAAATTAATTCTGTTTATGTTTTGGAGGAGCATGGAGGAAGGAGTTGAGGAAAAGAGTCACTCGCTCCTTTGGGCGAAGCTGGGGGTGCGTGGGGCTCAGGGCAGGGGAAACTCGCTCCTCTGAAGTCAGATTTTTTTTCTTTTTTGGCCATGCCACATAGCAAGTGGTCCAGTTCCCTGACCAGGGATTGAACCAGCGTCCCCTGCATTGGAAGATTGGAAGTGCGAAGTCTTAACCCCGGAACCACCAGGGAAGTCCTGGGAGATAAATTGAATGCAGGGAGAAAGGACGCCCGGGGAGCCAGGGTGTGGCCCTGACCTCCAGGGCAGCCTCCTCCTTGGAAAGCACTGCACCTCCCAGGTGAAACTGCATCGGAACTTCCCAGGAGAGGCTGGTGATGGGAAGGGGGCAGGGGAGGCTGGAAAAACAGGCCTCAGGAAACTAAACCGTGGTGCCTTTTGAGCCTGCTCCCCTTGGTGGCCGGCACCCTTCATTGGATCCAACACTTGGGTAGCATGTATTTGCCTGAACCAGCCCCCCTCCCCACCCCACCTTCAGGCAGGAACCCAGGCTGGGAGGCCTCTGATCGTGCATGCAGAGGGGAGGCCGTACGGATCCCATTACAAAGATGATAAAAGTGAGACCCTGGGGAGACTGTGAGACAAAGCTAAGATCTCCAAGCTCCTGGCTCAAAGAGAACTCACTCCAAGCTTCCTCTTACCCCAGAGGGATGGGGATTCAACTCCTCTCTCTGTCCAGCAAAGGCAGAAACAGTGGAAATCTATGCCGAAGGAGCAGAAGAGCTGTGCAACTGACATGAAGAAGAAATTGCTGGCAGGGATTTATTTTAATTCAATGATAACGTCTCAAGTGCAAGTCTCTTGACTCGGAAAAGCAGGAGAGCACCACAGCCTGCCTTTAGGGTATTTACAGTCTGCCAGGAGCGTGAATTAAATGCCGGGGCAAAGATGGCCAGAGAGCCGGACAGGACGGCACCATGGGCTCTGCAGAAACGTGGGCCCGTGATGCCCGGCCTGGGTGTCTGCAGCCTCCCCCCGGCCGCCCGCAGATGCTGCTGGAAGAAAGGCCGCCTGCCTGTGCACCCTGCTGTCCCTGACTCTGCCCGCCCCACCACCCCCACCCCTACCCCTGGGTACAGCTGCAGCAACCGGCAAAGCAGCCAGGCCCTCTCGAATTAGCTGAAGTGACACTCGCTTTGTATACACATGTTTACAGTCAGGGCCAGATGGTGAGGGATTGGCTCCGTTTCAACGCCACTCCAGTGTGCCCGGCTGGGCCGGCTCTGCGCGTGGCTAAAAGATAACGTGGGGTGAGGGCAACCCCTTCCTTCCTGAGATGCCAGCCCTGAATCTGTTCCCCATCTGAGCAGCCCTCACTTAAAAGGAGCCTTAGCTTGCCAGCTGTCAGAACCTTCTATCAAATCTCCTGAAATCCTACAGGCAGAAGAAAGAGACATAGCCCACTCTGATATCCTCCAGAGTTTCCTTCCCCTTTTCCTTTTTTTTTTTTTTGAAAAAAGAAACAAATAAAGCATGTTTGATGGAAAGGAGCTTGCAAACGATCACGGATGACAGTGTTTATGTTGCCAAATTATTTGTACTGGTAGGAAAAGAGGGCGGACAGAACGTGGATCAAAGGGAGTGATTGTTTACCAAACTAGAGAGACGTTCCTAAGTGACACCATAGGAAAAAGGGAGGAGGGGGAGGAGATGGGCAACGAGCCAGGGACAGATTCAGACACGTCTGTGTGTTTCCATCTGCCTTCCCCCAAAAAAGACAGTGGAAAAAATCCATCACGGACAGCTGTTCTCTGGGGCCAGAAGGAAGCCCTGGACTGTCAGCTCCAGGGAGACCTGAGCCAGAGCTTCTAAAACATCCAGAAAGGGAGATGACATGAGGTCCCTCCCCCTCTGAACTTAACCTGAAAGCTCCCCTCCCAACAAAGCCCATGAAAAATAGATACAACACCAAGAGAACAGAAAAGAAAGAAAAAAACAAAGCTAAGCTGGACTTTTATAACCTCCAGCAGCGGGGATCGCAGTGTTAGTTGCTCAGTTGCCTTGGACTCTGGACTGCAGCCCGCCAGGCTCCTCTGTCCACGGGATTCTCCAGGCAGGAATACTGGAGTGGGTTGCCATGCCCTTCTCCAGGGGGTCTTCCTGACCCAGGGATTGAACCCGGGTCTCCTGCATTGCAGGCAGACTCTTCACCATCTGAGCCCCCAGGGAAGCCCCTATAATCTCCAACAGTGGGAATCAAAAGGTCTGAGTAAAAAGCAACAAAAGTTTTTGGAAAGAGCACTCCAGAACTCCTCCTTCAGAAGGAGGGCATTTAATTCAAATCGTCCCTCTGGGAGCCCGGACCATTACTCCAGGGATGGGGCCATTATTCAAAACATTTTATTTTGAAATTAACTTTTTCAAGCTAACTTTAGATTCAGTTCATGAGAAATATTTCACAGTCTAATAGCCATAACTTTAGCTGTGTGTGTGTGTGCGTGTGTGTGTGTGTGTGTGTGTGTGTGTATGGGGGTGTATGGAAGGGGTGTGAAGCTGAGGGTGGTTGCTGGAGGCAGAATTTTGAATTCATTTGCACCAGAGAAGTTTCCAAATGGTGATTCACTGACCCTTCTCACCTAAACAATCTGGCCCCAAAAGACGCAGCTGCGTTACCTTTGAAACGATCTGAAAGAGTCTGCCTGAACTTCGCCTTCAAGGTAATTCCAGAAAGGAGGTCCAGAATGATTCCTGCTAGAGCAGCTCATCGGAGCCTTGTGGAGTGAAAACTATGATGAACGAAGATTACACTCTCTTGAAAGAGCACGCACACGCACACACACACACCCCTACACACAGAATCAGGACGCACATTCAGAGACTGGCCCCAGCATCCCCTCCTATTACACTGTCCATTTATCCAGCCTCGCACATACACACAGCCCCAGTCAGGCATTCGGGTCTGTTTTGGTTACTGGCAAGTCCCCAGAGGCTGGAACGCTGCCAGAACATAGCAGGTGCGTGATGAATAGCTATGAAATGTGGACCAAGGACAGGGTATCACACGAGGTTTGAAGCAGGGTAAGGTAAGTGCAGGGGCCGACCTTTAGGAGAGCCCTAACGGCTCTTCCTCCTGGTATTTGCATCTGTGTGTCGTCTCCTCCTAGGTCGTGCCAGGCTTGATCTCTACGACCAAGAGAGCATGCAGAAGTGATGGTGTGTCACTCCTGAGACTGGGAGGAGCCAACGGCCATGTCACCAGCATCCTTATGGAGAGGCCCATGTGGAGAGGTGCTGAGCCTTCTTGCACGCAGCCAGCCAGGAACTGAGGCCTCCAACAACCATTGGAAAGAGCCTCTTTGGATGTGGTTGTTCAGTCTCCCAGTTGTGTCTGACTCCTTGCGACCCTATGGCCGGCGGCATGCCAGGCTTTCTGTCCTTCACTGCCTCCTGGAGTTTGCTCAAACTCATGGCCATTTGGACATGGGACCTCGGGCAGTCTTCAGCCAGTGGTGGCCCAGCCCGCATCTCAGGACACCACGGGAGTGTGGGGTGATTTGTTACCCAGCATTTGGTAACGAACACACTGACAGGATGAAGCAAAGCACAGGCTAGGTGTGCACCCTTGCGATCATCCATCAGGTTGTATTTTTTACCCCAGACTTGGATTCTGTTTTTCAGAATCTTTTGGGGGAAAAAAGGATTGATAGAGCTGGTCATACCTATCTTGTAACAGGGATTACAAACGATATGTGTTTTAGGGACTCTTCCCACCCATCTCCAGCCCTCCTTAGATATTTCCACTTCAGATCAGGACAGGTGGCTTCATTTCTTTTCTTTGAAGTCACTTAAAAAAAATATTTATTTTTATTCGTTTATTTGGCTGCGCTGGGTCTTAGTCTCAGCATGTGGGAACTCTGATCTTCACTGAGGCAAGTGGGATCCTCTGTGTGGCACACGAACCCTTAGCTGCATGTGAGGTCTAGTTCCCCGACTAGGGAACGAACCCGGGTCCCCTGCAGGGGTGCTCAGGGTCTTAGCCACTGGACCAGCAGGGAAGTCCCTCCACTTCTTCTATGACTTCTCTTTTGTCATCTGACTTTCCAAGGTGCATCGTGGCCACACTACTAGCGCCTGGCCTGTACTGGGCTCTAAATAAATATTTGCTGAATGAGAAAACGAAGGTGAATGAGCAAACAACTAGGCCCCCGTCTGTTCTACTTACCGTAGGGCTGACCAGGGCGCATGGCCAAACTCTCCTCACTAGCTCTCTCCCCCAGGATCAGGGTCTGCAGAGGGTGAGAGGGAAAGAGAGGAAATGGATGGACCCACTCATTACTGTTGTTCTGGCTAATGAGCTGGGATAGAGAAGAGAGAGCTGTGGATGGAGAGAGAGAGAGAGGCTGGAGACTTTTCCAGCCACTATTATTTAGTAGGAGACACAGTGGCAGACTGAGAATGAGCTGGTTCTCATTACTAGATAATGAACCCAAATGATGGAAGAAAGGGATGGCTGGCTGGGGAAAGGAGCTGAGAAGCCCTCCCACTCTACATTGTCAGGGAAGAGCGCCAGGGACCAACCGGATACCAGAGAGAAGTGTACGTGGCTGGAGGAGCTTCCAGATGGCCTTCTCTCTCTTTGGTTCCAGACAGAATGAATATATAGTTACCTCGAACATGGAACTCAACCTCTGGGCAAAGCCAGCTTCCTCCTCCGGCTGCAGCCATCAACTGAGCCCCTGCAGACAGCTTCCTGGAGTCTTGGGAATCCCTGCTGATCACAGACCCCAGAGTCCCTGCCACCCCTGGTGGAAGGAGCATGACCTCTCTAAGTGCCAGGACATTTGGCCTCTACTTTTTAGAGTTTCCAGATAAATAAAAACAAGGATACCCAGTACAGTTTAATTTGGAGTTCAAATAAATGTTGTTTATTTGCTGTTGTTGCTTAGTTGATCCCGTGGGCTGAGATTTTCCGAAGAATACTGGAATGTGTTACCCTTTCCTTTCTCCAAGGGATCTTCCCAAACCAAGGATCGAACCTGCATCTCCTGCCCATGTCTCCTGCATTGTAGGCAGATTCTTTATCACTGGGCCACCAGGGAAGTCCTTCAGATAATTAATTTAGTATAAGTGCTGTGCTTAGTTGCTCAGTTGTGTGCGAATCTTTGTGACCCCATGTACTGAGCCCTCCAGGCTTCTCTGTCCATGGGGATTCTCCAGGCAAGAATACTGGAGTGGGTTGACATGCCCTCTTCCAGGGGATCTTCTCAACCCAGGGATTGAACCCAGGTCTCCTGCATTGCAGGTGGATTCTTTACCATCTGAGTCACCAGGGACGCCCAAGAATACTGGAGTAGGTAGCCTATCCCTTCTCCAGAGGAACTTCCCGACCCAGGAGTCAAACCAGGGTCTCCTGTATTGTAGGTAGATTCTTTACCAGCTGAGCTACCCGGGAATCCTTTTAGTATAAGTGTGGCCTGACTATTGCATGGACGATATTTATGTGAAAATTTATTCTTATTTTTCGGGAATTCAAATTTAATGCAGCTTTCTGTATTTTCTCTGGCAATTTTGCGACAACCCTTCTCACCCACCCTTTCCACGGTCTCCTGTCCCCAGCAAATACGGAGAGTGGTTTGAGACGCTGCAGTCCCTGTCTGGAATCCATGCCTCCGACCCTGGAGAGATGCAAAGACGAAAAGCACGGTTTAGTAAGAACAGCACTCACTAAAGGGTCCACTGGCTACTTGCTGCATGATGAACCAGCCCAACACTTAGTGGCCTAAAGCAACCATTTCATCACGCTCAGAGATTCTGTGGGCATTTAGACAGGGCATGGCAGGAAAGACCGGTCTCTGCTCTGTGACTGGGGGCTTTGGCTAGGAAGATGCAGAGGCTAAAAGGCCATTGTCACCTGTCTGGTGGGCGACCTGTCTGTGGGCTGGGACCGCAGCTGGGCTCTGCAGGTGCACGGGTACATGGCCTCTTCATGTGGCCTGAGCCTCTTCACATCCTTGAAGCTGAAACCCTTACCTGGTGGCTCAAGGAGCCAAAGCTGAGCGTCCCGTGAGGCCCAGGGAGGAGTTGGCTGCAGCCTCTTGGTGGGACTGGAGGGTTAAAGGGTCTGCATGTGCTTTAAATTCCGGCAGGCAGGAGGGTGGCCTTAAGTAGAAGGAAAGAGGGGAGTTCACGGTGAGATGATGAAGAGGACAGGGTCTGATGATGACGGAGAAGCTCCAGGGAGAAGTCTTCCCCAGAAGACGCTGCATGCCTAGGAAGAGCTGCTCCAGGAGGTCGGGGACCTCTGGGAACCGAGAGACCCGGAAGTCAGGAGGAGCAGGCACGCTGGGCTGAAGTCCCGGGGGGATGGCAGGGGTGGGCTTTCAGAAGGAACCACTGCTGAATTTGGGGACGAAGAGTAGTGCACAGTGGGAGGCATCAGAAAGCACCCCCAAACGCTCCTGTACCCCCAGAAGGTTTACATTTGCTCATCAACATTGCTGCCGGAATTGCCTTCTACAGACACCGTCTGCGTTGATCCTGCTCCCACCCATCTGCACACACCGAGACTCCGAGTCCCCCGGCTCCACTGGAGAGCAGAAACATCTGCCTGCAGTAATGCAGCCTCCTCCCAGCTCGCCTAGGAAGGGTTTTGGCTGCCAGCATGTTTTTTGCCTGAAAAACCCCATGGACGGAGGAGCCTGGTGGGCTACAGTCTGTGGGGACCCAAAGAGTCGGACACAACTGAGCGACTGAGCACACACACACACACACACACACGGGAACTAAGATCAGTTCTGCACACCTGGCAACAGCCCCCCTTTGAGGCAGGGGTAGGGGATGCATACACTGACTTACAGAGAGAACAGAATTTGGTTCAAACAGAGGGAAGGGGAGCTGGGGGCACTGGGAGTGCTGGGCTGGGGGATGGGCAGCCTGAGACCCTACACGGTGCTTTGTACACTCCGATCCCTTCCTGCTCCCCCAGCGCTGCCAAGAGGAGCCGGAAGCAACCTTAACCTCGGGGCTTTAGCCTGGGAAACCTTCCCAGCAGCCCCCTCCTGGCACACCTGCCTCTCGGATGCCTCAGCCGGGCCTAACCACTGTGCGCAGTGGTGGGAGCTGGCCCCACATGGAGCCCAGGCCTTTTGAAGCCTGAGTTAATTGGACTTTATAGCATCCTCTCTTGCCTGCCCCATCCTTATTAAATGACAGAGAGGAGAGGCAAGGAGCAGCAGGTCGTCACACAGAGAAGGAAAAGGTTAGGACGGCAGCGTCTTTGTGGAAGCTAATCAATGCTCAGCTTCCCCCCACCACACCTCACCCTGTAGGAGCTGAAACGGCGCCCAGAACTTAGGGGAGAGTGCAGAAAGGTTAGCTGCCTTTATTACTATTCGTATCCCTATCTGTACTGGCTTTACTTACGGGGAGTTGTAATCTCAGCCCGTGCTTAGTCGTTCAGTGTCTGACTCTTTGCGACCCCGCGGACTGTAGCCCACCAGGCTCCTCTGTCCATGGGACTCTCCAGGCAGGAATTCTGGAGTGGGTGGCCATTTCCTCCTCCAGGAAATCATCCCAAACCAGAGATCGAACCCAGATCTCCTGCATTGGCAGGCAGAGTGTTTACAACGGAGCCACCTGGGAAGCCCACAGCTACACAATCACGTGTGTGTGTCTGTGTGTGTGTGCAAATGCATGCGTACACGCATCCCGTGCATTCACACCCAGCCAACCCACCATCTGAGATGACCTGTGACTGCCCTCAGGACCCAGGAGGGCAGTGCTCCACCTGCCGTTCAAACCGAGAACTGCTTCTCAGGCCACGGAGCTCCAGCAGCTGAGTCACCTTGGGCTTCATGGCCCCATCTGTCCCCTCCGATCTGTGATAAGAAGGCTGGAGAAGCTTCACAGAGTTTTTCCCTCGCCTTGCTTCCCGAGGCCCATAATTTAAAGGGAAAGGGTGGCTATTCAAGATAACGCCGGTGAAATTGACTAGCGTGAGAGATGGGATCTCGCGCTGGGCGCTTCGCTTCCCCGGGGTGTGGCACACATCCCAGCCTTGGTCATGGTCTCAGGGAGGGCGGGGGGACTTCCCCCGACCTTGACTTCCAGTTTGCCTGTTGAACTGGCTTCGGTCAGAGGAACTGAAGCGAAGACTTGCCACCCCAAGGAAAGCACAGCGCCCCGATCTCCTGCTGGTGTCTGAGGAGCGTAGAAGCTCAGAGAGCAGACTGATTCCAGCCACAGCCCAGAGCCGGGCTCCACTGGGCTCCAGCCTACCCACAGAGCAGCCAACCGGCCGACCTGCAGACAGTAAACGAGTTGGCAGGTGTGTCCCACCAAGACAGTGTGGCTTCTACACAGCTCCGCCCCGGCCGTGAACAACCCATACAGCACACCTCACTCCATCTACAGATTTACATTCTAGAGGTTTTGAAAATTAAATGAAAAAAAATCAAAGGGTGAATAAATTGTTTAAAGACTCAAATGCAATGGAAAGCTAGGAAGAAGAAAGACCATGAACTACAGAACTGTTAACCACCTCTGTCTCATAGAGCCTTATAAGCCACTCAGTCTTGTCTGACTCTTTACAACCCCATGGACAGCAGCACGCCAGGCTTCCCTGTCCTTCACTGTCTCCCAGAGTTTGCTCAAAGTCATGTCCATTGAGTCGGTGATGCCACCCAACCATCTCATCCTCTGCTGCCCCCTTCTCCTTATAAGCATATTGAAAATGTAACGGAATGCCTCCTAAAAACTCAGTTTATTTTGTCTCATTTCTTTAAGACACTAAAGCTGACACCCTATCCAAGGCACACATGTAGGCCTCAGGGCCTCCCTCTTGAAGCCCCCTCCCATCTCCCTCTCCATCCCACCCCTCCAGGCCGTCACAGAGCACTGGGTTGAGCTCCGAGCGTCCACAGCAAATCCCCACTGGCTGTCTGTTCCGCAACTGGTAACGTATATGCTTCCAGGCTCCTCTGTCAACTCGTCCCCTCTCCTTCCCACACTGTGTCCATGAGTCTGTTCTCCACGGCTGCCCTGCAAATAGGTTCAGCAGTAGCAACTTTCTAGATTCCATACACATGCATTAATATACAATATTTCTCTTTCTAGCTTGCTTCACTCTATACAATAGGCTCTAGTTCATCCGCCTCATTAGCACTGAGTCAGATGCAAAGAAATCAGATTTTGATAGCAAAGGTCTGCATCACTCAAGGAAAATTGGGATTAAAAACGGTACAAATGAACTCACATACAAAACAGAGAGAGACCCACAGACAAAGAAAACAAACATGGTTATCAAAGGGGAAGACAGGAAGGGATAAATTAGGAATTTTGGATTAACAGATACTACTGTATATAAAATAGATAAATAATAAGGACCTATTATAGAGCACAGGGAACTCTAGTTAATATTTTGTAATAACCTACAAGGGAAAAGAATCTGAAAAATAGACATATATGTATTAAAACTGAATCTCTCTGCAGTACACCTGGAACTAACACAACCTTGTAAATCAACTACACTGCAATAAAAATAAATTTTTTAAAAAAGACCACAAAGTAAATCCACTTTTTAAAAGATAGGAAGAAATAAAAGTTTGTGACTTTATTTAAAAAGAAATGACAAAATATGAAGTTTGTTTTAGCCTATGTTTAACCAGAGTCCGCTGTGAATGCAACTCTTTTTTCATTCTTCCAGCGAACAAAGAATAAATCAAATGTTGATTTGGCGGGCATAATTTTTCTGACAAGATTGTCTGATAGCGCGATACAACATTCTTGATTTCACGTTTGACTTTCACAGCACAATCATAAAGAGGACATTTTTGCAAAAAAATATTTGAAGGCGTCATCAATTTTCCCAATGGCCTGTCTTAATCCTCTAAAATTCAAATCTCTCTCTTTTGAAGTGCCTGTCATTTCATCAGCCTCGAAGATTTCCTCCTCTGTAATTGTTAACTGGCTGAATTCTGATATATTCTCACTTGCCAGTAGCCTTGCATGGGATTCAAATAATTCTCCATAATCACTTTGATCAATCTCAGGAAATTTTGCATCTTTGGCAAAATTTGAAATGGTTTTGCATGATACTCAAGAATGTTTATAACGTGCGGCAAACTGGAACAGACCAACCTACAAATCTAATGATGACAAGTGGAAAAATACAATAGTGTTAAGTGTGAAGAACGCGGGGGTAGGAACAGCATCTGTAACAGCCCAAGGGCAACTGTTTTTGTATTTTGGCAAATTTGGTTTTCCTATTTAACCTTATAATGTGAGGGACTTTAATCCTGAGAATGTAGGCAGCCCAGGAGTGGCTATTTTTGTGTTTTGGCAAATTTAGTATTCCTATGGGACCTTATAATGTCAGGGACTTCAGTCCTGAGAATGTAGGCAGCCCAGGAGTGGCTGGTTTTTTCTTTTTTTTGCTTTGGCACATTTAGTTTCCCTATTCGACCTTATAATGTCAAAGACTTTGATCCTGAAAATGTGGAAAACATGGGCCCCTGTATATGACCCAGGGACATTCACTGTAATATGTAAAGAGTTCATACAAAACAAGAAAAAATAATGGGCAGAAATAAAGACCTATTGTGAAAACAAGAAAGAAACACGGGAGGCTAACAACCACAGGAAAAAAAAATTCCTCTCCACTGTAAACAAAGAAATGTACAACAAAGCAATATTTCCCCATCAAATGAACATTTTTTTGAACATTTTTTAAATTATAATTCTCGACGCTGCTAAGGTTATAAAGAACCAAACTTTCCTTATCACTCTTGGTGGAGTGTAAATTGTACAGGCTATCCAGAAAGCAAATGCAAAGCTATATCCAGCCTTGAAATTATTTCAGCAGCATCGTACTTTTTTTTTTCATGAAGTCCCATGTTGCCTGTTCATATCCTCACATCATTCTTAAAATGAACAAAGACTAAATCAAATGTTGATTTTGAGGGTGTAATTTTTGCTGGGGAAAAAAAAAATCGTCTAGTGGCACAAAACAATATCCTTCACTCTGAGTGAAGTTAATTGCTTTTTCAGCTCTCTCCAGAGTTTGATCTCTCACTTGGAGGCCACTTTGCACAGGAAATAAAGGCTTCCCTCGGAGTCCCCATAGGAAGTGGCATGGAGCCAGGCAGAGCTGTCTGGGAGCCTCCTACCCCAATCAAGGGACTCCTAGCTCACTTGTCTCTGTTTCCTTCCTCAGCAAAATCAAACTCCTGTAAGTTCAGGCCTGTGTGTGGATCCCAGGTAGCAAGAAGCTGGGACCTCAGGCTCGGGATGGCCAAGACTCTACCCATCACGCCAACAGTGGTTATTTCAGGGTGATGCATGTTAGCTTTTCAACTTTCTTCTTCAAACTTTCTGTGGATGTATAAATTTCGACAATGAGCAAGCATCACATTTACAATCATAAAAGGAAATTATTTTTAAAAAAGGAGAAAAAGAGAGGGGATTCGCATGAACAAAGCCCAGAAATAGAACTGGGAGGAGGGATGAAGAGAAAATGTCAAGACAATTCAGAGGCTAGAAGCTTCAATAGCAGGTGGGTTGAGTGGAATCAGACGGTGAGGGTCCAAAATTATCTCACTGAAAGAGTGTTTATCTCTGTGTGCAGTGAGGAGCCAGGCATGGTGAGAAGGCAGTGCCTTAGAGGGGGCCGTGGGGAAATGGAAAAAGCACTGAGCTGCTGAATCAAGCCTCACCTGAAGTATACCCTACCTCTGGGTTTTTTAGACATGCAGATGCCAATTAGTTCCCTTTATTTTTTTAAGCCACTTTGAATCAGGCTTTCCATTTACAGCAACAGAAAGTATTCCAGCTGGTAGACTTTCCAAAGCAACGTGGCTCCAAGTAAGACGGTGGGGTGAACCTGCCACTCCTTGTCCTCGTTAAAATAGGACACGCCACTTAAAATCCGCTGAGCCTTAGTCATCCCTACAGATGGAACAGAATGCTTGCATCCTCTCTCACCAGCATAAGGATAAACATTCTGAGGTTATAATGAGACTCTTAGATGAGCAGAAGATCTGAATTTTTCAAGTCCCAATTGCAGACACAAGAGCAGTTGGTCCGGTGTCAGGGACTGAATTGCTTATGAGGGTCAGATCTTCAGGGAAGTGTGCCTGAGATGTGAAGTGTCAGACGTGTGCATAGGAATCACAGTGCAGGGCTGGGGGTGGGGGCAGTGGATCCTGATTGAACAGGTCTGTGGTGGAGCCTAACACTCTGCATTGCAATAAGCACCCAGGGGGATGCAGAGACAGCCAGGAGCTGAAGTCAGATCAAGAAACACACTGTCTCCTGGGGCTCCTTTCGAAGCATCCCAAATAGCATGTTTAAGAACTTAAGCTCTAGAGTCAGACGTTCCCACCCACCGCCTTACCAGCTGTGCGAATTGGGCACATCATTTACACTCTCTAAACCTTGGGCTCTTACATGTAAAAATGGGGTAACAATAGTACCTAGTTGCTAGGATAGAAAAGATAAAACACGTAAAGAAATTAGCATAGCATCTGGCACCTAGTAGGTACTCCCCAAAGACAGCCATTTTTTTACTCAGACCCAGCAAGGCACCCACGTGGTCTGAGCTTTGTGAAATGTTACAAGTGAACACCACTCCACTGGCCAAGAATAAATGAAAGGCAATTAGATGTAAACTGTCAATAACAAGTCATTTGATGCACAGCCCTCAGTCTCAAAAATCTTATATAAGCTGTGTCTTGACTTGTAATGAAATAGTTCTCAAAGCCTTCTGAGTTGCTCTTCCCAGCTTACAATCCTCAAATCTGGCTAGAATAAAATTTTCCAATTCTTTCTTAAAAAAAAAAAAAGGCAATGCACGTGTCCACTGGAACCTTTCAAAGAGTATCAAAATTGACTCCCTTCACTGCCCACGTGTGTGCGTGCGTGCGTGCGTGCGTGCGTGCTTAGTCGTTCAGTCTTATCCGACTCTTTGAGACCCCATGAACTGCAGCCCACCAGGCTCCTCTGTTCATGGCATTCTCCAGGCAAGAACACTGGAGTGGGTTGCTATTCCCTTCTCCAGGGGATCTTCCCAACCCTGGGAACGAAGCAGGTCTCCTGCATTGTAGGCATATTCTTTACCCGCCTGAGCCACCAGGGAAGCCCCTCACTGCCCACAGATACTGTAAATCCCTACAGCTTAGCTCTCCATTCCCACACTCCTCATGCTCCAGGGTTTCCCCCGCCCACCTCGCCCTGGTTTGACGATGCTTAACTCCTCGGGCTTCCTTCTCTGTTTGGGTTCTGCTTTGCTTTGCTGGGGTGGGGACAGCTGCTCAGTGTTGTCCTGTGTCATTGCCCGTCCCCTGGATTCTGCACAACCGGGGGACCAGGGAGCCATGGGAGCCGGTTAGCTGGGACTCCTGGGGTTGAATGTTGGCAAAACCCAGCCCAAGTTGACACAGTTAAAAGAATTTCCAGGCTGACGTGACTCAAATGTCCAGAGGTCAGTGGGACTGGTGTCCACAGCTGGACCCGGGACCCAGCCCCTCTTCCAGCTCTGCTCCCCTGGACCAACATCATTTTAGGATGCCCCACAGCGCTCCAGCTCCTATGTCCCTCAAGCCCAAATTCAGGCAGAGTTTCCAGTTCTGAGAGCTCCACTCACAAGCCCGGAATTCGGACTCTTTGGCCCTGATTGGCTTATCTTGGGTCATGTGTTCATCTCTGAACCAATCCCAGCAGCCGGGGATTGGCTCAGCCTAGGCCATGTGCTCCACCCCAGCCTAGGCTGGGGGTGGGACTAACTTCTGCGGAACCAGAGGGTCTGAGACGGGGGTAGGAGGTGGGTGCGGCTCAGGGAACCAGAGCGCTCCGTTACAGATGCCGGCCAGTTGGAGCCCTGCATCCAGGTGATCCTCTACCCTGGGAAGTCTTTCCTCCATGGAGGACAGGGGAGATGTCTGAAGACTCCCGCAACCAGCCTGTGGGGAGATTATGTCACGGGGATGTGGTTGTGCTATGAAGCATGGAATCCTTGACAGTCAATATAAGGACAGAGGTCCATATCGGAGAGTCTTGGTGTAGGTTGCAGAAACTCCAGCGCATGTCAACTCCCCTGCTCAAACACCTACCATGCTCCCCATGGCTGTCAAAACTGAACTCCTCAGCCTGACATTTGGAGTCTCCATGACCTCACCCCACGTGGGTCCTGGATGATCTGCCCCTGGGCTCCTTCTGCGTGGTGTCCTCTTTCTTTCTGACACTCAGTACCACCCATCTCCTCTCTGCACCTCGGTGCCTCAGTCCCCGTGTCCTCGATGGCCCCTCCTCTCGACCCAGCAGTATCCTCGTGGAAAAGCCCTGGAAAAGGAGACAATGGAGGTCCCGGATTCTCACACTGGTCCTGCAGCCTTTCTCCAATCAGTCAACCTCGCAGGACCTCTACCACCTCCCAGTTTACCTGCCTAAGACAGGTAAAAAAAGTGTGTGTGTGTGTGTGTGTGTGTGTGTGTGTGTGGCTCAGTTATATCTAACTTTTTGCAACTCCATGGACTGTAGCCCGCCAGGCTCCTCTGTCCATGGGATTCTCCAGTAAGAAAACGAGTGGGTTGCCATTTCTTTCTCCAGGAGATCTTCCCCACCCAGGGATCAAACCCCTGTCTCTTGCATGTCCTACATTACCAGGCAGATTCGCTACCAGTCACCAGGTGGGAAGCCCCAGGTCAAAACGGGTCAAAAAAAGCAGCTATGAAAACTAACTGAAAAGAGGCATGCACCCCCAGCCCAAGTTCTTCTTTTCCTTGGAACATAAAAAACCTTAACCTGCCCTGCCTGTCAGCAACCCCTCTCCTGCTGTTGGCTCTTCTGAAACATGCCCAGCATATATGAGGGGCTCACCTCCTCTTGTGTACCAAGAAAGCCCAGGTCACAGCCCCTAGAGGTGCCCTAGCCCCTCAGCGCCCTGGTCCTGCACTCCTCCTGGCCTGAACTCCACACTGAAACAAGAAAAGAAATAACATCAGTTGCAGGGACCAACAACTCACCCGAGTGGCACCAAGCTTACTCTGAACTAAAGATGTAGGTAACTACAGCAGATGCAGCTTGAAGCTGTTTCTGAGCTTCCTTTCTTTTTCTTCAATTTTTTGTTCGATTTTTTTCTCTTTTGGCCTCACCGCATGGCATGTACGATCTTAGTTCTCCAGGCGTCAAACCCACGCCCCCTGCAATGGAAGGTGAAATTTTAACCACTGGACTGCTAGGGAAATCTCCTTAACAAATTTTTTCGAGAAGACAAGTAATGTGCCTCATCCATCTCTGTGCCCACGAAGCAGTCTTCCTTTCCTCTAATCTACAAAACCTTAACCGACCTCTGCTTCTCTCCCTGCCCCATCCGCTATCAGGGCTCTTCTGCCTGGACCTGTGTTTGCTTTTGCCCATGTTGTGTCCGCCCCTTGTCTCCCAACAAGGCTTATGTCAGAGACTGTCCCGATGCCCTAGCAGAGGCTAGTGTCAAATGAAAACAAAATTCAAACCCAGTAAAGAAAGACTTGTTCAAAAGGGTTATTATTGCTGGGGCAGGAAGGTCCTGCTGCAGTCAAGGCAGGGGGCCCTTGCAACAGAGCAGATGCTTTGACTATAAGATCTGTACGCATCTCAAGAGTTCGGTAAAAAGAGTTCTCTTTTACTGAGAGGAGCAAACAAGGCTAGAAGAACCAGGCGCGGGAAAGTGGGATGAAAGGGTGCCGAGATGGAATCCGAGATCAGAGGATGTTTTACCCCGAGGCCAGTCTGTACTCAGGAGGGGCTGTGAGCCAGCGAGGCGTGGGCACCCCAAAGGTCAAGGGCTGGAAGAAGGAGAGAAGCTTAACTGCAGTTTGGCTAAGAAGCATCTTGTTCCGATGGATCTGTGGAGACAAGCAGTTCAGCTAGTCATTTATGGAGCAAAGAATGAGAATTTGGAGGGTCTGTGTCTGGCTTTGTCATAGGTCCACAAGATTTATTTAAGTCAAATGGGGAAGGCTGGTTCTTTGCAATGAGCTGTGTCCCAGACAGAAGGGTGAGGGAATTCCTTGAATTGTTGTTGTTTTCCAGGAACACAGGGCCTGCACACACACGCGCGCGTGCACACATACATGCACACATGCGCATATACACACATACATGCACACACATACACATACATGCACACATATATGCACACACATACACATACATGCACCCATACATGTGCACACACGCACACATACACATGCACACGTGTGCACACACGGGAGCATACGCACGCACGCATGCATGTGCACAGATAGACAACAGACCGCAAGGAAGTCTTATTTTTTAAAGCTTCCTGCAGGAATTCCCAGGTGGTCCAGTGGTTAAGAATCAGCCTGCCAATGCAGAGGGCCTGGGTTTGGCCCCTGGTCCAGGGAGATTCCTCATGCTACAGGGCATCCGAGCCCATGCTCCGCAGGAAAAGCCACCACAATGAGAAGCCCGTGCACCACAGCCAAGAGAAGCCTGCACTCTCGCGGCAGCTAGAGAAAGCCCCCGCAGCAACGAAGACCCAGCAGAGCCAAAATGCATTAAAATTTTAAATTAAATAATTAAAATAATAATTAAAATTAAATAGAAGTATAAATGACCTGGGGAAAACTTTTTTTAAAAAAAGCTTCTTGCAGTTGTATTTTTTTTTATCTTGAGACATGAGTTTGACCCTCCCAACTGCAGCAGGGTGGCCCCTTGTTTGGAGAGGGTTGCCCTCTCAATCGACCTCTTGGTTTTGCAAAGCCAGCATCCACTTCCAGTGTGAGAATTTGAGATGGAGAACAAATGCCCTGCATATCAATGAACACGTCCTCTGAAATGATGATTGCTTTAAAGTTAAAAATAAAATTTCCTCTTCCAAGGGCACTTCAGAAGATGAGAGTTCTGGGTGCTGAGGAGAGGAGGCCAGGCCTGAAACCAGGTCAAGGTTGGGGAGTGAGGACAGGACTCCATGGATCCTGGGAGGAAGCAGACCACCTGGGTTTGTTTCTCTGGATTATCATGCCCTCTGCCCACTCTGAGCCATCAGGGAGAAAGTCTTGGTAAGTAAGTGGGGCTTACCCAGTGCTGTGTGGCTAAAATGTTTAACAACTGGCTCTCTGGAAAGATTGGGAAAAGGTAGGAGCCTTACTTCATAGAGTTTGCCAATTTCCACGGTGTAAATACTCTCACCATGGTCCACTCAAATCTACCAAGCTCACAGAATTCCCAAACTCTAACAACTGGCACCATATACAGGTGTAAGTCAGCTCTGGCACACAAGGTGTATTTGTGTTGTATGTCGGGCAAATTTCAGGGGAGGTGGTAGGCAGCAGCCTAGGGAAGTTGGTTACAAGATGACTGAAGGCAGGATCAAGCTTGATGAGTGGATGAGATAACTGGATTTGGAAATGCATAAGAGTTTCTCAGGGGTCCCCAGCATCCTTGGAGTCGGGGACTGGAATAGATGGGGCTTCCTAGTACCAAATGGGCTTCCTTGGTGGCTCAGGTGGTGAAGAATCCATCTGCAATGCGGAAGACCCGGGTTCAATCCCTGGGTTGGGAAGATCCCCTGGAGAAGGGAAGGGCTACCCACTCTGGTACCCTTGCCTGGAGAATTCCATGGACAGAGGCTGTAGTCCATGGGGTCACAAAAGTTAAACATGACTGAATGACAAACACTTTCTCCTTTCACTTTCACATGATCAAGGGGAGGTGGGGATTCAGGTTATCTGGAAAGCGAGGGGGCCAAATGCTGGACACTGAGTGGTTTACATCAGCCACTTCGAATTGCCTTGCATGATCCTAACCCTTAGGTCTGCCCAGTCGCGGTTCCCAGGTAGCTCAGTGGTAAAGAATCCGCCTGCCAGTGCAGGAGACACGGAAGACTGGGGACTGATCCCTGGGTCAGGAAGATCCCTAGAGGAGGAAATGGCTACCCACTCCAGTATTCTTGCCTGGGAGATTCCATGGACAGAGGAGCCTGGCGGGCTGCTGTCCATGGGGTCGCAAAGAGTCGGACATGACTGAGCACACACGTGAGTGGTGTAGTCCAAGTTCGCTGCCTGAACCATGGACAGGGTGGCGGGGGCCTCCTGAGCCCCTGCTTGTGTCGGCCTCGCTTGCTCAGAGTGGCATCCTCCAGGAGCTCCACGTGACTCAGAGCGTGTCCCTCAGGGCTGATCTCCTCCAGGTTCACGTGCATGTCCACTGGGCGGTCAACACTTTTAACCAAAGCCAGAAACTACCGCTCCTTCCCTTACATGCCTTGGGGAACCAAGTCCATTAACTGGGAGAGGTGGAAACAGATGGGCAGAGCTCTTGAGGGGCTCAGGAGCTCAGAGGCGCCGGCTTCATGAAGGATTCTCACCTACCTCCAGGGTTATGCAGTGGAAGACATTTGTATCTCCAGCTCCAGGATGCAGGGAGTGGTGCCGGGCTTCACTTTCTTTAAGTCAGGTTCTGTCTAATTCCAAATATGCCTCCTATTGGGGTAGCAAGAAACTCAATCTCGTTAAAAGTTTGGGCTCCCTCCTGCCTCTCTCTGCCCAGAGTCACAGGAAGGAATCAGCCATCCTTGCAAAGTTAAAACATCTCGGGAGTCTGCGATCTGTGCCGATCCCTTGAAATTCAGCGGTTCCCGAGCATCTGGCTAGGTTCAAGTTTCGGTTCTGCAGAGACAGAGAGCGCTGGTGCCCCATCCCCCGACTCTCCACAAACTCACCCGCCGGGCACCTCAAAGGAGCAAAACCCAAGGAGCCTCTGTCTCTTCCTTCCTGTTCTTGGAGAACCTCCCTCCCTTTGCTGCTCCTATATCCGCCCCTGCAAAGCCTCAGCCCTCTCTCTTCTGCTCCGGGTGCCCCCAGCACCATCTACTGGGTGAGTCAAGGCTTTTTCAGGAACCAAGAGGAGAGAGGGTGGTCTTCACAGCTTCTGCCCTGCAAATGCCTCAAGACAAGCAGACAGAAAGACTCGCCCTGCAGTACAGAGAACCAAACCAAATCGCTCCAGACGGCCTGACGCCTCCACAGCAGTGAAAACAACACGCCAATTAATACTGCAATACATTAGCCTGCCACGCGTCACTGGGGAAAGAAGGGACATGAGGAAGTGTGGGGTGGGGAGACAAGGTCCCCTCTACAGAACTGGGAGCCGGTGGGTATGGTGACCCCAGATGCAGCTCACCCAGGCCAGCGATGGCTGAAAGTTTCTCTAGAGTTCAGAGAGGCAGCAGACAAAGGGCTGAGGCCCTGCCAAGGGTGGCCGTTACCGCGCCTCCTCTCCGAGACCTGCAGGCTCAGGTCTCCAGACCTGCTGCCCTCCTCCGAGAGCAGAGCCCCGCCTGAGGGCACGCAGTCTGAACAGGCGGGATCACCCGGAGCATGACTGTCTTTCCTCACTTGCACCAGCCCCTCCCGGACACCCCACCCCACTTCCTTCCACCCTCGCCTTTCCAGGCCCCCGCCCTTCACCTCCCATCGCACAGCCACTCCCTGGCTCTTATTCTGGGCATCTCTTGTGCACGGTTAAACATCAGGGCAGATTCACCAGGGCCCCCTGGTGTGGCCAGTGTCCTGCAGGAGTCCAGCAGGACTGACCCCCTGAAACACATTCAGAGTTCCTAAACAACGTAGGGAGCTGCACGCTCAGAACCTCCCGCCTTCGCACACATGGCCTCCATTGCCCAAGCCCCCCAGTGGCAGCAGCCACCAAGGGATTAGCCTGGGAGGTCTGGCCACCATCCCGAAGGCCACGCCCATTACTCAGGACTCCTCTGCTTCTCAGCTAGAGGAACCCACAGCACCCTAGATGTCCCCAGACTAGCCTCTGTATCCCTAAGGTGCCCATTTCTGCACACACCGCCCTGGCTAGAAATGTGGAAAGTATCAGACCTTCCCCAGGTGACTCCCTGAGCCCAGGTGTGCCCTGGCCAGCTCCCAGGGACTCTGAAGCCAAGCCTAAGATTGAGGAGATGATCGTAAAGCATGAGTGGTGTGTACCCACTGATGCCTCACACCAACTCTGCCCACGGGAGCATCCCCATCTGACCACTAGTTAACTAACACTCAGAGCAGTCACTTGTCCATGTGTGTGTACTCCACAAGCCTCGGGAGAGAGAAAACCCCGTGTGTCAAATGCTCTTAGAACTTTGTTGTGGGGTCAGCAGGGGAATGTGTCAGCCCCACATCCACGAGGAACTAGGCCAGATGCACTTACCAGATTGGGGCTTCCCAGGTGGCGCTAGTGGTAAAGAACCTGCCTGCCAAAGCAGGAGACGAAAGGTGGGTTCGAACCCTGGGTTGGGAAGATCCGCTGGAGGAGGGCATGGCAACCCACTCCAGGATTCTTGCCACCTGGAGGAGGGAGCAGACAGAACCCCAACAAATGCGCATGGAAGGTAGGACAGCGATGGAAAAGCACTGAACTGTGGGAGACAGTCTGGGAGGCTGGCAGACAGACACGGGCCAGCTGAAAATTGATTCTGATGCCATTTCAAGTGCCAGTTGCAGCTTCCAAAGCACTTTCATAGAATTTATCCCGATCTGTCCTGACAACAGCTGCCCTAGGTGGAGAGTTAGCTCACTGAGGACCTGGGTTGGGGAGTCAGGGGGTGGGGGGCTCTTGCCACCATACAGAACCTGAAGAGCGCATGCAGCGACAGGGAGAGTTGTCACGAACGAGCTTTGCTCTCGGTCCACAGGAGCCCTGCCTCTCACACTGGAATGTGCACCAGAAGACCCCGGGGGTGTTGTTAGAATGCAGATTCTGGTTCAGCGGGTGTGGAGTGGGGACCGAGGGTCTGCATATCTCATGAGCAGTCAGGTGATGCTGAGGGTCCTAATCTGTGACTACCTGTTGAGTAGTAAAGCTTCGGAGGTTGTTCTCATTTTGAGATAGCTTCGCCGGTAGCTCAGCGGTAAAAACTCTGCCTTCAATGCAGGAGCCGCAGGTTCAGTCCCTGGATCAGAAAGATCCCCTGGAGCAGAGCATGGAAACCCACTCCAGTATTCTTGCCTGGAGAATCCCATGGACAGAGGAGACTGGTGGACTACAGTCCATGGGGTCACAAAAGTTGGACACAACTAAGGCAACTTAGCATGCATGCACACCGCCCATCTTGAGAAGGTTGGCCTGCCAGGCTAGCAGACCAGAGCTGCTCCAGCTCCTCAAGTCCCCTTCTGGGCTCTCAGAAGGTGCTGCAGATCCCTGAGGCCCATCTGGCCTCCTATGGGGACTAAAACCCCAGCCCCCTAACTAGGATGCCCACATGTGATCGGCCCTTGCCATGCTTGGCACTGCAATTGCTGGCTCCAGAGCAGCTCAGAGTACCAGAGGGACCAAGGAAAGTAATATCCTCACAGCCCGGGGGGTGTAAATAATGAAAGTCGGATCCATAAGTAATTACTTTTTAATTAATTAGGAATGATGAATAGCAAAGACCCAGCGACTCCAGGCAGAGTGGTGTTAACTGTAATAGCGTTGGTCTTTTCCCTGCTGAAATTGATTTGCAGCAGGAGAGGGCAGAGGGGAGGAGACACCCTGGGTCTGGGGGACAGAGGAGGGCCAGGCGAGGAGGGAGGCACAGGCTCCTCCCAGGACCAATGGCCCAGGAATCCTTTCCACTCTGATGGAAGGTCTCCTCCCTGGAGGAGGAGCCTGGAGCGAAAAGGGCTGCACTCCTCACTTCCAGATTCACCTAATTAATCTTCACACTCTTGAGGGGAGAGATGCCTGTGGTCCTTCCTCTCCGCTCAGTGGCAGGGGACACCCGGGAGTGGGGAGGTGATGCTTAGTCCCAGAATGCTCAGCAGCAGAGGACACCCGGGAGTGGGAGTTGGGGTGGGTGATGTTCAGTCCCAGAATGCTCAGCGGCAGGAGGCATCCTTCCCAAAGGCAACACCCAGGTCTGGGAACAGTTCGCACGTGGGAAAGAGCAAGGCCAGGTGACCCTCCTACAACACGGCAGGAGGGCAGAGGGATCCAGACAGCCCATGCCATCCTACACTTCTCTCTCAGCCCGTGCCAGGAGCATGGTAGACCTCTGGGGCCCCTGCCACTGCCTGTCACTTGAACCAGAGGAGAGGGCCGTTGTGGATCTCCACCACCACCTCCTGCCTCCCTCTCCCCACCCACCCCTGCCCTCTACTGCTGTTAAAAATGCCATCATTCAAAGACGACTGACATTTAAGCATCCCAGCTTCTAGTCTGGAAAGGGGAAGCAAGGGATCACCTCAACGTGAACAGAGATGGGCATCTACTCCGGTCCTCGCCCCCCCCCCCCCCACTGCACACACCCTCCTCCCCAGACCCCTCGGTCTCTGAGCAGAGTGTGGGGGTGGGCTTCCCTTCCCTGAGGTTCCATCCAGGTGAGCAAGCTGGGGAGGAAGGTGGGAAGATGGGAGGTAAAGATTTTCTTGAGCACTTGAAGAAGACCCAGGGCTAGAGTGAAGCAAGCCTCCAGCTCGAAACTTAAGGGAGCACTCAAAAAGCTCAGTCCATCTCCCAGGCCTATCTCCCTGAGAGATAAGATTGCTGAGGGCCTCGCTATCAGATACATGGAGCATCCTTGCTAAAAGATGAGTGATCTTGGGCATTACCTGGTGGGCTAGTGGTTAGGACTTGGTGCTTTCACTGTCAAGGGCCTGGGTTCAATTCCTGGTGGGTGAACTAAGATCCCGCCAAAAAGAGAGAGTGCTTTCACAGGCATAAGTGGTAACTAAGTTTCAAGCATCTTGGAGGCAGGAAAGAACCAGATTGGGACAAGATCATGAAGAGGAAAGGAAAGAGAGGGAGCGTTTCTTTAGGACCTGCTCTTTGGGGCCGTGTTCTTTGCACACCTTGGAGGAAAGCCTCTGTGTCCTCTTTTACAGGTGCTGAAACAAGGAGAATCCGATTCCCCACCTGTGTAGAATGGGCCTGATCTGAAAATCGACAATGAACAAAACACACAAACGTTAAATCCAGGCCTCACTCTCCTGTCCCTCATCCCAGCCCTACTAGATCCTGATTAAATGTGGATGATTTTTTCATCATGAATATTTTGCATTACTTTTTATTGTTTAAAATATTATGCATCTTGGGACTTCCCTGGCAGTCCAGTGGTTAAGAATCCACACTTCCACTGCAGGAGGGGAGGGTATGATCTCTGGTTGGAGATCTAAGACTCCACATTCCATGCAGGGTAGTCAATAGACACAGATACAGACATAGACATAGGGCTTCCCAGGTGGCGCTAGTGGTAAAGAACCCGCCTGCCAAGACAGGAGACATAAGAGCTGCGGGTTCAATCCCTGGGTCGGGAAGATCCCCTGAAGAAGGAAATGGCAACCCACTCCAGAATTCTTGCCTGGAGAATCCCATGAACAGAGGAGCCTGGCGGGCTACAGTCTATGGGGTCGCAAAGAGTCGGACACGACTGAAGCAACTTAGCAGACACACACTTATAAGTATAGATATATCATCTGTCTTGGTAACCGAGTTTTGACCTCCCCTCCTTAAAGTGAAGTGAAAGTCACTCACTTTAATAGCGTCACAAAGTGTCCGACTCTTTGCAACCCCGTGGACTATACACTCCAAGGAATTCTCCAGGCCAGGATACTGGAGTGGGTTGCCTTTCCCTTCTCCAGGGGATCTTCCCGACCCAGGGATCAAGCCCGGGTCTCCTGCGTTGCAGGCAGATTCTTTACCAGAGGAGCCTCCAGGGAAGCCCCTCCTTAAATCTAGCACCCGAAGGTGCTGCCTCATCTCTCTCTCCTGCTCCTGGTCCTACTTGGAAGCCATATGTGCAAGTGAACGAAACCCATTGATTTTGGAACCAGTCGCAAACCCAGGTCTAGCTTTGCCAGAA
This sequence comes from Ovis canadensis, assembly GCF_042477335.2. Classification (NCBI taxonomy): domain Eukaryota; kingdom Metazoa; phylum Chordata; class Mammalia; order Artiodactyla; family Bovidae; genus Ovis; species Ovis canadensis. The sequence goes on along the minus strand of NC_091255.1, from coordinate 65,342,256 downwards.
CTCCCAGCCAAGTTTCCGTTTCCTCCTCCTTAGAAATGGGCAACTATCGCCTCTGCAGAGAGCGGGGGAGACCAGTAACCGTGTCACTGAGTCCCTGCCAGCATGGAGTCCAGCACGTGGCAAAGGCCCAGGAAGCGGCAACTCCCTACCTACCCCAGACCCTGCGCTGCAAGGGAACTGGGGGCCATGGACCCCCAGAGCCCACCAACACCAGCAGGGGCCACCAGCCCTTTAAAACTCCATTCTGGGCATTTCTTTGACAAGTTGAGAAATGAACCGCAGATTCAGGGTGAGAAGGGAAAACTGATAATTGCAATGATGTCGAAGCAATTTGCTTGTGTTAATTGGAGCCAATTAAAGTTTTCTCTTCGTCAGTTACCCCAGGTCAGGCCATCTTAGAGGAGTTGATTTCTGGCCAGATAGTAAGTAATGCCTTTATCTATCCTCACATGAGGTGGAGGGAGACAGAGGGATTTCACAGGCATTCCAAAATGATTAACAGATGGACAAAGGGCAAGGGAGGACAGGACAGGTGGAAATGGATGACCAGGACTGGCCACCCAGCCCCTGTGAGGGGCACGTGATCATGGGGGAATGAAGGCCTGCGCTAGCTAGGCTGGCTACTCAATGTGTGGTCCACGGACCAGCTGTAGAGGCATCACCTGGGATCTTCTTAGAAAAAAAATACACCCCACTTCCGACCTGCTGAGGCAAAAATCTGCATTTTAACAAGATCCCTGGGTTGGGGAAGGGATTTGTATTAGTATAAGTGGTACACTTTGATAAGATCCTTGGGTTGAGGGGAGCGTTTTACTAATATATACGGTACAGTTTGACAGGTGCTGGTCTAGACAAGCCCAAGCTCCATCCACCCTGGATCTGTCTGCCCAGGCACCAAATAGAGGCTCTCATAGTCTGGAGTCGTCTCTGAGTCACCCCATCCATTCTGAGGCCCCTGACCATTCACTGAGAAAGCATCTATTATCTCCAATCCATCTCCATCAACCCCCACATCAATTCTCCACCTGCTCCGCCCAACTTGGACTCCGGGAGCTGTCCTCAGGTGTCTGCTGGCTGCAGCCAAGAGGAGCCCTGGCTGGAGATGGGAGACAGGAAGAGAGATAGCAGGCGTGTTTCTCCCCTGCTCTCCACCTGCAGGGCTATAGCTTCACAATGCCACATCTGGCAGGCACCTTCTCCCAAAATGACAGCTTTTGCTGGCCTTGCTTAAGGACAGCAAGGAGATCAAACCAGTCCATCCTAAAGGAAATCAACCCTAAATATTCCTTGGAAGGACTGATGATGAAGCTCCGATCCTTTGGCCACCTCTTGCGAAGACCTGGTGTTTTTCACTGGAAAAGACCCTGATGCTGGGAAAGACTGAGAGCAGGAGGAGAAGGGGACGACAGAGGATGAGATGGCTGGATGACATCACCTACTCAATGGGCATGAGGCTGAGCAAACTCAGGGAGATAGTGGAGGACAGGGAAGCCCGGCGTGCTACAGTCCAGGGGGTCGCAAATAGTCGGGCACAGCTTAGCAACTGACCAAAAAAACAACAAATACACACACAAAGGGACTGGGGGGATTAAACAGTATTTTGCACGGGAAAGTAGGAGTCAGGGCAAGAGGCACATTGTGGGAATGGGTCTGGTCCTCTCCCATCCCCTGAGGAATAGGGGTGTCACCCTCCCCTTTGCCATGCCCGCTGTCTGCTCCCTGAACTTGGTGGTGCGGATCGGGAGCCAGGAATGTGCTGAGCAGGCTGCCTGGGGCTTGCAGGCCCATGATGATCAGATTTAACAATTATTAGTGATCTGTGCATTTTCTGCAGCAGATGAAATAATTGTATAGGAGGGCTGGTGGAAGGAAGAAAGCAATAAATGCCTTTTCCTTTCAGCATTAAACCAGTAAAGCTATACAGCCTGCCACAATTAATTAGCACTCCGTCTTATTAGCACCTTCATCACTCACTCCCCCGACTCCCACCCCATACAATGCAAATGGGACATAGAACCAGCTGGTCCCCACTGCTTCGGGGGCTGATACTCCAGCTGAAGGAGCCCCAGATGTGGGCAGAACCAGGGAGCCGGGAGGGACACCTTGTTGAGGCGGCAGGGGGGGCGGGGGGGGCGGGTGGGAGTGTTGCCTGGAGATAGCTGCACCTCCAGCAGGCCAGAGACTGAATCTCCTGGGCAGTGAGCCAGTGGGCGTCACCCAGGGAATCTTGCCCAGGCAGAGAAATGCCAACTGCCAGTGAATGACCGGGGAGGAGGGTTAACATGTCTGCACCTGCAGAAGCACCCGAGTTCTAAGACTCGCTGTCAAGACCAGTTCCGTGGGTGTGTGGCCAGTGCAGTCCCCCAGGGCTCCGTGCTCAGAAGCGCCCATCTTAAAATTCTTGCCATTTGTCAGTGAAGTCCAATGGGATGACGCAGTGGGCTCAGGGGAGGGGCCTCCTTGGCCTCCCCACCTCCCCGGGGCTGATCCTCAGTCTTCCGATCTCTTGTCCCCTCCCATCCCTGGAGGGAACCTGGGTGGCTGGGGTCCAGGACCCAACGTGTGCACCCCGTGCTCCAAACTGTGGGGTCAAGCCCCAAGCGTCAGCACTCACCCCACAAGTATTTCCACACCGAGGGAGTGCAACACTGTAGATCAGCTCAGTCGCTCAGTCGTGTCCGACTCTTTGCGACCTCATGGACTGCAGCACGCCAGGCCTCCCTGTCCATCGCCAACTCCAGAGCTTACTCAAACTCATGTCCATTGTGTTGGTGATGCCATCCAACCATCTCACGTCCCCTTCTCCTCCCACCTTCAACCTTTCCCAACATCAGGGTCTTTTCCAATAAGTCAGTTCTTCCCATCAGGTGGCCAAAGCATTGGAGTTTCAGCTTCAGCATCAGTCCTTCCAACAAATATTCAGGACTGATCTCCTTTAGAATGGACTGGTTGGATCTCCTTGCAGTTCAAGGGACTCTCAAGAGTCTTCTCCAGCACCACAGTTAGAGAGACAAAAAATATTCTGATAGGAAGGGCACGCTTTTCTTCTGCTTTTAGAGCAAGGAGCCCTGCATTTTTATTTTGTTTTTATTTTATTCCTGTATTCTGTTGGCCGTGCTGGGTCTTCGTCGCTGTGCGGGCTGCTCTCTAGTTGCAGTGTGCAGGCTTCTCATCGCAGTGGCTTCCCCTGTTGCTGAGACGGGTTCTAGGCCCGTGGGCTTCAGTAGTTGCGGCTCCCGGACTTCAGAGCACGGGTTCAATAGTTACATCATACGGGCTTAGTTGCTTCTTGACATGTGGGATCTTCCCAGACCAGGGATCGAACTCATATCTCTTGCACTGGCAGGTGGATTCTTAACCACTGAGCCCCTGCGAAGCCCTGCATTTTGATTTTGAACTAGGCTCTACAAATTATGCAGCTGGCCTTGCCTGCTGCTTCTGGAGCAGGACTGAGGGAGTTTCAGAGGGCTCCCGCGGTCATCCAGGCAGCTGGGACTAAGATCCTTTGATGGGCACATTGAGACCTGGCTGTGTGCAAGGCTCTGGATGGTTCCATCGGGGTGAAAGGTAGAAGTCACAGATCCCTCAAAAAAACTCCAATCCTGGGCTCAACTACCCCTTCTGAGCAACTGACCGCCCACCCTAGGAAATCCAAAACCACTTGTAAAATTTAAAAATACAAATGCAAAGAGAGCCTCGTGCCAGTGTTTAAAACCCTGAGCCCTGGCTGGAATTTCCTTAGCTGAGGAGGTGGAGAGAGAATGACAGAGCAGAGGCCGTTCAGGAGAAGTTCAAACTTAGTAGGTTTGAACCAGTTTAACTTTTGCTAGAGTTAAACTATGTAACTCTGCATACTGCCTTGTAGTGGTTAAATATGGAACTAGTCAGAACTGGTTCTTCAGATTCCTGCTCCTGCTACATACCAGGTGACTTCCAAGTCCAAGAATGTCTCAGAGCCTCACTTTCCTCAACTGTAAAGTGGGTACCCTTGACTCAAACAACGACAACAAAAAAGTTGTAGATTCAGCAGCATGGGCTGCATCGAGTGTGAAAGGTGCCCAACCAGCTGTGTTGGTTGACTCCGGCTTCCATGACAAAGTGCCACGGACTGGGTGGCCTACAAACGGCATACATTTATTTCTCGTGGTTGTGGAGTCCAGACGTCTGAGATCAGGTGTCAAGGTGATCAGGTTCCGATGAAGACTGTCTTCCAGGCTGTAGGTGGCTGACTTCTCGATGTATCCATGCATGGTGGAAAGAGGGCAATATAGCTCTCTTGGGTCTGTTTTTACAAGGGTGTGCGTGCTCAGTCGCTTCAGTCGTGTCCGACTATTTCAGACACTATGGACTGTAGCCTGCCAGGCTTCTCTGTCCCTGGGGTTCTCCAGGCAAGAATACTGGAGTGGGTTGCCATGACCTTCCCCAGGGGATCTTCTCAACCCAGGGATCGTACCTGGGTTTCCCTCATCTTCTGCATCACAGGTGGATTCTTTACTGCTGAGCCACCAGGGAAGCCCCTTTACAAGGGCACTCATCCTATTTCAAGGGCGCCATGCTCATGACCCCTGATGTTAAATAACTTGCCCACGCTTGGGATCCAGCTGCAGACAACTCAGCTCCAGAGCTCAGTCTGAGCTAGAGGCATACTCTTCTCTTCTGTGAAATGAGTCCAGTGATCCCTACTCTGATACCCCGAAGGACTTTGGCCTTGAAGTAAAATCAACAAGCAAGAAACTGATCAGAAAGGAGAAAGCAGAGGTACGATGCAGGCACAAAGAACCAGGATGTGTGCAAAGAACCAAGGAGGAAAGACATGGAAGGCAGACCTCAGTAGAATTCCAGGCATTGGGTTCCTGCCAGCTGCTGTCACCTTAAGCTGGGGAGCCCCTCACCTCACCTCACCCGATTCCTGGGAAGGCAGACCTGGGGGCATCAGCTGGTGGACAAGGACACTGGCTGTCTGCAGGGCTCGTGACAGTCAAATCCTTCCCTGGGAATGATGCGTCTCCCAGTCCATCTGAGCCAAGGTACCGCAGAAATTAAAGCCCGTGGCCTCTCTGTTGATGACAGCGGTGGTGCTATGGCAACAGGCTTGCCGACGTCCATGGCACTCTTTCCGCCCAGCCCATTTAGAGTGGATGCTTCCCCCCAGAAGGTACAAAACAGTCCTCCAGCCGTCTCTGCCTGGGTAAAGGGACAGAAACCCTGCAACAAAGATGGCTGTCCCTGGACCTGGCCACAGTCCGTCCTAGCCAAACCCGGGAGGATGCCCGGGACTGTTTTTTTAATTCGTTGCAATCAGCATTTTCCTTTCTTCATTTGCTGGTTGAATAATGCAGCCTGTAAGAAAAGGGCCCTCAGCACAATTCTGGTGCTCGTTTACAATGGAAATTGGGAAAACGGCGAAACGCATACCGCAAAAATGCATTTAAAAGAAGATGATTCAATTGGATTTGGCAGCTCTGATATTCAGGACCAGAAGGAGAAAATCTGTCTATGATTTGAACATGTATAATTAAGATGAAAGCCTTAAGTATCGGGTGCATTTCTTAAGTTGTCACCAGCTCTGTTGACTCCGGGCGTTCTGATCAGTGGTGCAGAGCATTTATTTCTGAAATCTGAATAGCTGTGAGTGAGATGCCTTTTTAAAATTGCCTCTGTGGAGCCAAGCCAAGCCCTGACACTGCATGGCTCGTCAGGGGGGAGGTGAAGACAGGCTAAAGGGAGCCTCGGAGCCAGCTGTGATCTTTCCCCGAAGGTGCGCCCCTAAACCTGGGATACTGAGGCTCAGGCAAATCCGACCCGTTCGGTGCACTCTATTTCCTGCTGTATGTGTTCCGGTGCCAACAGAAGCCCCAGCGCCCTGAGTGATGTTCCAGCCTGAAAGTGGAGAACCTGCTTTGAATGTTGGCAACTCTGGCTTTCAAAGAAGGAAACAGGCATTGGGAGCAAAGCCAGACAATGGGAACCAGGAGGCCAGGGCTCACACCCCATCTTCGATCCTTGCCGATGCTGTGATGTCAGGCCCTTCCTCACCTTTCTCATCTCTAAAATGGGGCTAAATAACATCAGAACCACCCTCGTAAGGGAGTTGAAACAATTACATGAGGTTATCCCTGTAAATTCGTGTGTCTAGCCTCTAAGCAGCAGTCGCAACATGTGAGTTATTGTTATTCTTCTTCTTCTTTCAGTGTGGAAGCCAGAGCATCATGACAAGGTTCCTGCAGGATGAGATGAGTCAGTGATGGAATTTCTGGCAGCCCGACAGCCTCCTCCATGCAGAGGGGAGGCTTCACAGGGATGACTCATAGGCAGCATGTGGTGTGTGTGTGTGTGTGTGTGTGTGTGTGTGTGCGAGGGGGTGGACAGAAAGCTGAAGCTGGGACAAGTCATGTGACCACCTCTGTCACATGAACACTCATCTTTCTAAGCAGGACTGGAGTTTCCCTAGGACTTCTAATGTCTCCTCTCTCTTTTCCAGATGGGAGATGAAGGAGGAACTGAAGCTGAGCTGTGGTCACTCTTCTTAGAGGTCCAAGCCTCTCTGGACATAACGCAGCCAGACTGTGTGAGACAAAGGCACTCACTCCACACTCCGCCGTGAGCAGCCCACCCTTTCCTTGGGGTGAGCGGTGTGGAGAGAGGAGGGGCATCAGAAGCCAGTGCAAAGAAAGAAAAGCAAGAAGCGGGAACCCAGGGAATGGGTGCAGGCCCCACTCCCTGGACGGCTGGCCAGCGCTTTCCTAGGCATGACTGCAGCCCACGCAGTGGGTGCAGCCAGCCTCGGTCCTCCAGGCTGACAGTCCTGCGTCATGTGACCAGAAGAATCCAGTGCCCCCCTCCATTCCCAGTGAGAAGTCACGTCCCCGCGTGGCCCCCACGGAGCAGGGAGGAGCCCCCTCCCCCTGAGACTGGCAGCCAGAAACCAGCTCAGGCCAGTTCTGCACAGTTGGGAAAACTGAGGCCTGCCGCGGGAGGGGGGCTGAGACATAGTGGAGACCCAGCCCTCCTTGCCTCCTTTTGGCCCAGCCACACTGCCTGCCTGGATCCCAGGGTGCTGGAGGGCCATGCTGGTGGCTTCAGATCCTCTGGCTCCGGCTCTTGCCAGCTGTGTGACTCCTGGAAAGTTACTTAACCCCTGTTTGTCTCTGCCATCACCTGGGCAGGGAGCAGAAGTGCTTTCTTTGGAGGTGTCTGAAGAGCTTAAATACGACATAAACAATCTGCTCCTTTTCCCCTCCTTTTCCTGACTTCCCATCTTGTCCCATCTGTTCTTCTTTCCTTCCTCAAAGCTGCCGAAAGCTCCGTCACGCTCATGCCTCAAGGATCACTCATCCTTGAGCATCATACCCTCCCCACGAGACACCTCCCTGCTCCGTCTAATCATAAGACCCTTGGCTGTTTCATCTGATGGGGAGTCAGAGGCCGGAAATATGCAAGGAAAAGCCCTCTGAATCTTCAAGGAAGCCCCAGGGCTTCATTCCCTAAGAGAAGGGAGAGAAGCGCCTGCAGGCCCGCGGTCCGGAGCTTCTGATGTTGTATAGCGTGGAAAATTAATGTTTCTGGTTTTGCAAGTTTTGTTTCTTGCTTTTCACCTTCCAAATCAGGCATAGCTTATAGGAACCAAAGCAATCTGAAAAGAGCAGAGAGAAACGAAGACGGAATCAGAAAAGCACAGTGGCTGGGCGCTTTAGGGAGGGGACCCAAGGCGCTAGGCTCCAAGGACTGGCCTGCTGCTTGGCTAAACAGCTTGGCAGTCTGTGCTCCTAAGGGGGCTGGTCTGGCTGCTGCGGGCCCTGCAGTGCTAGGGTTGACAGTCAACCTGATGGCTGCAGTGGGTGCCAGAAGCCAGAGAAGGCACCCTAGCAGGTGCGGGGCCAGGTTGACAAGGGGGCGGAGCCAGAAGAGTAGCAGGAGCCAGGCCTGCTGTCCAAGGGAGGCTCTCACAGTCATATGGGGGCTATCACGTTTCTTTCAGCAATTCTGTCTGTCGGAGAAGCCAGATCAGAAAACACAGAAGGGGACACCTTCTGGATGCAGACTACTGTCCTGCCTGCCTGTATCTTCCGAGACTTGATAACCTATGGAAACCAATCCTGAGTATTCACTGGAAGGACTGATGCTGAAGCTGAAGCTCCAATCCTTTGGGCATCTGATGCGAAGAACCGACTCACTGGAAATGACCCTGATGCTGGGGAATATTGAAGGCAAAAGGAGAAGGGGACGACAGAGGATGAGATGGTTGGATGGCATCACCGACTCAATGGAGATGAGTTTCAGCAAGCTCTGGGAAACAGTGAAGGACAGGGAAGCCTGGCATGCTGCAGTCCACGGGGTTACAAAGAGTCAGACATGACTTAGCAACTGAACAACAACCACCCAAGAGAGGAGAGAAATGACATTTGGGCCCCCCGCCCCCACCCAGAGCTTCTGACTTCATATAGTGTGAAAATGTAATGTCTCTGCTTTCATAGGTTTTATTTTATTTTGTGTGTTTTTAACCTTCCAAATCAACGGGTTGAGGAGGGCAGAGAAGGGAGACTGGCTCCCTGCAAGAGGCCAGAAACTGAACCAAGGAAGGAGACAGGGCTTAGGACACGGCAGAGAAAGATGACACTCAAAGGTCGTTGAGGGCTTCCCATGTGCCACAGTGGTAAAAAATCCACCTGCCGATGCAGGAGACGCGGGTTCAATCCCTGATCCAGGAAGACCTCACCTGTCACGGAGCAACTGAGACCATTTGCCACAACTACTGAGGCTGTGCTCTAGAGCCCGGGACCCACAGCTACTGAGCCCCGACACCCGCAACTGCTGAAGCCTGTGCGCCACGAGAGAAACCCGAGCACCTCAACTAGAGAGCAGCCCCTCTAGTTTATTTAAAAATAAACACATTTTTAAAAAGTGGCTGGACTTGGGACATTTTCCTGCTGAAAAGAGAAAGCCCCTAGTATCAAACATCTGGCACCCTAATCGTTGGAAATTTAAAAGATATTAGTACTTTGGGAGTTTCTGTGAGGTTGGGCTTATTGGGAACATTGGTTTCTAAGAGTGTTGGAGGTCTGTTTTGTTTTCTTCACTATATGAACAACTTTCTCTTACAGTAGGTTTTTGGGCTGCAAAGTCAGGGACAGGGTGGGGGTGCGTTCTTTCTCGCTCTTCATAGACCCCTACCTCACCCACAGGAGGACCCTGCAGTTGGGCTTCAGGATGCAGAGAGGGGGCTCTGGGGGCAAACACGGACCCCCGCCAGCCACTGCTTAGGTGGTGTTCTGAGGCAACGTGCTGTAACTGTCTGCCATCTGCCCCAAAGCCATCCTCGCATCCTCCTCCTGCAAAACCTGCCTCCTGCTGTAGACGCTGAAATCACCAGAGAAGCACTTCCCCACGTCCTTACAGCTCGGACATCAACGCATGACCCATCCCAGTCAGTGAGAAAATCCGGAGATCTTGGGGAAAATGGTTCTGCTTTCTCTTTTAAAGGGCGTGGAGGGAGGCAAAGAGACAGAGAGAGGCAGAAAGACAGAGAGAGGCAAAGAAAGCCCTTACTTGCTACTCCTTCTTGGGACCTTTGCACACAGATAGGTGAGCAGGTAATTTTGGAACTGCTGTTGCCATCTCTTGATGAAACGTAAAGACTGAGAAAAACTCAAAGAGGCCTACCAGAACCCTGACATGACTGTGAAGCTGAAGTAACCCCAGAACACTCACCTGCAGCGTCTTGTGTCAGGAAAAAGGAAGACCTTCCGTTTTAAGTCACTTTCAGCTGGATGTTATTACTTGCAACTGAACGCACCCCTTCTCCAAACCCTGACGTGCACAGCTGTAGAATGTCATCCCAAGCAAGCATCTGCCCAGTGACCCGGGGAGGCAGGGGAACAAACCGTGAGCTTTTGGGAAGAGAAAGGAACCTTCAAGGAAGTGAGACAGAGAGGCTGTGAACATCTGACCCCTCCAGAAAGTGCTGCCGAGGCGAAATGCCAGGAAGGCTGCATTTTCAGCCTGTGATTGCATTAATAAGATAATGATGAGTCATTTAACTTTGCCTCCGAAGAGTGAAGCAAATTACCTGTGTCTATATTGCTTAATGATGGAGGCACTAACAGGACCTTTGTCGCCTGCCGGAACTGAAACTGACCCATCACAAGAGGCGATTTTACGCCCATAAGTTTGCCACTTGGCTGAACCATCCATCAGGCGGGGGCCGCACCCCCTCCACGCACTCCACATTAACCGTGTCATCCACCGTGCTCCCCCGCCTCCCTCGTGGGCTCTGGCTTTCTTAACCCGATGAGCCTGATGTCATTAGTTATTTCCTGGACATGAACCATTGGGTTCCCATTAGCCAACACTCAGGCATCCAGGTGTGAATTTTCCGCTTCGGCTACATTTCCCCAGGGAAGTGTTACAGCTGAGCCAGAGTCCTGGCCTCCTCCCCATCCACAGGAAATGCCTGTGCCTCCCATGGCGTCCAAGCAGAAGGCAATGAGACAAATCAGGACCCAGCCAACCACACAAGCCCTCCAAAGGCCAGAGAGGCTCTTTGGGTTTTTCCATCATTTCAGGATCTGTAGGGGGTTTTTTTTGTTGTTTCATTTCCTTTAATTAAGGTATGATTTCCATATGGTAAAACTGACCCTTCTAAAAAGTGATGGCTCTGGGAGTTTTAACAAATGCATAACTCATTGAGCCATCACATTCGAGATGCAGACAGCTCCCTCCCCTCGAAAATTTCCTCCAATCCTTTGCATCATCCCGTCCTCCATTTCCCAGCCCCTGGACACCACTGCTCTCTCTTCTTTCCCAACAGCTCAGCCTTTTACAGCATCATAGACAGAGTCACCCTTGAGTATGGTTTCTTTCACTTAGTAAGCTACATTTAAGATGAATCCATGCATAACCAACAAGAACCTACTGTGGAGCACATGGAACTCTGTTCAATGTGATGTGGTAACCTGGATGGGAGGGGAGTTAGGGGGAGAGTGGATACATCTGTGTATGGCTGAGTCCCTTGGTGGTTCACCTGAAACTATTACAACATTGTTAACTGGCTACACCCCAATACAAAATAAGAAGTTAAAAAAAAAAGATGAATCTATGGATAAAGATGTGGTGTATGTGTGCATATGTGTGTACATATATATATATGGAATTGAATGGAATATTACTCAGCCATAAAAAAGAATGAAATACTGCCATTTGCAGCCACATGGATGATCTAGAGATTGCCATACAAATGAAGTCAGTCAGAGTAAGATAAATATATGATATCACTGATATGTGGAATATAAAAAATGGTATGAGTGAACTTATTCACAAAACAGAAACAGACTCACCTCTGTGGAGAACATGGTTACAGTTACCAAGGGGAGAGGCGAGGAGGGGTAAATCAGGAGTATGGGGTTAGCAGACACACATCACTATTTGTATAACAGATTTTGAAAAGGACTTACTGTATGCACAGAGCACTCCATTCAATATCTGTAATAACCTATAATGGGAAGGAGTCTAAACATACACATGCCCAAGTATATACATGTAAACCTGAACCACTTTGCCATATACCTGAGGCACAACAGAGTAAATCGACTAAGCTCCAATTCAGAAAAAAAGAACGCGATAAATTCCCTTTTAGAAAAAGACATATCCACGCAGTTTCACATGCCATAGTTTGTTCTGTTTGGTGCTGAGCAGCATTTCACTGTATGGACATCCCGTGGGGGTGTTTATAGGATCCATGGTGGGCAATGGGCTCTCACCCACGCTCAGCCAAACACTTGAACATGTGTTATTTCACTTAATCCTCAGAAAATACTCAGAGGCAGGTGCTGTGATCTCCATTTAGAGTTTCTTGAACAAGCAATTCATGGAGCCCCTTCCAGGGGCCAGGCAGTGTGATGTATCAGGGCCGAGGTACCCCCTCATATAGTCCTGCACCCGGGGGACCCTGGCGTGGGACCCTCTGTCTGCCTGCCTTAAAGGATGAAGTCTCCAGGCTTCCGTGCACCTGATGCTGAAACGCTGCATCTCGTGGGCGTGGGACCCTGAAAGAATGGCTCCTCTGGTGTATGTAAGAAGGAAAAAAAAATTCAACCAGCCATAAGACCCTGGGGAACTGACAGCATGGAGCAGAAGAAAGGCAATTGGAGATGTGTTTTCCTGGCACGTTGGTGCTCCTGAAACAATGAAATTGCAGGTTTTACTAGACAGACATGCCAATTGCTGCCTGCGGGTAATTATAGTTATTCACTAGGCCTGCTGCCCTCTGATGCCCGGTCTCCGTCATATGGACTTGGACCATAAGACAGGAAGGAGGAGGGTGGGACACAGAGGGGGCAGGGGCCGGCAGTGCAGGCGCCAGGTCAGGACTTTTGCCCCCTGCTTGTTCCAACAGCCCCGCCCTGAGGCTGTCCGTCCAGCCGGAAGACAACGCCCACTGCACAGGGGCCCACTGACTGCTGTGGATACAGTTGCAGAATCCCAGGATAAGCAAGTTGCCAATTTACATGTCCCCCGGGGAGAAGCAAGAGTGGCCAGCAGGGGGCTTCCCTGGTGGTCTGGTGGTTAAGACTTTGCCTTCTAACGCGGGAGGTGTGGGTTCAGTACCTGGTCAGAGAGCGAAGGTCCCACATACTTCTCAGCCAAAAGGAACCAAGTGAAACATAAAACAGGAACAATATTGTAGCAAATTCAGTAAAGTCTTAAAAAATGGTCCACAGCAAAAAACGAAATCTTTAAAAAAAAAATGATGGCACTCTTGAAACTCTACTTAGGGTCTTGGGCTCCTGGGCTTCACCCAACTTTCTCTGAGAACTGACCACCCTGTCACACTCCGCTCTTGGCCGGAGACATCAGAGGGTTTCCCTAAATGGGTCATCCGGGGCAGGGGGGTGGTGGTCTCAGGAGGTCCCTTTCCTCCTGGGAGGTCCCAGGCAACACATTCCCTGGTCAAGAAGGTGCCCAAGACATATGTGTTCTCTCTGCCCAAGGCAGAATTTAATAAAAAGCAATGTTGTTCCAACAGCCCTGCCCTGAGGCTGTCCGTCCTGCCGGGAAGACAACGCCCACTGCACAGGCGCCCACTGCACAATTTTCAGTAGCTCAGTGGGGTCTGACTCTTTGTAACCCCCATGAACTGCAGCACACCAGGCTTCCCTGTCCTTCACTATCACCTGGAGTTTGTTCAAACTCATGCCTATTGAGTTGACGATGCCATCCAACCATCTCATCCTCGGTTGCCCCCTTCTCCTCCTGCCCTCAGTTTTTCCCAGCAGGGAGCAATGTTTAAGGAAAGAAAGGAGGATGGGAGGGAGACAGGGAAGGAGGGCAGGACCAGGGGAGGGAGGGAAAGAGGATTCCATAAATGCAGTCTCAGTTCTTATTTGACCGAGAAAGAAACTTCATCCTGTCAATATACTGAAGCACAGGAATTTTGTTTCAAACACCAGCTTGGACCTCTGATGCCGCTGCTGCTGCTGCTGCTAAGTTGCTTAAGTCGTGTCAGACTCTGTGCGACCCCATAGGCGGCAGCCCACCAGGCTTCTCCGTCCCTGGGATTCTCTAGGCAAGAATACTTGCCATTTCCTTCTCCAGCTTGGACCTCTATTCTACTATTTATGAGCCTTGCAAATGACTGCTTTTCTGAGACCCGGTTTCCTGGATCTGTATAATACCAATGTGTACCTCTCAAGGCCTGAGGGTGGAAACTGCATGAGGTCATCTGAAAGAAGACCTCAGCCCATCTCGGGCCACAGAATAACTGCAGAGGATGACCAGCGATTACTGCTGCCGTTTTGGTTTCTGCGGGAGTGGCTGCGAGCCAGCTGGGTGGAGGCTGGCCAGACACAGCCAGGGCCTGCAGAGAGGTCCTCCCGGCCGGCAGCTCTGGGGGGCTGGCGTTTCTAAGACTTCTCCTTGAACCAGGCCCTGTGTGTCTGTACCCACTGCCCACCCCACCCGTGAATGGGAAGCTGGGGTGGACAGGGATGTGTGGGGCTCTTTGGAGCCCAGCACCTCCTGAGCTTGAGGAGGGCAGGAAAGGACTTTATTAAAATGGATATCAGAACTTCGGTCAGCCCTCATCCAGCCACTTCAGCTAAATTATTAAACACTGCCAAGGACACCAGGGGCTTTCCCATTTGCTACCAGATGGCTTTCCACTGTGGTTTCTTGTGTCTTCTCGATGTGGTGTCGATGCGGGACTGAGCACAGCCTGGAGGAGGCGGCCCTGAGGACACCCCCTGTCGATGGCCACAGATACTGCCCACCTTGTCCCCTCCAGTGCCTTCCCAAACCTGCCCACATGCATCCAAGTTCCCGTTGTCCCCGCCTCGCGCCCTGGAATCTCTCATCCAACAGGGCCACCCCCAGACCTGCCCACGGCAGCAACTGTGATAATTAATGCCATGCGAGGGCCTACGTTACACTCAGCATCTGACATGCATTGTTTTACTTAATCTCCAGGGTGATTCTCAGCCAGGGAGATGTCGTTAATATCCTTTCATAACTGAGCACACAAAGCTCAGAGTGGTTAATTGCCTGCCCAGTGCTGCACGCATGCCGAGTGACAAGTCCCTCTGACATCTACATACCTGCTCTTAACCACTCCCCTGCATGTGCCCTGGGGCTCTTTCCACCAGCTCCCTGCCCTGAACCCCAGATCTGAGAGTGTTTTCAGAGGGTGCATGGGGAGACTCATGGCTTTCCCTGTTGCTCAACAGTAAATAATCTGCTTGCAATGCAGGAGATGTGAGTTCAATCCCTGGGTTGGGAAGATCCCCTGGAGAAGGAAATGGCAACCCATTCCAGTATTCTTGCCTGGTGGGGTACAGTTCATGGGGTCACAAGAGTCAAACACAACTTAGTGACTAAACGAAAACAATGGGGAGACTCGCCAGCATCCTCCCTGGAAACCCCAAGGAAGGAGATGAAGGTGGGAAGGAGAATGATGGGGAGAGAGCTCAGCCCTCCAATCAGAACACAGAGAATGGCCACAGGCCGCTTGCCGGGACCCAAAATGCTTGCCGTGCTGGGGCCGCTGTCCCAGATCCAGCCCCACCAGGCCACCCTGGTCTCTGAAGTGGCATCAGCCTGTTCCCCATCATGACTATTTGTTGTATTGCTTTTTAAACTTTTTATTTTGTATTGGAATTAACAATACAGTTAACAATTAACAATGTTGCGATAGTTTCAGGTGGACAGGGAAGGGATTTAGCCATGCGTATACCTGTATCCATTCTCCCCCAAATGCCCCTCCCCTCCAGGCTGCCACATAACACAGAGTTCCCTGTGCTGTTCAGGAGGTCCCTGCTGGTTATCCATTTAAAATATAGTAGTGTGTTCATGTCCATCCCAAACTCCCTAACTATCTGTTCCCCCCGCCCTTCCCCCCGGTAACCATAATTGGTTCCCACAGCCTGCATTTTATTTTACAGTTACTCTCTGGTGGGCATCAGGGTAAAAAGCTATCTCATTTAAGTCATCACTCAAAAGACGTGTCCTCAGGAAGGTAGGGTCAGTGAAGCCATCTGATTATGGCATATACTTAGGCCCCTCGCACTCAGGGGCCCGTATAGGACTCAGTTTTATTTACTTTGCAGACGAGTGGGCTTCCCTGGTGGCTCAGACAGTAAAGAATCTGCCTGCAGTGCAGGAGACCTGGGTTCCATCCCTGGGTCGGGAAGGTCCCCTGGAGAAGGGAATGGCAACCCACCCCAGCACTCTTGCCTGGAGAGTTCCATGGACAGAGGAGCCTGGCGGGCTACAGTCCACGGGGTCGCAAAGAGTCACAACTGAACAACTAACACACATACACAGGATAAAAATCCCGGGCAGCAGCCAATTGCCTTCCGACTCTTGCAAGAGCCCCAAGAAATCTTTGAATGGGAAGGACGGCTCAAGGGCAAAGAAGGGTCCAGATCCTGACCCAGGCCCCCCATCCTGACCCAAGGCCCTGGTAGGGGGTCAGGAGAAGCCCAGGAGGGACTCTGTCCCCACCTCCTCATCCCAGAGCCCAGTCTTCACTTCTCTCAGGGAAGTCACATTTCTCCATGGAACCTAACGGCTTTAGAGAACCAGCCTAAAACCTCCTGGTCAGGAATCCTCACAGACTCGTGCTTCTTTCCCTTCCCTGTGGGGCCTCCCCACCTCCACGCTGATCTTCCTAGCGGACATTCACTTCGCCCATCCCCCGCCCAGCAAAGCTGATCTTAGCCAGGCTTTGGCCCCAAGGTGGAGGGGTGGCGGGGGGAGACTTGCTAGAAGCTGCTTCCACTCCTCTTCCCATGGACACTTCCATCAGGAATTATTTCGAACAGATGCCCCACTGCCCTTCTACAGCCCCGAGGGGGAAATCAACCCTCTTAAGACAGTTGTTTATTAACAGCCCTCGGTGTCATTAGCAGCGGTGTATGTGATGAAATATAGATTAGAGGGAGAAAGCCAGGAATCACACAGCCATTTGTCCTGTCCCGAATGTCGTTACGCGCTCCATCGTGCCGTATTACCGAGATGATTAGTGGCATCAAATGACTTCTGAAAAATGATTATGTGCCATTAAAAGCATTAGTCTGTCTGAAACCCGCACAAACAAATGGCCTCGTATGGATGACTCATTAGCCGGGAAGGCTGGGTGATGTGACAAGCGCCGCCGCGGTGCCAGGCGATGAGCATCGCCCGCAGGTGGTGGAGGCCGGGGCCACCGGGTCCAGAGCTGCGTCCCGGCCACGAGAGCGCCGGTCCTCAGGGGCCGAAGGGCCTCTGGGAGTCACGCTTCTCCTGGGGAGGCCTGGGGACGAAGGTGTGCTTACGGTGGGCTGCCCTGCCCCCGCAGCTATGGTGGAGCTGTCCCCGCAGTCCCCAGGGTAAGGCGCCAAGTGAAGCTGATGCTTCTGCATGTTCCAGGAAGCCGGATTTGGGGAGAAAACAGGCAGGAGTAAGCCGCAGAAATGGAAGCAGCATGCAGGCAGGACACAGCAGAGGCCCCTGGGGGAATTTTTAATTGACATCAGCAAAAAAAAAAAAAAAATTGGCTCAGGGACTCGCGATGTAATTTACAATGACAAGAACATATAGAGAAGCCATAATTTGGGAGATTAAAAAACATTTCTTGAACACAGACCAATCAAATGGCTTTGAAGTGACAGCAAAAGGAAGAAATAACAAGCGAAAACGATCATCTCTGTCTGGTTTTCCAAAGTAGCTGAGCTCGACATCAGTCCTTGTGCTAAACACACATTTCATGTTGAATTTTGCTCACTGTGCAGCGAAGACTTGATTTTGAGATGTCAGGGGTTGGGTCCCCCATCTCCCCCTCTTCCTTCATCTTGACGTGTCCAGGCTTGTTCTGTGGGGGCTACATCCCTGGAAAGGATGCTTTGAAACAGATGGGCACATTTCTGCCGTTGGTCAGGTTCTGGAAGTTGTGGGTTCTCTCTCTCCCCCCACTCCCTTCCCTTTATCCCTTTATTCTTTTTTTCCTCCCATCCATTCACACCATCGCTGCCCTCGTGGATGTGATGAAGACCAGTCAGGGAGCCAGTGATGAGGACGCTGAGGAAATTAGCTGCAGCCCAGCCGTTAGGACTTGGCGCTTTCATAGCTGGAGTAGGGTTCATTCCCTGGTCCGGGAACTAAGATTCCCGTGAGCCGCATGGCTCAACCAGAAGAAGACAAAAGAAAAATAAAGATGCTGAGTTTTATTTCCATGCACCAGGCACTGCCCTGAGTTCCATGCTTTTTCTTTTTCTGGCGACACCAAATGGTCTGTAGGATCTTTGTTCCCCAATTAGGGATTGAACCCATGATCCCTGCAGTGGAAGCATGGAGTCTTAACCTCTGGACTGCCGGGGAAGTCCCTGAGCTCCATGTTTTCTCTCACTTTCCCCCGACCTGTAAGGCAGGTCTGATTACCATCTGCATCTCACAGACGAGAAAGCAGGCGTTGAGAAGTTACACTCTTGGGAAGAGAGGCAGTCAGGCTCCAGGCTGACCCCGTAGACCCCTGACCTAGAGCCGTCATCAACTCGCCTGGGTCCCTGGGGCCACTGCACAATCCAGGCAAGCCTCCCTCCCATGGATGTCGAGGAGTCCTGGCGTGACCCCGGTTACAAGGATTCAAAGTGTCCCTGACTGATTCTGGTGGAGAGGCCTGCGATGAGGCCTGGGTATGCCCAGGGAATCTTTGTTTTCTCCTTTTAGAGTCTTTAGAGACTGTCAAGGGCCACAGTCCAGCCATGCAGACCCCAGGCCTCTGGCTCTCAGCCCAGCTTGTGAGCAGTGCCCAGACCGAGCCCCACCCGCATGGAGGACCACCGCTCTAGCCCCCCTGCTGCCTGTTACAGAGAAAGAATCAGAGGCTCATGGAGGGGCAGCGACTAGCACAGACTCACGGAGCTGCTGGGGGTCTCCCCGGCAGTCTAGTGGTTAAGAATCCGCCTGCCAGTGTAGGAAACATGGGTTCAATCCCTGGTCCAGGAACTAAGATCCCACATGAGGTGGGGCAACTGAGCCAGCCACAACTACGGAGCCCACCACCCTCTGGAGCTGGGCTCTGCCACAAGAGAGGCCACTGCAATGAGAAGCTGGCACACCGCAGCTAGAGAGAGCCTGCACACAGCAACACAGACACAGTGCCGCCAAACAAATAAGTGATTTTAAAAAGTGCCACTGAAGGAGCCAAATACTTCCAAAAAGCAGGCTGCCACCCTTCTGCCCTCCCACTTGACTCCCCAGAACTTTCCTTCCCACCTGCCTCTCCAAGCCCGACTGCAGCCAAGGCGACCAGATGCTGTCAAGCCCTGACAGCTGAACCTGCAGGCTGTCGGCGCTGATTGGCACCTGTCACAACCTGAGCTTCTCGGGAGCCCCCGAGGCCCGGCCTTCATCTGTCCCGGCTGCTGCCTGTTTCCAGAGCCCGGACGCGTCCACCCGCTCAGAAAGGTGGCCGATTTCCAAAAGTTCTTCATCTCTGTCTTCCCTCCAGGTCTCGCTGGGGACGACCGGCTCATTCCGGAGAAGCTCAGACACACTGTTCTTCATCTTTATTGAACTTGGCTTTGTGGTTCTTGTTGCTTTGGGGGAGGGGGGTGGCTGTGACAGCAGCTGGGAAGGGCTGAGCAGAAATTGTTTCTTGCCCACGCCTTACGTCGTTCTATTAGAAAAACATGAATTCTCTCTCCTCCACTTGTTTTTGTTTGTTTTCCTTCTCCCTAAGACAGAGGGGGACGTGGTATTTGATGACAGCTCTGTTTGGGTCTCTGCTACAAGTCATGAATGTTTGTGAGGTTAGGCTGCTGAAGATGGAGTCCAGCTGCTACAGAAGATTAAAAATAGCCATTGGTATGACCTCTGCTTCCAAGGGTGATTGCCCTATCTCTGTGTCTCCTCGACACCCAAACAAATTAAGCTTGGAAGTTCCTCCAGGTGTCTAATTTCAGTCTCTCCTGCTGCAGCTCAGTCTTTTTTGAGTCAAACCAATTCCCACCCTCTCTGCAGAAGTTGGTGATGCACAAGATTTCCACAGGCAGTCTGTCTTCCAGCGACAACCAGCCGTGAGCAGCCTTCTACCTGGTGGGGCAGATTTCAAGGCCTGCTGTTCTGCTAAATGCTGAAACAGCATCTGGGGTGCCCACCCGTTCAACGCACTCTGTGACATGGTGACAGCGTCTCCTCGTCTGCAGAACTTTCCTCAAGAACAGACCAAGGACG
Organism: Ovis canadensis; assembly: GCF_042477335.2. Lineage (NCBI taxonomy): Eukaryota > Metazoa > Chordata > Mammalia > Artiodactyla > Bovidae > Ovis > Ovis canadensis. The sequence goes on along the minus strand of NC_091255.1, from coordinate 65,322,552 downwards.
AGGGTGGACAGATCTTGAAAGACGTGATTGCCGTACCTCTCCAGGAGGAATCTCCCATAATTCTCCAGTTCTAGGGAACAACAGAATCACCTCTGATGCAGTGGGTGTTTTGGACAATTTTTTTGTCCCTCCAGTGAAAAATTCACATGTCGGAAGCCCAGTGGTTAAGACTCCCCACTTCTAATCCAGGAGGCATGGATCCAATCCCCACGTGCAGGTGAGTGGGTGGGTTGGTTGGTGGGTAAATAGGGTGGGTGGTGGGTAATTACACGGATGGACAGCTAGAGACAGAGAGATATAGATGGATATCCAAAACTCAGGTTACAAAGGGAGGGAAAGGGGATGAAAACAGGAAAGACCCCTAAGCCAAGCTTGATGGTCATCGCAGAGAACAAAATAAAGGCAGGAGTGCCCCCTCTACCAAGATCAGTGAAAACCCTGCTTTATTTCTAGGTCCCAACAGAACTGCTATAACCCCATGAAGCCCAAATCAGTTCTAACTAGGAGGGGGAAGTGGGAGGCTGTGGGGATTGGGTCACGTGCCTTTTTCCTGAAAGAAGGGAGTGTACCCTGGAGCCTAGCACCCTCTGGAGAGGTCCTGCTGACCAGCCGAGGGCAGCAGCCTTGCTGGGGGTCGTCGTCTGGGAACCACTGCTGGCTGGTTGCCATGGGTTCAGGAGTCCGAGCGCACAGTGGTTCCCTTGGGGATGCTGGAAGAGGCCGCATTTCCGGCCAGCCCAGGTGAGCAGAGAAAGAATAAGAACCAGGGGGAATAAGAGCAGACTCGCCAGGCCACAGGGAGAGGGCTGCAGAATTACTCACACAGCTGCTCTATTTGTCTGTAAGAGGAGCAGTCAGTCTCCACCAGCTCCCACCCGCTGGGTGGCTGGGATAAAGCGAGTGGGGTGGGAAAGTCCTTCACTGCATCCTCATCAGATCCAGCAACTCATGCTTGAGTAACTCGGAGCTTACTGGGATGACGTGGGTAAGTGCAGACGTGGAGGTTCACGTTATGATGAGCCCGGGAGTGAGCGGGAGAGGGGTGTGGCTAGCTGTGTTCCCCAGCCAGCGGCGACAGCCGGCCCTGCCTCTAGGGATTCTCCTTGATCAGCTGTCTTGGCTGAAAATGTCCGCGGTTGGTTTGCCTGGCCATCATGAGCCACTTGTCCCTGCAGTATGTCAGCATCTGGTTCTCTCCTGTTGTTACCAGGCAGGGTTCGTGCCCTCCTTTATCAACAGAAATTGATCAGAGGCCAGACAAGGAATTCAGGCAAGGCTTTACTGGGACCCCTGTTGTAACAAGGATGGAGCGAGAACAAGTAACAGATTCCCTTGCTCTCTCCCCACCGTGGGGAGGGGGCTGACTCCTTGCATGGGGTGAGGGGGAGTGGGTCCGGGGTTCCGACAGGAGGGACGGCTCAGGTGGTTTGCCCACCCCTTCCGTGGTGCCCTGTGCGAGGGGCATGCTCCCTCCCCACTTTCGTTCCCTGCTCCTTGGGAGTGGCAGTGGGGTGTTTTGGTCTTTCTGTGTGTCTTCTTGTCCATGATTTCCCCTCCTGCGCATGCACGCAGTTATTTTTAGTCCCGCACTATTTCTCTGTATTTTGTTGCTGGAGGAGATGCAGGTGCAGGCCCTGCAGCAAAGGTCCCAGGTCCCAGCCCGTCTTGCTGCGGGTCAAGACTCAGAGCCTTCCCTGACCCCCAACATGCACGCCCTAAGGAGCAGCAGTACCCTACTGGTCCCCAACCTCAGGCTCTCTGCAGGACCCCCTGCCACCCTCCCCCTCCCCGCCTCAACTGGCCAGAGCGGCCCTCTAGCTGGCTTCCCAGTGAGCTGTTGGCCACTTGGAACAAGGGAAACAGCGTGACCTGGAGAAGGGGATGTCGGGGCTCCTTTCAGGCCAACATGCCAGACTGTCTGGCTGTTTTTGGTGTGGTTACCCCCAACTGTGGGCTTCCCAGGTGGCGCTAGTGGTAAAGAATCCTCCTGGACTGTATTGAATATGCTGTTTTGTCGTTCCCTTGCTAGTGAAATACCACCTCCCCAAGCATCTCCTGCCAACAAGAGGGACTTCTTGTGTTCCCATCTCCCTCTGACCACCTCCCTCCTCCATCCTGACAAGTGCAGACCGAGTCTCCCCATCGACATACGTCCACTGCATTAAAATGTCCGAGCTGGTACTTTTCCCATGTCGAGTGCACTTTGGGTGGGATGTGAATGTTGACATCTGCAAAACCCCTTTTCTGCACAGGTAGGTGGCCTGCAGCTCTGCTCAGGAGGGTCTTCTCCAGTCACGTGAGCCTTAGAGAATGCATCCTGCCCCCATGTCCTCCGTACGTTTCAACACCTGGGATCCCACTGGCTCCTGTTACAACCGAGCTAGGGCCAACAGTGACAACAGCGAGGACACCAGCGCTACCCCCGCGACAGCATCTCCCTTTTATAAAGCATCTCTTACCTGCCCAGGTGTAGACGGACTGCTTTCCATGAGGGCATGCTTAGTCGCTCAGTCGTGTCTGACTCTTTCTGACCCCATAGATGGCAGCCCACCAGGCTCCTCTGTCCATGAGATTCTCCAGGCAAGAATACTGGAGTGGGTTGCCATCCCCTCCTCCAAGGGATCTTCCCAGCTCAGAGATTGAACCCAGGTCTCCCACACCGCAGGTGGTTTCTTTACCGTCTGAGCCAGAGGGGAAGCCTGTTAGCAATTCTTGAGGCATCCTCTTGAACATGTAATGTGACTCCCATTTTACAGATGAGAAAACTGAGGCCTGGAGAAAAATCACTGGATTTAATGTCATACCAAATTTCCTAAAGGAAATCAGCCCTGAATATTTATTGGAAGGATTGATGCTGAAGCTGAAGCTCCAATACTATGGCCACCTGATGTGAAGAGCTGACTCACCTCAAAGACCCTGATGCTGGGAAAGATTGAAGGCAGGAGGAGAAGGGGGTGATAGAGGATGAGATGGTTGGATGGCATCACCAACTCTATGGACATGAGTGAGCAAACTCTGGGAGACGGAGGAGGCTAGGGAAGCCTGGAGGCTAGGGAAGCCTGTTGTGCTGCAGTCCACGGGGTTGGAAAGAGTCAGAAATGACTTAATGACTGAACGACAGCTAGGAGACTGGGCATGGTAACTATTTTTCAGTCTGCTCAGGAACTTTCCTATTGTCAGAAGTGTTAAAGAATAATTCTCCCCAAATAAGGCAAAATCATGACTCTCCTACTTTAACATGTATTAAGGATTTTATTTGGCTTGGTAATTAGTGAGGAGACTAGGCAGATGTTACAGCTGATCCAAAGGAGAAATCTGAAAAGTGTAAATTTACATGGAGTGAAGGAAAGTGGAGGTGAATTGACAAATAGTTGGAAACTGGCTCTTTCCTTAAGGAAGCGGGAAATCTATTGAACCACCAGACAGAATTTATTTGCATGTCTGTAGACAAAGAATTATTTTGCATTGCTATCAGTTATCTACAACTTACAGGACCGTAAAACAGCGCAAAGACACTGAAAGGCTAGAATCAGACAGCCTACAAGGATGTTCTCTGAACGGCCCCGTTTTTTCCATCAGCAACACCCAATGATCTTTGGGGATTTATTCCAGGTTTCCTCATGGGAACAAGTCTAGACAATCTTAGCGCCTCATTCTGCCTGATTATAGCAGTTAATATCAGGAGTGAGAAATCAGAATGCTTCCCTGATAGCTCAGCGGTAAAGAATTCACCTGCAAGGCAGGAGATGCGAGTTTGAGTCTTGGGTTGGGAAGATCCCCTGGAGGAGGGCATGGTAGCCCCCTCCAGTACTCTTGCCTGGGAAATCCCATGGGCAGAGGAGCCTGGCAGGCTGCAGTCCATGGGGTCACAAAGAGTCAGTCACAACTGTGAAGCACTAACACTTTCACAACAGAGACAGAGCGCAAGATAGCAGGTGGGGCGAGGACCTGCTATCCCTGGTGCGCTGATGCCGCTCTCCCCCCGGGGGGGGGGATGTTTCTAGAAGGTTCTAGAAGCTGCTACAGTCCTCCCCCCCCCAACAACGCCTAAGATTCTTCCAGCAGCCCAGTATCCTTTCCAGCTACCATACCAATCCTTGTCACTCTTTTTTTTCCTAAGCGCCTTTGAGTTATATGTTTTCCCATGAAGCATCTTGACTTATACAGCTATTAAGTGACAAAGTGAGTTTAAAAACCTCACCTGCCTAAAATGCATAGCTGAGTCTTTCAGTTTCCTCACCTGCAAATGGGGTTATTATGGCACCTACCCCGCCGGGTTATTGTGACGATCAGGTACATATATCCATCTAAAGCTCCGAAAAGATGGCCTGGTGCCTAAAGTACTCGATACAAGTTCATTTTATCATCAGCTCTATTTGGCCAATGGATAAACTGAGCCAAGGATGTCATGAACTTCACCCAAAGTCACGGACTTGCCACCATTTATGAGCAAATGGCAGGATGGGCTGCTGAACCGGGGCAGTGATCAGAGCCTGCTGGCTTCTTTTGGACCCCGGAGAAGCTGTCTGGGGGCCTTCCCTGGAAGTCTGGTGGTTAAGACTTGGAGCTTCCACTGCAGGGGCCACAGGTTCCATCCCCGGTTGAGGAACTAAGATCCTGCCTGCTACGGGGAGTGGCCAAAATAAATGGATAAATAAACTGTCATTATTTTTTCAAAAAAAAGTCATCTGCTTTCCCCCGCTTCCCCACCAGAGCAGAGCGGGCAGCTGTCCTTGGAGTCTGGGTCGGGCACGGCTCAGGGCTGGCAGGTTCTAGGGTCGCCTCCTTTGGCAGCCTTGCTCCTGGAGATGAAAGAACCATGGGCAGCTGGGGCCTCCTAGCACTGAGGAGCAGGAGCCAGGTGAGTGGGTTGGGGCGGGGAGGGCGGGCACCGGCTCCCACCCAGCTGGGATCTGCTGCAGACGGACGTGCTCCCATCCGCCTCCCCAGAGGCCCCCCGAAGCACCGCACACCTGGCCACCGGCCCTTCTCCTGCCGTTGCCGCCATACGGAAGCATAAATCCAGTTAATGCGTCCAAAAAAGAAAAATCAAAATGTCAGATCTGCAGAGATGGTTCAATTGAAGGAATATTGATTGTCACAGAGAATATTCTCACTTTATTCACCTACTTAGTCTGCTCCCCTAGGCGCGGATGAATTCATCAAATATTGTCACAGCACATAATAATACTCTTCCCCAGTGCTGCTGTGATCGCGCGAGCTCCAGTCCTGCCCACTGTGCCTGTCCCCATGGGGATGACAGAGGGAGAGAGGAAGGTGTTGCCAAGGCGTGGCCAAGGCACGTTCCCCTGGACAAGGCGCTTTCCCTAGAGCATCCACTCTGATCTTCAGGACAGCCATGAAGGGGAGCGGGGTGTCGTGGAGGGGAGAGATGATCCCATTTTCCAGGTGGGATCAGAAAGGTTAAGCCATCCATCCAAGTTCATGATACTAACCAGCTGGGATTTGAACCTTGGTTTTCCAATTCCAAATTCAAAACCCCTTCCACTCCACCACGCCCTTTGCTGTGGCTGGTGGACTGATCAGCCAAGAGTAGAGACAGGTGGAGCTCTCTCGGCCTCTGTTCCGCTCAGCCAGTGCCATGATTATGCACCCACTGTTTGCTCAGCTCTGGACGTAGAATCTAGGAGATGATCCATAACCCTCCGTGGGTCTCCTGATCAACCTGGAGAAGGAGATGAGGGTTTTGGAGACTAACAGAGTTGGAACTGTGAGAACACCACAACTGTCTCCTGACCATCAGAAGTGAGGGCTTCTCAAGGGGAAGCCAGCGCAAAGGCTGGAGAACCCTGAGAAAGCAGCACAAAACTCATGGGGGCATCTTGGCCCACTGTGACCTAGTTGCTGAAGAACTCATCAAGAAGAGGAGTTGGGAGTCATGGATGGACCTCGAGATTGTCATGCAGGATGAAGTAAGTCAGGAAGAGAAAAAGAAATATTGTATAATACAGCCTACATGTGGAAACTAGAAAAAACTGTAGAGGTGAACTGATTCGCCAAGTAGAGATGGTGTCAGAGACACAAAGAAGAAACCCACGGACACCAGGAGGAGGAGGGAGAGGGGTGGATGGGAGATGTGAACCGGAGCGATCACACTTCTGGGGTTTCCGGGCGGCGCTCATGGTAAAGAGTCTGCCTGCCAGTGCAGGAAATGCAAGAGATACGGGCTTGATCCCTGGGTTTGGAAGACCTCCTGCAGTAGGAAATGGCAACCCACTCCAGTATTCTTGCCTGGAAAATCCCATGGACAGAGGAGCCTGATGGGGCCGCAAAGAGTCCGATACAACTGAGTGAGCCACACACGTGCACACTACTAGTGTATGAAACAGATAACAAATGAGAACCCGCTGGCTAGCACGGGGACTCTATCCAGCGGTGCGTGGTGACCTAAATGGGAAGGAAATCTAAAGAAGAGGTGGTATGTCTATAACTGATTCATTTTGCTGCGCAGCAGAAACTGACACACCATGGTAAAGCAGCTATACTCCTGTAAAAAATTGATTTTAAAAAAGGAGAGGGGCTGGGTGCCAAGCCCTGGAATGCATTTGCCGAGTGAATTATGGGTTCTCTCCAGGCACGTCCAAGGAAAACACAGCCCTCGCATACTTAGACCAGCGTTTCCAAAGAGTGTCCCGAGGGGCAGATCTGAATGTTTAGTGAATGGATTATTTCTGCTCAGGACTCCTCACATCCTTCACCATCTTGATGAGGGTGGTGGTGATGACGGTCATTGTCCGTGTTGACGGTAACCCAGTATTCCCGGTGCTGTTGGGTATTAACTCACTTGAGCCTCGTGGTCGGCGCTGCTGCAACCCCCATTTTGTTGTTGGGTAGTCGTTCAGTCGTGTCCGACTCTGCGACCCCGTGGACTGCAGCACACCGGGCCTCCCTGTCCTTCACCAACTCCCGGAGCTTGCTCAAGCTTCTCAAACCCACGTCCACTGAGTCAGGGATGCCATCCAACCATCTCGGCCTCTGTCATCCCCTCCTCCTGCCTTCAGTCTTCCCAGCATCCGGGTCTAAGAAAACCAAGATTCAAGAATTCTTGTGACGGTGGACCAAGATGAGAAAATGCTGGAGCTGACAGGCTGGGTCACTTCTTCGAGTGACTCTGAGAGGCAGGTGCAGGATGCAAAACTCCCAGACTTCTTTGGCAGCTCTACACCTGCTCTGGTTTTGCCCCAGTGCCTCTCTTGGGATTAAGGAACTATGAAATATCAGAACACCAGTTTAAACAATCGGCCTGACTGACTGGCTCAGAGCCCCCATTCAACTGTTCTCTTAGAAGCGAGCGCAGGTTGTTAACGCCCAGCAGGTTATGGGCTGTGGCTGGTCTGAATCCAAAGGCGGGAGCTCCTGGGAAAATCCAGAAATGCTGGCTGGGCTGCGGCCAGGCCTTCCACCTCTCTGCCCTCTCTCCTGACCACCTTAAAGCAGGAACCGAGAAAAGGAGGATGAACTCCAGTCTGCTTCCCCTCACCACCACCCTTGGCTGAACACCAGAATCTGAAACCTCCCAGCCACGTGCAGAGAAGGACCTTTCCAGGGTTAGATTCAGCCCAGAAGAATAAAGATGCTAATCACTTTGGGCAGCTCCCCACAGTGTAGCCACCTGGGGCTCAGCCATATCCCCCTGCAATTTCTGGCTTGCTCTGATGCCTTGGCTGGCATCCCCAGCAGGTGCAGGAAGTGGGGGGCTGCATTCCTGGGAGCCTTTGCCAAGAGCCCCAGTCCCTTCAAGGGAGAGGGGGCTTTGGCCTCAGTAGGAGCATATCAATGGGAAACTGTGGTGAGAAGACATAGCCGGCCAGAGCTGGTGATGGGGTAATTAATTCTACTTAAGAAAAATGTTACTAATAATTAAAGGTACTAATTAAGAAAAATTGGATCAGCTGTTCATCAGTGCGGGGCAGAAACTAGGGCTTCGATGACGCATTTCTCGGGCAGCGTTCTGCTGGGAGTGGGCAGGACGAAAATCACAGCAGACACTGTCATTTGAGAGGTGCCGGAGAGGCCAGAGGGGCTACCAGCTGGAGAGGGCCTTGGGGAAGAATGCGACATGGGGGAGTATCTGGCAAGATGCTGATGAGTCCAAGAGGCTGGAGAGGCCAATGCAGGTTGGAAGGATCCAGACCATGGCCCAGTATACACCCACTCTCTCCAGGAAGGCTGGGCTGGAGGGGGCAGTAGAGAGCAACTCTGGGGTCCTGGGCGGGGGCGGGGTGGTCTCTGAGGTGAGACGGAGCCAGTGGCAAGGCCGGTGATGGGAGAAGTTACAGCAAGAGGAGCCGGATCAGGGGTTGGGCAGGGCCAGGAGGCGATGGGCAGCAGGCAGGTCTTCAGGGCTCTGCACTCGGGTCAGGTGAGCAGACAGCATTGAAAGACCCAGAACTAGAAGACAGAAGCACTAGCTGAGGCGGGTTCCTCAGCGTGGCTCTGCTGACATGTGTTTCTTTGTTGTGGGAGCCTGTCCGGTGCATCACAAAGCATTTAGACTCATCCCTGGCCTCCACCCCTGGAATCAAGATAGCTGGGAGAAACATCAATAACCTCAGATATGCAGATGACACCACCCTTATGGCAGAAAGTAAAGAACTAAAAAGCCTCTTGATGAAAGTGAGAGAGGAGAGTGGAAATGTTGGCTTAAAGCTCAACATTCAGAAAACTAAGATCATGGCATCCGGTCCCATCACTTCATGGCAAATAAATGGGGAAACAGTAGAAACAGTGTCAGACTTTATTTTCTTGGGCTCCAAAATCACTGCAGATGGTGACTGCAGCCATGAAATTAAAAGACGCTTGCTCCTTGGAAGAAAAGCTATGACGAAACTAGACAGCATATTAAAAAGCAGAGGCATTACTTTGCCAACAAAGGTCCATCTAGTCAAGGCTATGGTTTTTCCAGTGGTCACGTATGGATGTGAGAGTTGGACTATAAAGAAAGCTGAGCCCCAAAGAACTGATGCTTTTGAACTGTGGTGTTGGAGAAGACTCTTGAGAGTGCCTTGGACTGCAAGGAGATCCAACCAGTCCATTCTGAAGGAGATCAGTCCTGGGTGTTCATTGGAAGGACTGATGTTGAAGCTGAAACTCCAGTATTTGGCAACCTGATGCGAAGAGCTGACTCATTGGAAAAGACCCTGATGATGGGAAAGATTGAAGGCAAGAGGAGAAGGGGACGGCAGAGGATGAGATGGTTGGATGGCATCACCAACTCAATGGAGATGAGTTTAGGTGAACTCTGGGAGTTGGTGATGGACAGGGAGGCCTGGTGTCTGCAGTCCATGGGGTCACAAAGAGTCAGACACCACTGAGCGACTGAACTGGACTGAACTGCACTGGCCTGCATCCGCTGGCCACATCACCTGGTTACGATTTAAAGTACCTTCAGGACTCCCCTGTGGTCCAGTGGCTTAGCACTCCACACTTTCCTGGTGGCTCAGATGGCAAAGCGTCATCTACAATGCGGGAGACCTGGGCTCAATCCCTGGGTCGAGAAGATCCGCTGGAAAAGGAAATGGCAATCCACTCCAGTACTATTGCCTGGAAAATCCCATGGACAGAGGAGCCTGGTAGGCTATAGTCCATGGGGTCGCAAAGAGTCTGACAAGACTGAGTGACTTCACTTTCCTTTCCTTTCACTTCCAGTGAAGCAGTGTGGGTTGAATTCCTGGTCATGGAACTAAAATCCCAAGTGCCACGTAGTACAGCCAAAAAAAAAAAAAAAAAAATTAGGAATCTGAAAAAGAATGACTAGATGTATACATAAAACTGAATCACTTTGCTGCACACCTGAGACGAATACACTGTAAATCAACTATATCCCAATATAAAATATTAAAAATTACATTCAACCTGATTGTATAAGATGTGATTATTGCCTCTTTCCTGTACATTTTATTTCAAATTTTGGTCTTTTCCCACCACTTTCCATTAAAAAGCAGAAATAAAGAATAAAAATTGCAAAAGCAAGCAAAAGCTTCCTTCAATTTAAAATTTTGTTAGTTTTCTATAAAATGCATTTCAGGGACACGTGATTCCAGTGCTAACGAATCCATCTGCCAATGCAGGAGACAAGACATGCAGGTTTGATCCCTGAGTCGGGAATATCCCTGAGGAAGGAAATGGCAACCCACTCCAGTATTCTTGCTGAGAGAATCCCAAGAAGAGAGGAAATTAGTGGATGACAGTCCAGGGGGTTACAAAGAGTCAGACAGGACTGAGCAACTGAGCACACGCACGCACGCATACACACACTAGCACACACACACGCATACACACGCTAGCACACACACACACACACACACACACACTATTATTGGTGGTGGGGAACCTCTGAACCCCTGTTGAAACTTAGGAAAATCTCCGAGGTGGCTGATAAACTAATTCTCAGGAAAAGAAAGCAACTACTGTTAGGGCTTAAGGCCCACTGGCAAAGGTTATTTTAAAATAAAGTCACAGGCTATGAAAAAGATTCTTTATAGCATGCCACATCTCTTCCAAGTAAAAATCAATTTGAACCAATTCAGAGAGAGAGAGAAAGAGAGATGAAGAGGGGAAATTTTTAAAAATTAAATTTAACAAAAAGAGAAGCAAACAAACAAGGCAAACAAATGTATCTCCAGACACGGCCAAATGTTCCTGGGGGCATGGGAGGGAGGGGGCAGAATAATTACCCCAGGTTGGAAACCACAGAGCTGATTTTTAAAAATACTGCAGCACCTTGTCATGACAAAGGTCTCTTGCTTACTCCTGAGGCAAACAGATGCTGCCCTACACATACACCAGCTAGACCCCAGACTCCTTCCGGCTCATGGCTCGCTGACCCCCAGGCCCAGGTCCCTCACTGGATCATTCCACATCCAGCTGGACAATGAGCCAAAGGACAGAGTGGGGAGGGCCGTTGGGGAGATTTCGGGGGCCAGCCCTGGAAACGTCACATTGCTTTGGCCCTCGGGTCACTGGCCGTACGTAACCACAAAGGGTAAATGTGAGCCGGCAGGCGGCCCAGGAGGAGACCTTAGAGAGGAGAGAACAATAACCCACCGGCACCTCTGCACGTCCCGGTTCTGGCCTTGGCGGCCAGCTCATCTAACCCTGGCCATCCCTCAGTTTCCTCCTCTTCAAAGACCCCCTTCCACAGCAAAACGTGTTACATGCACACAGCAGACTAGACTCGGCGGAAAGCAAGGATGAAGACCTGACCCGCGATGCCGCACGCATGACCCTCGAAAACCGCGTGCTGAGTGAAGGAAGCCGGACCCGGAAGGTCACGGATTGCGTGATCCCATTTGTGTGAAAATCCAGAAGAGGCACAGAAAGCGGATTAGGAGCTGGGGCGGGGAGGAGGTTTGGGGTGCTGCTGATAGGCGTGGGGTGTCCTTTGGGGGAACTAAATAGAGGTGACGCCTGCACGATGTGAGGGTGTGAAGCGCCGCTGCTGTGTACACTTTTATTCATTTATTTATTTGGTTCTTCTTGGCCATGCTGCATGGCATACATACAGGATCTTAATTCCCCGAACAGGGGTCAAACCCACGGTGGAAGTGCGGAGTCTTACCCACCAGACCGCTGAGGACATCCTGACTTGTACACTTTTATCCTTGTATTTCTTTTTTTTTTTTTTTTTAATGAATGTAGCCCAGTTGGGCCTTCCATCACATCTCTTTTGTTTAGTTACTTTTTCATTTGGGGCTGTGCTGGGTCTTCGTGGCTGCGCGAGGGCTTGCTCCAGTTGCCACGTGCCGGCTTCTCCATGTGGTGGCGTCTCTTGTCGCGGAGCGTGGGCTCCAGGGCTCAGCAGTGTGGAGCGCAGGCTTAGTTTCTCTGGCACGTGGACTCTACCCAGACGGGGGGTCAAACCCATGTCCTCTGCACTGGCAGGGGGATTCCTTGCCGCTGGACCACCAGGGAAGTCCTTGTACACTTTTAAATGGTTGGTGTTAGCTTACAAGAATTTTACTTCAACTTTTTAAGAAAGGGAAAAGGCCCCTTTCAGCTCTGATCTTCAGCGGTTTCTAAGATCCAGGAGAGGCAGGAACCAGACCGAAGTGCTGAAAGTAGGAACAGGGATACTGTTCTTTCTGAAGATATACAGCAAGGAAAAAAAAATTTTAAGGCCCTGATCCTACTTTGTCTGTCAAGTGAGTGCAATGTTAGCGAGGCTTGTAAACTAGAAAGCTCTTTATGAAATGTCTGCGGACGCTGTTACTGAGGCTCTGTATGTGATCTCGTTGGTATTCTCCTGGATACGGCTGGGACGGGCTGGACGGGAGTGAGTGAGCTGCATAAACGTGTGCATTAAGGGCAGGCCAGCTCGAGGGTTCTACGCACAGTGGCCCACAACAGCCATTATTATTCAGGATAATGTAAATTAACGGTGAAGCTGCTACCCTGGGTCCTGGGTCCCCAGGACTGTACTTTGACACATCTTTCGTTCACACTCAGTCACTCAGTCGTGTCCAACTCTTTGTGACCCCGTGGACTGTAGCCCTCCAGACCCCTCTGTCCATGGGATTCTCCAGGCAAGAATACTGGCATGGATTGCCATGCCCTCCTCCAGGGGATCTTCCCAACCCAAGGATCAGACCAGCATCTCCTACATTGTAGGCAATTCAGGGGTCATCTGGGAAGCCCCACGATGCACCTTACATGCAACTAATGAGTGAATCCTCTCTGCAACCCTGAAAGGTGGTCAGATTATAACTGCTTACAGATGAGAAATGTAGAAACTGACTGGTTAAATAATTTGCTGTATTAGTTTTCAACCACTGGGCAACAACTTATACCAAAACTCCGAGGCTGAAAACTCACAGTTATCGTCTCACAGTTTCTGTGATCAGGAGTCCAGGCATGGCTCCTGGGTCCTCTGTCTTAAGGCTGCCATGCAGCTGTCAGCTGGAACTGGGGTACCATCTGAAGGCTTGATTGGGGAAGGATTCGCATCCAAGCTCACGTGGTTGTTGGCAGGATTCAGTTCCTGCAGGATTATTGGACAGAAGGTCTCAGTCCCTACCTGGCTGTTTCTAGAGACACCCTCAGTTGCTTGCCACATGAACCTCTCCAACATGCTGGCTTGCCTCCTCAAAGCACATGAGCCAAGAAGGCAATGGAATCTGCTAACAAGACAAGTTGCAACCTTATGTAGCCGAATCACAGAAGGGGCATCTCATCCCCTTTGCTGTGCTCTGTTGGTTAGAAGAAGGTCGCTAAACTGAGCCACAGTCAGGCATGGTTGGGGGCCGGGGGAAGGGGAGTGGGTTACACACGTGCATGAACATCAGGATGTGAGGAGCATGGGGGCCACACTCCCCAAAGATCCATGGGTAGCAAAGAGCTGAGCCACCTAAGCCTGCAGATTTCTTTCCCAGGTTCATATCATTGCACTGCACTTTCTCCATGTTCTGAGGGTGTCTGAGGGTGGAAAGTGAGGGACGACGGGAAAGAGCGCGAGATCTTCCTACGGGAGAAAGGCTGCACCGAGCTCTCCCTGGCCAGGCCTCACTGCTGAGGCTTGTCTTCAGGGTGAAGCCCAGGAGCTAGGGCTCCTCCGATATTCCTGGTATCCTCATCACAGCACGTGCGGCGCTGCATTTTAATTGCCTGGCAGAGCCCTAAGCACCAAAGAGGGGGCTTTCCACATCCTCCTCATCATGACTATTTATAGGCTGGGAACATTTGGGGCTCCTCAAGCCCCAGGCTAACATCTCCCCTCCCAACACAGGCAGTTCAAGCCTTCTTTATTATACCAGCTCCGTAGACCTGCTGGGACCAGGGGCAGCGCCTGCTCTGCCCAGAAGCTGGTACAGTGTGTGCCCAGGATGCAGGTCTTCGGAGCATTTCTGGGAGGAATGGATAAAGGACTCAACTCTTCCCCATCAGACCTGCTCAAGGAAGGACTTCATTTTATCCCGATATCCCTGGCAGATGGCACAGCGCCCAGTAGGTGGGCCTCTGTAGATGTGAAATGAATTCATGGTCATCCACAAGGGTCATCTATGCAAATGTGGTGGAACACTGCAAAGCCAGGTTTGAGCAGAGAAACCTGGCCTCCACCAACTTCTTATTTTCCTTTCATCCTTGAGTGAGTGGGACATTTGGGGAGGAGAGGACTCTCTAATGGCCAGAAGACCAAGGAAGAGATGAAGACCCCTGAAAGAAGCTGATCCTGGGCTCCTGTACCTAATGAGTGCCCCAGAAATGTAATTATACACAAAACAGCCCTCCCAAAACCCAGAACCACCGCTGAGCTTCTGTGTACCTCCAGCCCTGGCAGCTGGGTCAGAAATAACTACCTTCCCCAGTTTCTCCTTGAGTCCTTTCTCTTAGAATCCTTGCAGCATAAATGCTCTTCCAGCCCCTCATATGCACCCCACTTCCAGCCTCAGAGTGGTATCATTAGCCCATCAACTTCCCTTCTGCACGGAAATCTTGGAGGGATGTTCCCTGGTGGTCCAGTGGTTAAGAATCTGCCTTCCAATACAGGGGACGCAGGTTCAATACCTGGTCAGGGAACTAAGATTCCACATGCTGTGGGGCAAGGAAGCCCACGTGCTGCAGCTGCTGGAGCCCGTGCACTCAAGCCCGTGCTCTGCAATGAGAAGAGCCTCCATGAGCCGCAGCCCAGAGCCAACGCAGCCAAATAAAAAATAAAGAAAATAAAATTTTAAAAAACCCTCTTGGATAAGCCCAATGAACAGCGCATGTCCTTCACCATTCTAAGGGGTGGCTACACCCATGGATCCCCAGAGTAACAGAGATGAAAATAAATTTTAGCGCTTCCCTGGGGGCTCAGTGGTAAAGAATCTGCCTGCTAATGCAGGAGGCATGGGAAGATTCCACATGCTGAGGAGCAGCTAAACGCATGCATCGCAGCTACTGAGTCTCTGCTCTCGAGCCCGGGAGTTGCAACTGCTGAAGCCCACGGGCCCTAGAGCCCCATGCTCTGCAACAAGAGAAGCCACGGCAATGAGAAGCTTGTGCGCCGCAGCGAGAAAGTAGCCCCCGCTTGCCGCAACTAGAGAAAAGCCTGCGCAGCAACCAAGACCCAGGACAACCCAAAACAAACAGATATTTACTTTTTTGAAATGGGAAATAAATTTTATACCAAGCAGGGCACTGATATGAACTACATAGACTACATACATATCAGCGACCATCACCCCCTACGGACCCGCCAAAGCACCCGGAATCACCCTGCATTGCAGGCAGCCTGACAGCTGATGCCATGAAAAGCCTCCCTCGGGCAGGCTGGTAAATAGACCATTCTTATTTGCAAGGTTGGTTTGAATCTTGGAGGGCGTGTCATCCAAAGACCACGGAGACCTCTTGACTCTGACAACAGGAAGCTGGGCAGCTCCTGGCCACGAGTGCCTTGGCAAGGAATGCCAGGGCCCGCCCTGGCCCCTCTGCCCTCTCTCCCATCACAACCTTCCTTCCCTTCATTCTAGCCCCAGCTGACTCCTCCTGCTTTCCTAGGCCGGGCTTTGCTGTGCTGGGAGCAGGAGCTTTATTGAATTTCTGCAAGTACTTTGCATGGCGTCTGATTTACAATTCATAACCTGGATTATACTGCAAGTTCAGCCTTCCGGGGTCGGTGTAATTTAGATCTAGGAAATATTTTCCCGTGCTTTCAATTCCCCAGACATCTGAGGTATTGGAAATGGATTCCACCCTTGGAGGTTTACAGCTTGGAGGAGGTGACGGAAAGGGAGGCTGAAGCTGGTACGCAAAAGGAGGTGGTGGGGAGAAGTAGCAGGGCGTAAAAGCCAAGGGGAGGGGAAAAGCTCCAAAATCACTGTGGACGGGGTCAGCAGCCATGAAATTAAAAGATGCTTGCTCCTTGGAAAAAAGCTATGACACACTTACACAGCATGCTTACAGAGACATCATTTTGCCAACAAAGGTCCATCTAGTCAAAGCTATGGTTTTTCCAGGAGTCGTGTACAGATGTGAAAGTTGGACCATAAAGAAGGTTGAGGGCCAAAGAATTGGTGCTTTTGAACTGTGGTGCTGGAGAAGACTTTTGAGAGTCCCTTGGACAGCAAGCAGATCAAACCAGTCCATCCTAAAGGAAATCAGTCCTGAATATTCACTGGAAAGACTGATGCTGAAGCTGAAGCTCCAATACTTTGGCTACCTGACCATGCAAAGAGCTGACTCATTTGAAAAAGATTCTGATGCTGGGAAAGATTGAAGGCAGGAGGAGAAGGGGATGACAGAGGATGAGATGGTTGGATGGCATCGCCGACTCGATGGACAAGAGTTTGAGCAAACTCTGGGAGATAGTGAAGGATAGGTGCCGGGGTCCAGCCCCGGTGGATCCAGGGTGATTCGAAGGTGGGGGGACGGAGTCGGCGTCTTTGGAAAAATACATATTTAATCACAGATATAGAGAGATTAGAAATGGATAGTGTAGTAGGAAGATTAGTGGAGAAAAGGAGGCTGAATAACTTGGATTACGTGGAATAGCATCCATGCTCCAGATGGGAATTCAGCCAGAAAAACGGGGAGCAAGAAAGAAGCGACATGGGGGAATAGTCTTTCCGGAAACTGATCCGATTTCTTTATTTTTGGGTTTGCTTATATACCTTTTGTTACACATAGGGATGAATACAGAGTCACGTAGGGGTCAGCAGTCCTGACCTTTGTCAAAATCAGGTGCTTCACATAAATGTATTAAAAAAAAAGGTCTTAGGGATATTACATCATCTTCTGGCCATGAGTGAGACCTGCTTACATTTTATGATCCTTTCTTTCTGATAACCAAAAAAAACTTATTTCTTCCAAGGGTGTTTTTTCTTAAACCAGGCACCATCCTCCAAATAAAGTTACATTCCTATAGGGTGAGGGTGTAGTGAGTTACAATCAAGAAAGGAATTTATTTAACCCAAGGTTAACATGATTAGTCTTAAAGGTTAATACTTATTTCTCCTATATGCTTAAAGGTTAATACTTATTTCTTCCTATATGCTAGTTATATTCATTATAAGGGTAGGGAACATGGAGATTTAGCAGCAAACATCAACCCAACAAATGAAAATCCTTTCACCAATGCTCCCCTTAAGATCTATTTAGTCTTAAGATATGATAAAGTTACATTCTTACACAGCAAGGACACAGTGATATATAAGTACAGTGATCTATTACAAAAGAGAAAATCCATTAACTCAAAAAGTCTAGTATTGCTAACATCAAAAACTACCATATTTCCTTTGCTATATTCCAAATACATTGATTAATATATTCCCAGGTACCTAAGGATATAGAGGCCTGGCGGCAATCATTGACTCAACAAGAAGAAAAAGTCCTATGCTAATTAAGACTCTCAAAATACTCCAAAACTCTCTGTGCTGTTTATGGTTGAGAGGTAGTAAACAATCATGTGCCTAGTGGCGGCAGTAAGGATAATCCTGTCACACAAGCTAGTCTGTCAGCAGAGAGGTTTGACCTGAGACAGCTTTGTCCCACCCAGAGCAGGGAATTAGCAGCAATTATTGACACAACAAATGAAGAGACCCTTCACCAATATAATTCCTAACCAACACACTATACTAATAATTTCTAACTCCCCAAAATAATTTGCCTTTAGTAAGTCTAAAACATCTCGTGCCTCTCAGGTTGGGAGGCTGTAGACAACCACATGTGGCCTGACGAACCTATACAGGCGGGCTAGATAACCTTCAGAGGAGTCCCTAAGCTGAAACACTCTTGTCACGCCCAAGAATTTTTATTGCTTCGGAGCTGCACGTTTACTCCTTCTCCGAGAGAAACGGTTATGGGGGAGAGCCCCCCGTAAAGTCAGAGGTGTAGGTGAGAGCATAAAACAGACTCTGGTTTTGGGGTTAGATGCTCAGGAACAGGGGGTTTCCTGAGGCTTGATCACGCCTTTGCGTATGCCAAGCCTCGTTCCTCATGACCTTTGCCATGGGCGGAATTCCTCACGCTGGCCCCCGGCAGATAGGGAAGCCTGGTGTGCTGCAGTCCATGGGATCGCAAGGAGTCAGACATGACTTAGCGGCTGAACAACAGCAAAACAAAAGCGGGACAGCACGCTAATATGCATGAGAAAGGGGCAAGACTAGGGCTTCTTTGTCTGAACACACCGCCCCCTGATGGCGCTCTGATGGCCCAGGAGACTAGGGGCCTGGACACTGCCACGAATCAGCAGAAACAAAAGCTGTCCAGGGTGGACAGCCCAGGGCTCAGAAGGAAAATGCTCTGTCTTCTGGTTTTGCCTCTGCCGCTGTCTTGCTGAAAGAGAAGAAAACCCCTGGGCCACTTTCTTTTCCTAATGGTTTTATTGAGATGTCATTCACATACCATATAATTCACCTGTTTATTTTTTAATTTTTATTTTTTTAAATTATGAAAGTATGCTAGCACATTTATGGGAGACTTGGAAAATACAGAACAAGGTTATGTATAGTTTCACTATGTATTGCAATTATTTCTTTAAGGAGATAAATTAAGGTTTTTAGTTGGAGCCTCAATATCAAACTCTCAAAAATTAACAGAATGAATATACAGAGAAGTAGAAAACTACAGTAGACCTGGAAGGCACTGTAATTCACCCATTTAACGCGTATAGTTCAGAGGCTTTCCTGGTGGTCCAGTGGTTAAGAGTCTGCCTGTGAATGCAAGGGACACGTGTTCAATCCCTGATCCAGAAGACTTCACCTGCCAAGAGGCGACTAAGCTTGTGTGCCACAACTATTGAAGCCTGCTCCCCTGCAGCCCATGCTCCACAACAAGAGAAGTCCTCACACCGCAACTAGAGAGTAGCCCCCATCTGCTGCAGCCAGAGAAGGCCCACAAGCAGCAATGAAGACCAGCACAGCCATAAATAAATTAAAATTTCATAATAACAATAATAAAGTGTATAATTCAAAGACGTTCCGTACTTACACTGAGTTGTGTAGCCATCACCACAATCAATTTGAGCACCCTTTCATTATCTTGAAAAGAAAGCTTGTATGCCTTAGCCTCCGCCCTCTGAGTTAGTTTTCTGGGGCTGCTGTAACAAATCTCTGCATACTTAGTGGCTTCAAGCAGCTTGACCTGATGCTGTCACAGTTGGGCAGGTTAGAGTCTGAATCCAGGTGTCAGGTCCACGCTCTGTATGATATCTCTAGGGGAGAGTCCTTCCTTGCCTCTTGCAGCTTCTCAGGGGCTCCAGCCATCCTTGGCTACTGGCTGCACTCCTCCCATCTCTGCCCCTGCCTTCCCATTGCCTCCTTCCTGTGTGTCAGTCACTCAGTCATGCCCAACTCTTTGCAACCCCATGGACTATAGCTCACCAGGCTCCTCTGTCCATGGAATTCTTCAGGCAAGAATACTGGAGCGCGTTGCCATTCCCTTCTCCAGGGGATCTTCCTGACCCAGGGATCAAACCCCTGTCTCCTGCACTGCAGGCAGATTCTTTACAATCTGAGCCCCCAGGGAACTGAGTCTCAAATCTCCTGTCTTTCTCTTATAAGGACACACGTCACTGAATTTAAGACCCACTTTAGCAGCCTGACCTCTTATCTGGATGCTTCACTTCAGGATTTTGTCTGGAGCACACTTGCCCTTTACTATCCTCCTGGGGACAAGAGGAGAACCTATTTCTTAACCTAAGAACAAAGAACCTGAGATAGAAGGCTACCAGGACCCAGCTGGGCCCTCTTCTGCCCTGAAAAGAAGACACCAAAATGGGAAGAGCTGTTTTATTTTTGTCATTCAAATGGTCATGGTGGCAGCGATGGTGGTGATAGTGGTCATGGCCACGATGACTATGGTGGTGTTGGTGCTGCTGGTGGTGCTGATGATGCTGGTGCTGCTGGTGATGATGGTGCTGGTGGTGGTGGTGCTGCTGCTGCTGCTGCTGCTGCTGGTGGGTGACAGTGGTAGTGATTAAAATTCGTGGATCCAGGACATCCTGGTGGTCCAGTGTTTAAGACTCCACTGCAGGGGGCATGCACTGGGGAACTAAGATCCCACATGCCATGCGGCATGGCCAAAAGAAAAAAAAAATTCACGCACCCTCTCTAGAGAAAGGGATGGCTTCTGTCTAGAGTCACGCTAGCCCTCTCCTCTGAAGCCAAGTCCAACGAAAGGAGCTGGGTGTGGCATGTGACATCTGTAGAACATAGCTATTTCTCGAAGCCCCTTCCAAATTCTTCCCAGCAACCAAGAACCCAAAAGCCATTGACACCTGCCTTCTGTCCCACATGGGTGTTGTAAACCTGGTTCACTAAGGCTCAGGGGTTTTTCCTGATCCTCACTGAATGACCCAAGACAGGAGAGTCCTGTGAATCTAACCCAGAATCCCCAAGGCTTTGCATGGTACCTGGCTTATATTAGGCCCTTGATCCACATTTGTGAATAAACATACCCTTTATGGACTTCCCTGGTGGTCCAGTGGCTAAGACTCCATGCTCTCAATGCAAGGGGCCCCAGTTTGATCCCTGGTCAGGGAACTAGGTCCCATGTGCCACAACTAAGAGCTCACATCCTGCAACTAAAAATCTCAAGTGCGGCAACAAAGACTTGGTACAGCCAAATAAGTAAATATTAAAACACAACATACTCTTCAGCAAGCCATAGTCTAGCTGGGGACCGGGGACACCCATGGCTGGAGTCTCCCATCCTCACTAGCGCTCTCAGGAGTGGATGGCTTCAAGATCCTTCTAACCAGCCCAGAAAGTGTCGCAATCACATTATTCAAAGACAGAGGGAGGTTGATTGCTGATTACACCTTTCCTGTGACCTGGAAGAAGATGCGTTTTGTGAGAACACAAGGCCATATGAAGTAATCTCGAATATTGCTAATGGCTCATGCTGCTAAGTCACTTTAGTCGTGTCCGACTCCATGCAACCCCATAGATGGCAGCCCATCAGGCTCCCCTGTCCCTGGGATTCTCCAGGCAAGAACACTGGAGTGGGTTGCCATTTCCTTCTCCAATGCATGAAAGTGAAAAGTGAAAGTGAAGTCGCTCAGTCGTGTCCGACTCTTAGCGACCTCATGGACTGCAGCCCACCAGGCTCCTCCGTCCGTGGGATTTTCCAGTGTACTTTAAAACTCTACACGGCACGTCCCTGGGGGTCCAGTGGTTAAGAATCCACATGCCAATACAGGGGACACGGGTTCGATCCCTGGTTCGGGAAGATCCCACATGCCATGGGCCAGCTAAGCTCGTGCACCACATCTACTGAAGGCTGTGTGCCTAGAGCCCCGTGCTCTGCCGCAAGAAAAGAAACTGCAGTGAGAAGCCTGTGCACCGCAACGGAGTGGGCCCTGCTCGCTGCAACTAAAGAAAGCCCAACACGCAGCAACAAAGACCCTGCACAGCCAAACATAATATTTGTAGATAAACAGTTTTTTTAAAAAAAATTGCTACACAAATTTACTCTTTTGATCCTATCATCATCATCATTGTCGTCGTCATCACCGTCACGATCTTATAGAGGCAAAAATGAAGACGCAGAGAGAGAAACAAGCTGTCCACAGCTTCACGGCTGGTTGCCACATGGCAGAGTTGGGATTAAAAATCCCAGGCAATCCAGGGCCCTGACCACTGCACCACCCGGCTCTTCGCCTCCTGAGTGCCCTCGGGGCTCCCCACAACCCCACTGCATGCCCCATTTTCCTTAAGCTGTCATGCCAACAGCAACTCCGGTCCCATGTGGTGTGTGGACTGGCAGGGTCCTGGCAGGAAGCTGCTGGCACATAAGTGATGAAAGGACCAGTGATGAAAAGACAGAGATGGGACAAGACTAGGGGGACCCAAGAGATGGGGCTGATGTACCCGGGGCCTCGGATGGGAAGGACGTTGAGGAGCCACAGGAAGAACTCAGAGACACGGGTGACACGGGAAAGGGCTACCCTCTCACCCTCCCTCGGCAGGGAGGGACTCACAAGTCCTCCCCTCTCTGGCCCGCCCCTGAGCTCCTCACAGGGGCCGAGTCCTCAGATGCCGTCCTCAGAGGCAGGTGCAGAGCAGGTGGATGAGGGCAGAGAGCTGGAGGGCGGACGGAGGAGACCTTGCTGCGAGGGAGATCTTCGGTGGAGATAAAGGAGGGTCAAGCCCTTTGCTCAAGGTCACAGCTCCAAGGAAGCACCTGGTGAAACCTGGTTGATTTAGCTCCAGAGTTCTCTCCACGGCCGTCTGTGTGGCCCACGTCCCGGCGACAAAGGCTTTGGTGTGTGTGCATAGGGGTAAACGAGAATCAACAAAGCTGCCAGCAGCCTCCACAGTGTTTTTATAATAGGATTTTAATTCACTCCCCCCATCACCCCGCGGAGCTGGAAAGCGCTCCTGTTTGTCTATTTCTTGTTAGGTTGCTGCTTCAAATGGGAAACAAGAGGCAACCGGTCTGCGGTACTTACCCCTCGGGCCCGTTCTCATTCTCTGGGACAAACTCCTCTCAGGTATCCCAGCCCCTCTGCCAACCCCGCCATCCTCCCTGTGGCCAGAGAGGAGAAGCCAGCACCAGGCACACCTTAGGAAAGGAGGAGGGAGCTGCCCACGGCCGAGACACTGCCTCCAGGCCCAGGAGGTGGCCGTCTCCCCCAGAGCAGAGGAGCCCAACAGAACCCGAAGGCCAGCCCCGCCCCAGCCACGCTTGTATCCGGAGGCACCATCGCAGTCCACCTGATGGTCACGCCAAGAACCTGAGTGTTCACTCTTTTATTTAACGGTCTGTATCTCCTTCTGAAATATATATGCATTTGTTTGTTTATTCCGCTGTGCTGGGTCTTCACTGCTGCGCAGCGTTTTCTTTAGCTGTGGCCGGGTCGGGGGCTACTCTCTACTCGCGATGCGTGGGCTTCTCCTTGTGGTGGCTCCCCTCGCTGTGGACCACAGGCTCTACCTAGGCTCACGGGCTTTAGCAGTCGCCGCACGTGGGCTCAGCAGTTGCGGTTCCCGGGCTCTACAGAGCAGGCTCAGTAGTTATGGCACATGGGCTTTGTGGCTCTGCAGCAGGTGGCATTTTTCCGGATCAGGAATCAAACCTGTGTCTCCTGGGTTGGCAGGTGGATTCATTACCACTGGGCCACCAGGGAAGCCCCGAGCATTCCCTCTTGAGGCCTCTTCCCCTCACCCTACATCCCATCCCCAGTAAGTCCTGCAGACTCCAACCTGTCCTCCCCAGGAAACCTACTCCCACCTCCCGGCATGCCGGGGCGGTGTTTGCTCCCTTCAACCCTCTGTTATAAGTGGAATTCCCTGATGCAACAGACATGCTTCTGCAAATTTGTGCTGAAGCTGCATTTTTGTGAATGGAATCCCAGAGTGCCATGGGCTCACTGAAGTTCTCTCTCAGAGATAGCCTCCCTGGTGGATCGTAACATTTTCACCCTCGCGCTACCCCTGGAAAAGAGCCTAGAATTTTCCAAAAGACGTTTTGCACTGATCCACCCATGCTTATGATGTGAGTTGTTGAGCGGAGTTTCTTCAACTGCTCTGTTCTGGGTGCTGAGCGCCTGGGAGCAGTTTCCTGGGTGCCCCCTGGCTGTCTTCCCTTGGTTTGGATAGTGCTGGGTGCTCTCCATCCCACTCTCCCCCACTTCCCCCACCCCCCTTAAAGCCATTCTTTCTTCTCCCCTCTGCTCTGCACCCCTACAGACTGGATCAACTGGGGCTTTTGTTTTTTTCATTTTTATTGGAGTATATTTGCTTTACATGTTGTGGTCGTTTCTACTGTACAGCAAAGTGAATCAGCTGTATGTATACATACCTCCCCTCTTTTCTGGATTTTCTTCCCATTTAAGTCATCAGAGAGCCCGGAGTAGAGGTTCCTATGCTGTACAACAGGTTCTCAGTAGACATCTGCCTTAGACATAGCAGTGTATATACTGGAGAAGGAAACGGCAACCCACTCCAGTGTTCTTGCCTAGAGAATCCTGTGGACAGAGGAGCCTGGTGGACTGCTGTCCATAGGGTCGCACAGAGTCAGACATGACTGAAGTGACTTGGCATGCATGCATGCATTGGAGGAGGAAATGGCAACCCACTCCAGTATTCTTGCCTGGAGAATCCCAGGGACAGAAAAGCCTGGTGGGCTGCCGTCTATGGGGTCGCACAGAGTCGGACACGACTGAAGCGACTTAGCAGCAGCAGCAGCAGTGTATACACATCGGTCCCATCTCCCAATCCCTCCCTCCCCTCCCCCGAGCTGGGACCTCGTGTCCCTGCCTCCTAGTTGGGTTTGGCCAATCAAAAGCACTGGCATGAGACTAAGGTGGAAAGAGAGAGAGGTTGGGGTGTGTATTCCACCCACTGCCTTATTGCCTGCTGCTGTCTGGTGTGCTTTCCACTGGGGCCACCATTGTGTGGGATGGCCCTTCTTTGTGGCTCGGGGCTTGACAGGCTCCCGTAACGTCACCCCTTGCCCATGCACATTCAGACCCACACATGGTAAAGTGTCCCCGCTCCTGCTGGCCCCTGGATCTTACCCCCCCAACGCTGGTCCCCTTGTGTGTGTGTGTGTGTGGTCAGCCCCTCAGTTGTGCCTTACTCTCTGCGACCCCATGGACTATAGCCCACCAGGCTCCTCTGTCCATGGAATTTCCCAGGCGAGAATACTGTGAGTTGGTTGCCATGCCCTCCTCCAGGGGATCTTCCCAACCCAGGAATCAAACCCGGGTCTCTTATGTCTCCTGCATTGGCAGGCAGATTCTTTAGCACCAGCACTATCTGGGAAGCCTGCTGGCTCCCTTAACTCTGCTCACAAGTCTGATGCCATCCACATACCCTGCCTAGCAAATGGCAGTAGTGACAATGATGTGGTCTCTCTACAAAATGCAAAGCCCCACTTCCAGTCTCCCCCCAGGGCCCCAGAGTAAGTCACGTCCACCTCACGGGTAGGTTAGGAGAAAGACTAAACACGTCCAAGGGGATGCCCAGACACCAAGGTGAGGCGGGCACCCCTGGAGGAGGTTCTTAGCCTTCACACTATTGACATTTGGGGCCAAATCACTCCTCACTGTTGGAGGAGAGAGGTGTCCTGTGCGCGGTTATACACTCAGCATCATCTGTGGCCTCTACCCACTAGATGCCAGTAGCGCCGTCTTCCCAGTCAAGAAAATAAAAAACATCTCCCGGGACTTCCCTTCCCTGGCGGTCCAGTGGCTAAGACTTTGCCTTCCAATGCAAGGGGTTCAGGTTCGACCCCTGGTTGGGGAACTAAGACCCCCCCCAATGCCTCAGAGCCAAAAAAAACCAAAGCATAAACCAGAAGCAATATTGCAACAAACAGAGACTTTAAAATGGTCCCCCTTACCAGAAAAAAACTTTTAAAAATATCTCCAGATATTGCTGAATGTCCCCTGGGGCGGGGGGTGGCAAATGCACCCCTGGTTGAGAACCACCAGCCCCCAGGAGGACCAGGCTTGACTTCAGGACTCACTGGGCTGGTTTGCTTCTTAGGAGAAGAGGAAGGATGAAGTGGGCACCCAGGACGCATGGGAAGGGGTTCCCAGCTCCCGGAAACATGAGGAAACCATCCTCAGTAAGGTTCCACAGTCACTGCATCACGTGGCCCTCCAGCCACCCTGGCTTTGAGAAGCCCACTCCTCACCCTCAGCCGGATGCCAGGCCCGGCCCAGCTGCCAGCACAGGTACCACCCCCTCACGACTTGCTCCTCTTCTGCTCCCTCCTAGCCCCCTGTCAGCCCCCGGCCCCCCGTTACTCGCCTCCTTTTACCAGCCTTGAAATGATTTGGGGAGGCAGTTGGTAGCAGGGGAGTACAGCTGCCGCTAAGTTATCCAAACGATTTATCTTAAGATTCATGCAGAATTCATTGTGTGGGGACCAGGGTGGGTTGCGTTTTAATATTCATGCAGATTTGGAAGAAATGTTAATCACGGGTTTGGATAATTTGCACTTTTGTTTAATTCTCCTCCTCCTGGGCTCCATTGGCCAGCCCCCAGGACGCCCCCGCCGCCCCTCCACTTCTGCGCCCTGGGGTTCCTGCAGCCCACTGCTGCAGCTGGGGCTGGACCCTGAGGGCAGCGTGGGGGCTGCTCTCTCCTCTGGCTGAACTGGTCCCCTGCATCTCTGAGCGGGGGAGTGGGGAGGGTGGGCAGCTACCGAGAAGAGCTGCCAGAACTTCTGGGGCATCTTGATGGGAAACAGATAACCTGCTATGGCAACCAGATATGTGCAAATTAGCATTGATTATTCCCAAATTAACAGCTTGGGCATTTCAAACCCGAAACAAGGCTGCAGCTCGGCTCCGATCTTGGCGCCGCTCCGTCCCTCCCAGCCCTCTCCTCTCTGCCTCCTCCCCTGCCCCTGCGGTGACAGCTGTCTGGCCCAGGACAGGAGAGAGGCAGGTTCCTGGGGGAAGGGACCTCAGGAGTCTCCACCCAGACTTCATCAAGGTGCGCTCTTGCCCCTCCGCCACTGTCCCTGACCTTGTGGGGGAGAGATCATTCTGGAAACTGTCCATGGTTCCCAGTGCCCAGTAGGGGTAATCCTACCACCCCTGTCCTGGTTTGAGTCCTGCAAGAATGTGGAATAAGCTTCAGGGCTTGAGATCAAGTCTCACGAGCTGGTCTCTCAGTCCCTCCCAGGTAGAGGTGGAGACGGCTTTGGAAGGTCAGGGGGTGATGTTGGAGTCACCCCCAGGAGATCCACACACCTCAGAAAAGTACTTAGACAAGCCCCAAATCCTCCTGACACGGAGTTCCAGGTTCCCCAGGGGTTGCTATCTGGACCCCCCTCTCCCTTTTACAGACAGAAAAGGCGGAGTCCAGAGAGGGACAGTGACTAGCCCATGCTCACACAGTTTACTGGTGGCCGAAGGGGAGTTTGATTCCGGGTTTGCCAGAGGCACAGTTAGATGGTGGCAGCATCCATTTCCAGGCAGGAGACAAACACCACTCTGAGAAGCTAAAAGGGAGGGATTTACGCAGGGAAGGAAATGGCAGCCCACACCCGTATTCTTGCCTGGAAAATCCCATGGACAGAGGAGCTTGGCAGACTACAGTCCATGCGGTTGCAGAGAGTCGGACACAGCTGAGCGACTTTACTTCACTTCACTTCGTGGTTACACCGGTAAGGGAAGAACAGAGAAGCCAGAAAGCGGATGGTGAGGCTGCTCAGCCGTTAGCAAGAACAGGAAGCTCCTGACGCCCCAAGGAGAAGGCACAGGGCTTAAAGCTGTGTCCCCATGGAAGCTGGTGGGCTCATCTAGAAAGAGCTGGCGTGTAACCAAGAAGGTCCTACCGCACAGCACAGGGAACTCTGCTCAATGTCGTACGGCAGCCTGCATGGGAGGGGAGGTGGGGGAGAATGGATACATATATACCTATGGCTGAGTCACTTCACTGTTCTCCTGAAGCTATCACAGCATTGTTAATCGGCTACATCCCAATAGAAAATAAAGTTTTTAAAAAATAAATAAAAGCCAAAGTAATAAGGAGGCACAACAGTGTGGGTGAGGAGGAGGAGAAACAGCTTGAAATCTCCCTCCCCGCCTCCCGCCCTCCAACGTCTCACCAGGACCTCACTGGCTATCTCACCTGTTCAGGCTGCTGTGACAAAAAACATCAGTCTGGGGGCTTACACAGCAAGAATTTATTTCTCATAAGTGTGGAGGCTGGAAGTCCAAGATCAAGGCTGCTCTGATGTCTGGTGAAGGCCCACTTTCTGGTTAGACAGCTCTGTCCACACGTGGCAGAAGGGGCTACGGATCTCTCCAGGGTCTCCTTTAGAAGGGCACTAATCCCGTTCACAAAGGCTCTACCCTAATCAGCTCTCGAAAGGCTCACCTCTGAACACTGTTGCCTTGGGTGGGGGGTAGGTTTCAACTGTAAATTTGGGGGGACACAAACATTTAGTCTATCAGTCAGCTCAGTTCAGTCGCTCAGTCGTGTCCGACTCTTTGCGACCCCATGAATCGCAGCACGCCAGGCCTCCCTGTCCATCACCAACTCCTGGAGTTCACCCAAACTCACATCCATCGAGTCGGTGATGACATCCAGCCATCTCATCCTCTGTTGTCCCCTTCTCCTCCTGCCCTCAATCCCTCCCAGCATCAGACTCTTTTCCAATGAGTCAACTCTTCGCATCAGGTGGCCAAAGTATTGGAGTTTCACCTTTAGCATCATTCCTTTCAAAGAACACCCAGGGCTGATCTCCTTTAGGATGGACTGGTTGGATCTCCTTGCAGGCCAAGGGACTCTCAAGAGTCTTCTCCAACACCACAGTTCAAAAGCATCAATTCTTCAACTCTCAGCTTTCTTCACAGTCCAACTCTCACATCCATACGTGACCACTGGAAAAACCATAGCTTTGACTAGAGGGACCTTTGTTGGCAAAGCGATGTCTCTGCTTTTCAGTATGCTATCTAGGTTGGTCACAACATTTCTTCCAAGGAGTAAGCATCTTTTCATTTCATGGCTGCAGCATCAGCTAAATCCAGTCTGGAGCCACCTGCTGTGACCACCCCCCCGTGACGCTGAGTGGAGCAGGGGAATTGTATAAACGTGGGTCTGAGAGCAAACAGGGGAATGACTGGCACAAAGGCTTTCCCCCGGATGCTGTCCCCCCTCCCTCCCCTATGCCTCACAGGGGGCTTGGCAGAGGGGCTGAAAGGAAGGCCTAGGAGGGCCATCGCAGGGTGGTCCAGGACATCAGAAGTGATGGAGACAGCAGAGCTGGTTGACAGAAGGAAAAGAGCTCACGGGCATAGAGGGGGGTGGGCTCTGCCCCCTCCCCAGCTGGCTCTCTCTCCACCTGGCCTTTTCCTCCCTCCCCTGCTGCAATCTGGTCGGCTTCCAGCCCCAGCAGCCGGTGTTACCTGTCACTGCCTGTCAGCTTCCCCCACCACCATGCAGCTGCCTCTGCCTGGGCCCTGAATAGTAATGAGCAGGGAGCTGCAGACTCCAGAAAATAAAGGGGACCCAGGAGACACGGCAATGATGCGGAAGCCACCGTCTTGCCCCATCTCTCCCTTGTCTGTTAAGACTGAGAGCCCCAAACCCCTGACACCCCACAACACACACACAGAGCATCCTGGAACTAAGGGGTCCTGAGTGCCAAGGCGGAGCAGAATGCCTGCTAAAGCAGAGAGTAAGATGCCCATCAAGGGAGCACCTTAAAGCAATCTTAGTCTCTTGGTGGAGCTGGCCTCAGAGCATCAGGAGCAGACCTGCTTTCAAGACAGAACAGGGAACCAAGGCGTGTGAGGGGATGCCTTTACCTGTTGCAGGTAAACTGTGATGCTCCCTGACGGCCCTGGGATGCAAAAGTCACCTGAACAGATGGTCCAAGCTGCTTCTTAGCACTGTGCCTGAAACATAGCGAGCATTTAGGAGAGCATTTTTGTTAACCTACCCTCCTGCCCCAACTTGGCTCTCTTTGTGGAAAAATCACCAAGCGTGACATGTGATGCTGGGGGCTTCAGACCTGGCTGCCTGAGTGGCCCCTCCTCCTGGTTACAGATGTAATCATGGGACGTCATGACGCCACATTCCCCTGTTTCAAGGGATTGGTTCAAAGATAGTCATGTGATTCAAGGCAACCAATCAGAATCTTGTTTGGAACAAACCTATGGATGCTCTTGGAAAAAGGATACTTTGGCAGATTCGTTCCTTGTAACAGATGTACCACTCTGGTGGAGGATTTACATAGAAAGGGGTTGAAAGCAAGGGGTATATGAGAGCTCTGTATTTCCCACTCCATTTTACTGTGAACCTAAACTGCTCTAAAAAATCAAGTCAATTTTTGAAAACGTTAAGGATCTCTAAGTACTGTGTAGAGAGGTGTGGAAAAATTGGTATTTGTTAGTTATCTTAAGCATGTTACTGAATTGGATGACTTAAGGATCCTTTAAAGTTGGTAATCAATGTTGGATAAAGTATGAAGCAGTTCACACACACAAAAAAGTTTAGGGTCTTTAAACTTGAGGGGAAAAAAAACCATAAAAGTATGTAAAAGGAAGAAATACAATCACAATTTAATATTTGAATTTTCTGGGTGTGAGGTAGAGGAACTGAGAATTCTACTTTGCAAACCGAAAGCTATTCCTAAGAAATTGTACACGAATTTGGCGGGAGAACATACAGGAATTACTTAAATTACTCAACTTTGTATATGGGGTATGAGATGATATGGAAGGTCATTTATAACTCTCTTTTTAAAAGTCATCTTTATTGAACTTGAATAGAATGCACAAATTTTCCTTAAAAGAAAAAGATACTTCGGGGATTTCCCTGGTGGTCCAGTGACTGAGACTCCACACCCCCACTGCAGGGGCCCAGGTTAGATTTCTGCTCAGGAAACTAGATCCCACATGCCACAACTCAGACCCGGCACAGCCAAAGAAACAAATAAATATTTTTTTAAAAAGCTACTTTGCACTGGGATTGGTAACACTCTAGCCAAGGCTATGGTTTTTCCAGAAGTCACGTATGGATGTGAGAGTTGAACTATAAAGAAAGCTGAGTGCCGAAGAATTGATGCTTTAGAACTGTGGTGTTGGATAAGACTTTTGAGAGTCCCTTGGACTACAAGGAGATCCAACCAGTCCATCCTAAAGGAGATCAGTCGTGAGTGTTCATTGAAAGGACTGATGTAGAAGTTGAAACTCCAATATTTGACCACCTGATGCGAAGAACTGACTCCTTGTAAAAGACCCTGATGCTGGGAAAGATTGAAGGCAGGAAGAGAAGGGGACGACAGAGGATGAAATGGTTGGATGGCATCACTGACTCAATGGACATGAGTTTGGGTAAACTCCGGGAGTTGGTGATGGACAGGGAAGCCTGGCGTGCTGCAGGCCATGGGGTCATAAAGAGTAGGACACAACCGAGTGACTGAACTGAACTGGTAACACTAGAGGGTGAGAGCCTGCATGACCAGTGTCTGTCTTGCCCGTGCTGTGGAGGAACCTGTCCTGACAGTGAGTCTAAGGAGAAGCTTGAGGAGGAGAGAAATTGAGTCCTGATAAAGTTGCTTGAACCCCTAGAAACTGCTATGTTTAGAATCGGCACAACTCTTGGACTTTCCAGATACATGGACCAGCAAAACCCTAATAAAATGAGCCTCGCTGGGGAGTCAGTATTAGAGCCCAGGTGGCCTGACTCCTAAGCCAGCATCTTTCCCCTGTATCGCCCTCCCCCGAGCGCCATCCCGATGCATGCTTTAAGCCTCTTAGTGCCCCATGGTCAAGGGGAAACTGCAAAGCTAAGGGGTGAGTGTCAACGGCCAGGCAGAGGGCTCCTCCGCCCATCCCAGCCCCGCCCTCTGCCCAGGGCTGTGAGTTCTGAGCCCACAGTAATCTATCTCCTGAGCTTCCCAAGACCAAGGCGCTGTGGAAGCCCTGTCCCCGAGAGTACAGACTACAAGGGATTTGAGTTGAGTGGAGAGGAAGGGAGAGGAGGGGGCTGAGGCCGAGAGTCGCATTCCAAGACGATTGGCTGGGGATGCAAGAAGCACCTCGTGTCAGAGCTGGCTCCAGGATCAGGCATGAACCCCTTCCTGTCCTTGGAGGGAAAACTCACAAGCCACCTTCAATGAAAGCTTTAACTGAAATGTGGCCAGGATTTTCAGTGTTCTCTCCCCAGAACAGGGCCCTCGATTTCATCCGCTTTGAGCTGGCAGCTAAGAAGGGGTATCTCTAAGCTTGCCGGGAAATAAGAAGTCTGGCCCTTGTGATTGCTGTAGAGAGATGGTGCAATTCAGCAGATGGGTGGGAGAAGCCAGCTTAGGTCCTGTCAGGCTGCCCCAAATCGTGGTCCTGCCACTTACTGGCCAGGTGAGCTTGAGTAAATTACTTTAGGTCTCTGAGCTCCAATTTCGACACCCCTAATATGGCAAAATAGCATTAACTGCCATATCAGTGTCCAATTGCTGCTGTGACGAATTATCCCAGAGTTAGAGACCGAAAACCACACAAAGTATTATCTTACAGTCCTGCAGGTTAGGAGCTGCCACGCATCTCTGGGCTAAAATTAAGATGTCAGACTTACGGTTCCCAGAGGGGTTGGGGCGAAGGCTGGGGGAAAGGGAGCGTTAGGGGGTTTGGGAAGGACATGTACACATGGCTATATTTAAAATGGCTAACCAAGGGCTTACTGTATAGCACGGGGAACTCTCCTCAATGTTGTGTGGCAGCCTGAATGGGAAGGGATTTTGGGGGAGAATGGATACGTGCATATGTATGGCTGAGTCTGTTTGCTGTTGACATGAAACTATCGCAACATTGTTAATGGACTGTACTCCAATATGAAATAAAAAGGTTTTTAGATGTAAGCAGAACTGCCCTCCTTCTGGAGGCTCTGGGGGAGAAGGCTCTTGCTTTACCAGCTTCTAGAGGCCCCTCCCATTCCTTGGCTCATGGTCCCTTTCCTCCATCTTCAAAGCCAGAAACATAGCATCTCTCTGACCATCCTCTCTGACCAGTCACATCTCTCGCTCTGACCCCCGCCTTCACTTTTAAGGACCTGTGTGATCATATTGGGTCCACTGAAGTTATCCAGGATAAGCTCCCCATCTCAAGATCCTTAATTTAATCACATTGCAAAATCTCTTTAGCCAAGGAAGGTGACATCTTTACAGGCTCCAGGGGCTGTGATGTGGACATCTTGAGGGTTCAGTTCAGTTCAGTTGCTCAGTCGTGTTCGACTCTTTGCGACCCCATGAATTGCAGCACACCAGGCCTCCCTGTCCATCACCAACTCCTGAGGTTTACCCAGACTCATGTCCATCGAGTCGGTGATGCCATCCGGCCATCTCATCCTCTGTCGTCTCCTTCTCCTCCTGCCCCCAATCCCTCCCACCATCAGGGTCTTTTCCAATGAGTCAACTCTTCAAGTGAGGTGGCCAAAGTATTGGAGTTTCAGCTTCAGCATCAGTCCTTCCAATGAACACCCAGGACTGATCTCCTTTAGGATGGACCAGTTGGATCTCCTTGCAGTCTAAGTGACTCTCAAGAGTCTTCTCCAACACCACAGTTCAAAAGCATCAATTCTTCGGCACTCAGCTTTCTTCACAGTCCAATTCTCACATCCATACATGACCACTGGAAAACCCATAGCCTTGACTAGATGGACCTTTGTTGGCAAACTAATGTCTCTGCTTTTCAATATGCTATCTAGGTTGGTCATAACTTTTCTTCCAAGGAGTAAGCGTCTTTTAATTTCATGGCTACAATCACCATCTGCAGTGATTTTGGAGCCCAAAAAAATAAAGTCTGACACTGTTTCCACTGTTCCCCCATCTATTTCCCATGAAGTGACGGGACCAGATGTCATGATCTTCGTTTTCTGAATGTTGAGCTTTAAGCCAATGTTTTCACTCTCCTCTTTCACTCTCATCAAGAGGCTTTTGAGTTCCTCTTCACTTTCTGCCATAAGGGTGGTGTCATCTGCATATCTGAGGTTATTGATGTTTCTCCCAAAAATCTTGATTCCAGCTTGTGCTTCATCCAGCCCAGTGTTTCTCATGATGTACTCTGCATTTAAGTTAAATAAGCAGGGTGACAATATACAGCCTTGACGTACTCCTTTTCCTATTTGGGACCAGTCCGTTGTTCCATGTCCAGTTCTAACTGTTGCTTCCTGACCTGCATACAGATTTCTCAAGAGGCAGGTCAGACTGTCTGGTAGTCCCATCTCTTTCAGAATTTTCCACAGTTTCTTGTGATCCACACAGTCAAAGGCTTTGGCACAGTCAATAAAGCAGAAAAGTTTTTCTGGAACTCTTGCTTTTTCCATGATCCAGCGATGTTAGGGAGGTGTTATTCTGCCAACCACGCCTACCTCTCAGTGTCATTGAACAGGCCTGACAAGATGATGCATGTAAAGGGTTTGGCACAGTGCCCAGCACAGAGTGCATGCGTGCTCAGCTGTGTCCAACTCTTTGTGACCCCGTGGACTGTAGCCTGCCAGGCTCCTCTGTTCATGGGATTCTCCAGGCAAGGATATTGGAGCAAGTTGCCCTTACCTCCTCCATCGGATCTTCCCAACCCAGGGATCAAAGCCATGTCTCCTGGATTGGAAGGAGGCTTCTTTACCAGTGAGCCACCTGGGAAGCCCCCAGCACATAGTAGCCACTCAGTAAAGGGCAGCTGTGTTCATATTTCATGGCCTCATCTTGGGATGTCTTAGAGAGCAGCTGCAGCTGCCTGGTGACACACCAGGCCTGTCCCCAGCGTCATGTGAGTGGTGGCCGTCATTGCCCGGGCCATGAACGGGCCGCCAGCCTGCTCTGCCCCTGCCCCATGCCCGCCTGTGGTGCAGAACTCCATATGCCGCTGTGTGTTGAGCCTGAGCAGCCAGTTGCACCCTCTTGCTGTGATACAGATGTTGGCCAGATGTTCACACACTGATGTACGCATGTGCACACTCATGATCTTCCAAGCAGGCTCAGCAAAGTGCACACACACACACACAGGTATAGGCACGTCCACACCTCTCCAGATTCCTGCTTATCCCAGGCACCGCCAGCTCTTCCTGCCCCTGAGCAGACCCCAGCTGCCTCCGCACCCCAGGACAGCGGCTGTAAGGTGGTGCCAGGGCCCCCCACCGGCTGCGCTCGGCACCCCCGTCCTGTCCTTCCCCGGGAGCCCCCGCCTCCCCCTGCCCGCTCCCAGAGCATCAGCTCCATTGATTGGCCTTTGCAGCTCAGCAGCCGGAGATGCGCCCCAGCTGGAGGAAAACACTTGTAATTTATGGAGTGCCTGATTTTTAATCAGTTTTTTGTTCCTGTGCTGTAATTGTCCTAATTAGATATACATATTTTGATGAAGGTTTTTCCAAAATAAAAATTGTAATCGAATCTCGCTTGACATTCTTTACACCCACTCGCTCTGATCCAAATTTCCACTGCAGCGGCGGAGTCTGGAAATTATGCATATGGTTGAGGCAGGCGAATGGTGCAGGGCCCTTCCTGGGCCTCCGGACGCTGGAAGGCAGGCTGCCCTTGGGCGGGGTGCTTCCTGCAGCCCTGGGCCTCCAAGCAGCCCACAGTGTGAGGCAGTCTTCCCCAGATGCTCAGAGAGGCCGCCAAGGCCTCCCGGGCAGGGCTTCTGACCCACGTGCCCTCGTTCTACCCATGTCTCCGCTCTCTGGGGCCCTGCCACCTCCAGAAAGAAGTGAGGTCATCTCACAAGCTCAAGGCCAAAGGCTGCCACCGCCATCACCACCCCCATTCTTAAACCGATAATCTCAATTCCCGGCACTCATTCAGGAGCTACTGTGTGCCAGACACCGTGCGCTACATGTGTGCGTGCTAAGCCGCTTCCGTCGTGTCTGGCTCTGCGCAACCCTATGGGCTGGAACCCGCCAGGGCCCTCTGTCTGTGGGACTCTCCAGACAAGAATGCTGGAGTGGGTTGCCGTGCCTGCCTCCAGGGGATCTTCCCAACCCAGGGTTTGAACCTGGGTCTCCTGCACTGGCAGGTGGGTTCTTTACCACTCGCGCCACTTGGGAAGCCCTGCGTTCGATATACAGTGCTCCTTACACACCTGACAGCCCTCTGAAGGAATCGTAAAGAGGAAGAAATCAAGACTTGGAGAAGGTCATTCGCTCCCGCAAGGTCACACAGCAAGAAGCAGACACATCACCATCCTGCATTCTCAATCTCAGCTGAGGCCACGGCAGCCTTTCTGGGATGGTCCCCAAGGAGCCTGAGCTCTCCAGCAGCCCCTGGAGACCTCACTGCTCACTGCTGCACCCCAGCATCAAGCGGTCCCTGCCCTGGAGAGGCTCCCCATGCGAGTTTCCTCTTGTGAGCCTGCCGTGTAGACCACGTGCAGGCTTGCGTGAAGCCTGTCTCTGGGAGCCCCTCTTCATGGGAAGGACGGGTGCTGAAGCTCCAATACTGTGGCCACTTGATGGGGAGAGGCACCCCATTGGAAAAGACCCTGGTGCTGGGAAGGACTGAGAGCAGGAGAAGAGGACTAGAGGGCCTGGGAAGGCAGGAGGAGGGAGCCAGCCCTTGCTCCTCCCTTTGCTTCCTGTTTCTCTTGAGGTCACCCTGGCGGTGGAGCTGATTATCCGGAGCTGGTTCCAGTTTGCAGTTTCCTTCCTCTGCACTACCGGAACCAGCCGCTGGTCCTGTGCCCTCTCAAAAGACTCCTGTACCCACTAACCAGGGCCTGCCCCCTCCCCTTAGAGCACTAATCCCAGCTCCTAAATTCGAATAATCCCACCGTCTTGCCATGTTCCTCTGCTCCAAGGACGGTGGCTGCTCCCTGCAGTTGCTACTTCCATGAGAGCCTGTACAGGCCTCCAATTTGGCTCATTTAACCAAATCCCTCTATTAAATTCTCTGTTAAAAGGTCTGGGAAAAAAAAAAAAAGGTCTGGGGTCATATGCCATAGATGTTTAACTATAGCTCATTCATTTTTCTCTGCTTATATTACTCCATTAAATGAAGGCACATTTTTTTTAGCATTTTAAGTAATTATTTGTTGCCATTTTTAAAATGACTACAAATCAAAATAAAATTGGGCTTTCCCAGTGGGTCCGTAGGTAAAGAATTCACCAGCAATGCAGGAGACACAGGAGAGGCAGGTACAGTCCCTTTGTTGGGAGATCCCATGGAGAAAGGCATGGCAACCCACTCCAGTATTCTTGCCTGGAAAATTCCACAGACAGGGGAGACTGGTGGGCTACATCCATGGGATCGCAAAGAGTCAGAAGCACCTGAGTATACACACACAAAATAAAATGAATCGGTCGATAAAATGTCTGGTGTGGTTTCCTTGGCATGGCTTCCAGCTGTAAACTGGGGAAAGCTGGGCTGAGAGGGGAAGCAGTCACATCCACACTGGGGGTGGTGATTGTGACCTGCTGCCCTAGAGAGTGGCACCCACGGGAAACCCACAGAGCCCCTGCCTGGCCTCACCCAGGGCCCCCTGCCTGTCCGCCCGGCTGAAAGCGTGAAGGAGCCAACGGAAGGATGGGCAGGCCAGCAGACGACAGCAGAACGATGAGGTGTGGGGCACCCCGTTTCTTACGGAGCCGAGCACAATGCAACCAGGCTAAAATCACCACGCACATCTGGCCTCATAGTGGTCGAGATGAGAAGCGCATATTCACGACTGTGCTCTTCACTGCCTAGAAAGATCCTTCACCAGAAGCCAAGCAAAAAACGTAAGGGACGAGAGTTCCAAGTCCTCCAACCGGTTCCCGGAGACCTGGTTCCTACTTGCCACCTCAGACTCTCCCGCAGCTCCCGGACCAACACATTGCTTATCTGCCTAAGCTGATTAAGTGAGGTTTCTAGCTCTGGCAAACAAATGAGTCCTGACTAATACGCTGGCTTCGCAGCATCGTGCCCACTCATCCTACCAACACGTACTTCTCTGTTTTCCTATTTTCCTCGTCAACAGAACCTGTGGAGCTCTTCATAAAGATACAGATTCCTGGGTCTAGTCCCACACTTACTGACCCGGCATCTCTGGCGATGGGTCCAGGCTTCCGTATAAGGCTCCTGGCACTCCCGAAGTGCACACTGTGCCCGACTTGCAACGTGGCATCGCCGTATCCTCCTGGCTCATGACTGGGGTCAGACGTCTCTGGGGAATTTCCCTCTGGCTGGGGACCAGACTGTAAGAAGGGCTTCGCAGGGCATGAACAGCAGAAAACCAGGTCAGCGAGGGTTCTCAAGCTGCCCTTCCTCTGCTGTGTTTTTCAGAAATCAGGGTGTTTCACCAGAAAAAGAGAGAACCGCGAGGGACATGCTAGCTGTCTTGACGGTGTGAAAGCTGTCATGTGGAAGAGGAACGGACTGACTTTGCAGCGCTCCAGAGGGCAGGCCTTCAACCAAGGGCATCCAGGGGGCAGATTTTAGCTAAACAAAGCGAAGAACTTTCCAACAATTACAGCTGCCCCCGTCGTGGAAGGGCTGCCCCAGAAGGTAGTGAGTGCGCTTCCCATCTCGGCAGCACGCACGCCTCAGTAGATCACCATATGTCAGTTGCCACGGCCAAGACTGCTGCACTGGACAGAAGGTTACATGCGCTGCCCTTCTCTCGCCAAGTCTCTCCACTTCTACAGCGTGGTCTGGGGACAAAAGAAGCCACGCAGGCTGGGGTTGCTGAGCGGCCAGAAGGGAAGAGATGCACGCAGGGCTGCTGGGGGGACTTGTGTGAAGAACAAAATTCCTGCTAGAGACCGAGATGGGCTGCCTGGGAACTGATTCAGGGCTGTCACTAAAGTCAGGGAATTTTCTGCTGCCTCGGTTTCATTTTACTATGGCATCATGACTGTGAATTGCTTTTATAAAGAAGAAAAAAATCGCAGATATTTCCTTTTTGAAAAAATAATAAAGATGGTAAACCAGCCAAGCCCTGTGAATAATGTTCATGGAAGAAGAGATAAACACAAGAGAAGGTGGAGGAACGGACTATCACATCAGGAAAAGCAGAGGCAGGTGGTCCAAATACCACAGTCTTCTGTCTCTCTCAGACCTGCCCTCTTGATGCTGAATGTCAGAAGGACCAAGATTACCTGAGGGTGTCTTCACCCAAGGCTCCTCAGCCTTTTTCATACCCAGGGGTCTCTAAATATGCTACATTGTTTCTGTAGCAGGGAAAAAGACAAAGCCTATGTCCCATATCAGCAACCAGAGTAGGGGAGGGCCACGGGAAAGAGATATTTGAAAGAGCATGTTTGACTTTAATTTTGCAGGAGGAGAGCGTGGAAGACCAGGAGTGTGTACCACAGTCCCCACTGTTTGAGAGAATAGGACCGCGCAGATGGCAAGTGACAGACACTGAACTTGACTCGTTTCAGCGAAAGGGGAGTTGTTCGGCTCTCGTAGCTCAGAGGATTCCAGGATAGCTCACAGAATGAAAGGAAAGACTGTAGGAACTGGGAGGTCGGGCCCAATACGACCTGTCTACACCTATATCTCCATCTTCGCCTGTGTCTCTCTCTTCTCCCACCAACCTCCACGAGAGTTTCATCTTTGGTATCTCAGCTGCAGGTGGGCTGTCTCCAACAAGGTGGTGAAGACAGCCACCAGACATGGCACATTTGTGACTTCTCACAAGAGCATCCTGGGCAAGAATAGTTGCCTTTACTCTGGATCCATGGACTAATTCCAAAAAAGGATTTTGATTGGTTGTGGCATGGGCTAATCGCGTTTGCCCAGGGGAGGTGTTTGCCCAGGGTCTCCGAATGGTCAGACATGGGTCATGTGACTGTACACAGAGGCTCAAGAGCCATGAGGTTCATTAATAGACCTGTACCAGGCCTGAGTTTACCTCTGGGAGTGTGAGGGAAGGTAGGAAGAGCTGGGGGTTGGGAGGGAGATGGAGGAGAAAGTGAAAGTGTAAATCACTCAGTCGTGTCCGATTCTGCGACCCCAAGAACTATACAGTCCATGGAATTCTCCAGGCTAGAATACTGCAGTGGGTAGCCTTTCCCCTCTCCAGGGGCTCTTCCCAACCCAGGGATTGAACTCCGTCTCCTGCATTGCAGGCGGATTCTTTACCATCTGAGCCACAAGAGAAGCCCAATAGAGGAGAAGCTTGAAGCAGAGAGGAGGGAAAGTCCCCGGAGGCTGAGAGTCAGGGTGGCCTTCCCACCAGAAAGGCCTTGTTGACACGCCGGATGGCGGTTCTGCCTTAAATATGTGGAAGGGTCAGTCCAGCTGGTACCTTCAGAGGGTGGGGCCCAGGGAGATTCTCAGGGCTGGAGAAAGGCGGCTCAAGATCTACCCCGTACACATACAGACGCACATACCCGCACACACTCTCACACAGAGACACACTTTCACACTCACACACTCTCACTCGGGCCCCCTGAGAGCATCCCCAGGCTCCACAAGGGACACAGGACCCACCTGGCTGGAGCCTGCTCCAGTCTGGGAAGGGCTGAGAGTTCTCGCCACCCCCCTGCAGACAGGATCACCTTAGCCTGTCTGTCTGTCCCCGTGGCTAAGATTCTGTCCTGTTTCCAAGCCTCTGGGGGAAATTGCCATTTCCAGGGTCGCAAAGGAGGAGAGAGAAGCACAAAGAGGTGACCTTTGCATTGTGCCGGCGGGCAGGGGCGGCATCCTGAGGTGAGCAAGAGTGGCCCGAGGCGTCTGTGTTGCAACGGCAGAGCTGAGCCGTGGTCTTCACACCCACCCTGACTGTCCCTCACCTGGGCGGTGGAGGCCTGGGAAACCCAGACACCAAGCC
This sequence comes from Ovis canadensis, assembly GCF_042477335.2. NCBI lineage: Eukaryota > Metazoa > Chordata > Mammalia > Artiodactyla > Bovidae > Ovis > Ovis canadensis. Next base: position 65,282,399 of record NC_091255.1, on the reverse strand, counting down.
CCTCTGCATCCGTGGTGTTTTCTCCCTCAGCCCAACTCTTCGTCCAGCCCGACCCCCCTGCAGGGTCCTCGCCACTCTCACTCTCAGGCAGACCCCCATGCCTTTGCCCACACTGACCCCTCATGCCCTTCCTCTCTATTCACTCAACAAAACCTCCTCTCTAGTTGCCTCTTAATGAAGCCCCCTGCAAACCCCAGTCCTTAATCATGTCCCTTGTGCATCCCCTCATCTGCCCTGTGGTACCCAGTCTGCTCAGCCAGACCCACATCCTCAAGAGCACCAACTGTGTGCACCGCACCCCTGAAGTCCCGGGGACAGCACACAGTAGGGGTTCAGGATGCAGGCCAATCATGTGACCTGTTCCCTTGTCTCCTCTGGGCCTATGTCCACTCTTGGTCTCCCTCCAGAATTCCCACTTCTTCTCCCAGGAGGCCACCCCTCTTCTGTTAGTTGATATTTATGGGTAATAAGCCAAGCACATCAAAACCCAAGGTGAAATGCCTCTTAAAATAAATACGCTCCTCAACAAGTCCATCCAGCCAGCAAGGGCATTGTTGGCAGCCGGGGAAGTGCAGGGGCGATGGTGGGAGAGGGAGGAAAGGGTGACCCCCTCCCTGGGACACTGAGGGAGGGGAGTGGGTGCATCACTCCATTTGAGGGGCCATCAGGGAGAGTGGAAGTGGAGCCCATCACTTCTAGGCCTCGGCAGCTGGGAAGAAGCGGGTCCCATTGAAGGCTGGCTCCACTGAAGGCTGGCTCCGTTGAAGGCTGGCTCTCAATGGCAAAGATGACAGAGTAGAGCGGACGTTCCTCCAAAGTGGGGAGGGTGAGGAATCAAGGCCACAGAAGTCAGCAAAGCTTCCTTCTGCATCGCTCCAGCTGGGATGCCCCTGGGAAATGGGAGAGGCCAGTGCTGGAACACAGGAGGCCCCAGGACACAGACGGCCCTCTGTGAGCAAGGGCTCAATAGGTCATCAGGTCCAGCCCCCTGCCTCTTCACTGACCATCACTCAACCCATCCTCAGGGTACAGCAACCTTTCCAGGTCCACTTAGGTGGGGTCGGGTGTGGTGTCACCAGACCCCAAACCTGAGGAATGGAAAATAACCCTGGTTCCAACATCCTCTCCATCCCTTGAGGATTCCAGCCCGTGTCTACGTCAGCAGTTGAGTCCTCCTCTGTCGGGGGTCCACACGGGCGAGGCCACGCAGATCACATCCCCGGCACACGCTCTCAGGCCTGGAGGAGGTAAAGGTGCCCCTCAAACGGTATGCACACGGCTGCTCAGAGGCACAAAACTACCCCATGCTCATTCATACCCGCAGTTTTCAGGAAAAGCTGAGAGTATGTTTCAGATGCTGCGACAACATCGAGAAGAGAGAAGAGCCCTTACCTCACCTCCCTTGAGTTGCTTCTCAAGGACCCACAAGCCCAGTCTTTTCAACCTCTTATTCCTCATCCTGTACATTGCATTTACTGGGAGCTTTTAAACCATCGTAAGCCCAGGCTGGGCCCCAGACCAATTAAAGCAGCATCTCTGGGGGTGGGGCCTGGGCATCTGTGTTTTGTAAAAGCTCCCCAGGTGATTCCAGCATGCAGCCCCATCTGAGAGCCCTGAGGGGCACCCATGGGCCTAAGACCCAGGGAATCTGGGGCTGCCAAGTCCTTCCCTAAAACCCACCTCGGGATACAGAAGAAAGATTTTAGCCAAAGAGGTTAGAGCAGCGTCTCCCTTTGACCTCCCTGCTTCAAAGTGTCAGAGAGGAGCCCCCTGGGCCAGGGACGTGATGGCTGGGGGGAGGGGATGACAGGGGAGAAGAGGCAGCCAGGCTAGGGGACAGGTGGCCTCTAAATCAGGAGCACCAGGCCACAAAATACAGTCAGGGCCACTTAGGCCCCAGCTCCATCCACTCCACTGCTGGGGATTGACACTCTCAGGAGGATGCTCAAGCTGCGTCAGCAGCAACTCCTTTGCATGTCTGCTACCTGTACAGCGTCCCTGTTGGGCTGCCTCCCAACTGGGCTGGGGAAGCCAGGTGCCAGGATCTGGGTCTTCGTCTGTTTTCTGAAGGTGAGGTTCTTGGCTCAGCGAGCAGCCTGCGAGTCCCTGTCTCATCTCCTGCGGTTTGCCTAGCCCGTGAGACAGAAATGAGAGAGAGGAGACAAGGCCGTGGTCCACAGAAGGCATGCCAGGAAGATGGACGACCCTAGAGCAACCAAAGCTGAGTTCTTTCCGGGCCAGGAAAAAAAAAAAAAAAAAGCAGATATGGGTGAGTGACCGTGGAGGGAAGAACAAATGTCTCTTTTCTCCATTCAAGGTAAAGGCTGCATGAGGCATTTTGCTGATTTCACCCTTCCAGCTGGAACAGTGGTTCTCAGATGGGGCTGCACACTGGGATCACCTGGGGAGCTGTTACAAAACACAGATGCCCAGGCCCCACCCCCAGAGATGCTGCTTTAATTGGTCTGGGGCCCAGCCTGGGCTTACGATGGTTTAAAAGCTCCCCGGGTAAATGTAATGTGCAGTCAAGACAGAGGCCACTGAGCTGCAAAGAGCCTGGAGAAATCATCTAGGCCAATGCGTCTCAAACTGTAATGTACATTCCAATCATCCTGTTAAAATGCATATTTTGATTAGACCCGAGGTGAGGCCCAAGAGTCCGAATCTCTAACAAGCTCCCAGGCGATGCTGATACTACTGGTTCCCAGGCCCACCCTTTGAGGAGCAAGGATTTAGGCCAGTGGTTCTCAAAGTGTGGAACCTAAGACCACAGCATCGGTGTCCTCTGGGAACTTGTTAGGGATGCTTGGGTCTCATCCCAGATCTACTAAATCAGAAACTCTGGGGGTGGGGCCCAAAGGCATGCTTTTTCTTTTTAAAATTGGTAAGTTTATTTGTGTTTCTGGCTGTGCTGGGTCTTCATTGTTGTGAACAGGCTTCTTCTAGTTGCGGCGAGTGGGGGTCTCCTCTCTTGCTGAAGAGCAGGGGCTCTAGGGCGCCCAGGTTTCCATGTTTGTGGCACAGGGGCTCAGGTGCCCCTTGGTATGTGAGACCTTCCTGGACCAGGGATCAAACCAATGTCCCCTGCATTGCAAGGCGAATTCTTAGCCACTGGACCACCAGAGAAGCCCTGAAGGCATGTTTAAGTGTAGAAACCATCAGTCCCTGATAGGGGCCAGTCCCCTGCCTCCAGGAAACGCCTGTTCCCGGGTCTACATAATTCCTTCAGAAGAGCCCTCTTGGACACAGCTCCCCTCCTGGTTCAGCCAAGTGAGTGTTTAGGGGTGAGAACGAGTGTGCAGGAATTAATGAGTCCATATGTCAATTTCTGGCAGCGAATAAATGCACTGGGTAAACGCACAAACGTCTAGTTTTTAGACCCCAGGGGAGAAGGAAATACACACACACACACACACACACACACACACACACCTGAAAACACACCAGAAATGGAGAGATGAAATTCAATTCCAAACTGAAAATACACACGATTTATCATTATCTAGAAGGCCATCAGCAAGCATTCTTCTGGCGGGCGCTGCTCTCAGCGGCACAAGCAGCGAGCCATAAGGGCTGTTATTCCACATTCCCTTTTGTTGCAGTTATGAGGCAGCAACTCCAGTGCACAGAAGGCCCCTCGCTGCTTCCTCCCACCGGAAATGATTCTCCATTATCTGGTGCCTAGTGGGGAGGGCATCAGGGCTCAGGAAGTGCCAGCTTCCTAAGGGGCAGGGCCATCTCCATCTCCCGAGAGAAGAACCGAAAACCCGTTGTAAAAACAAATACAAAATCAAAGACAGGCATCCCCCATGGTGGGTGTCTGGGATTAAGGGATGGAATACCCTATTGGTATTTTTCTAAATAAGCCAGACATCATGCATGTGCCCAGGCAGCTCCAGGGGCTTGGCCTTGGCAGGAAGGAGGGAGGGTCTTTGGGAGTAACTGAGCCATGACTGCCCACACCCATCCCCTTCCTGGGATTCAGGGAAGCCTTGCAGAAGCATGTGGGCAAGTTGCCCTGGAGTCCATGGGGCCAGGAAGATGTGAATCTGATTAACCCTGAAAAGCAGGGGAAGGACCCAGCGGGGAGGCAGCCGGGCTTATGAACAGAAGAATAAGGCTGAACTGTGGGACTTCTCTGGTGGTCCCGTGGCTAAGATTTCACCTTCCAATGCAGGGGGTGCGGGTTCCATCCCCAGTCAGGGAGCTCAGCTCCCACAAGCTTCAAGGCCCAAAAACAGGAAGTAAAAGCAATATTGTAACTAATTCAATAGAGACTTTTTTTTAAATAGTCCACATCAAAAAAAAAAAAAACTTTTAAAAAATAATAAAGGAAATCAACCCTGAATATTCATTGTAAGGACTGATGCTGAAGCTAAAGCGCCAATACTTTGGCCACCTGATGCAAAGAGCCAGCTCATTGGAAAAGGCCCTGATGCTGGGAAAGATTGAGGTCAGGAGAAGGGGACGACAGAGGATGAGATGGGTGGATGGCATCACCAACTCGATGGACATGAGTTTGAGCAAGCTCTGGTAGATGCTGAAGGACAGAGAAGCCTGGCATGCTGCAGTTTATGAGGCCGAACAGAACTTAGCAACTGAACAACAACAGCAACATTAAAAAAAAAAAAAAAAGCTAAACAGTGATAGGACAAGACTGAGTGATAAAAGGAAGGGAAGACAAAGGGCCAAATAACATAGAGGCCCAGCAGTCAACAAGGGCTGCTTCTGCTCCTAGAAAAATCAATATTGTAAAGCAAATGCTGTTCTTTTTTTTTTTTTTAATTTTTATTTTTACTTTATTTTACTTTACAATACTGTATTGGTTTTGCCATACATTGACATGAATCCAGCACGGGTGTATATGCATTCCCAAACGTGAACCCCTCCTCCCACCTCCCTCCCCATAACATCTCTCTGGATCATCACCGTGCACCAGCCCCAAGCATGCTGTATCCTGCGTCGGACATAGACTGGCGATTCGATTCTTACATGATAGCATACATGTTACAATGCAAATGCTGTTCTTAGTTGCTTAGTGGTGTTTGACTCTTTGCGACCCTATGGACTGCAGCCCACCAGGCTCCTCTGTCCATGGGGACTCTCCAGGCAAGAAAGAGTGGGTTGCCATGCCCCCTTCCAGGGGATCCTACCAACCCAGGGATCGAACCCAGGTCTCCTGCCTTGCAGGCAAATTATTTACCAACTGAGCCATCAGTAAAGCCCGTAAAGCAAATATCCTCCAACTGAAAAAAAAATCCTTAAAAAAAAGTATTGACACTGAAAAATATTTTTTAAAAAATCAAACCATATCTGCCATCAGGGAAACAGTCCATCTGGGAAAAGAGAGAGTGCAAATTCTCTACAGAACCTGAGTAGGAGGCCAGCGATCCAAGTTCCCCATCCCTGGGCTCACCATTGAGAAAGTTAGAGGAAACTGCTTGTCTCCCCACCAAGGAATGAAAAGAGTGGGTTTTAAGTGGGAATGTTTGGTCAAACATGAGCTTGAGTCTGACTGCTCACCACTCTGTGCCTCATTTTCCTGTCAGTGAAATGGGGGAGGTAACAGGACTTCCACTCAAGGTTTGTCAGGCCCTGCGGAGGGAGCCTGGTGCAGACAGGGCACCTAACACCAGAGGCGGAGCCGAGCCTGTGCCAGCCACCCCCACGGCCCCTCCCTCTCCCGAGTCTCAGGGCTTCCTGTGGAGGGGCCTCTTCTTTCCCTTCTGTGGAGAGGGAGGAGAGAAATGGTCAAGAGACGGGAGAAGCAGGGGAGGAGGAAGGAGAAGGTGCAAGCAGAGAGAGCTGGCTGCAGACTGAGGCCCCGGAGAGGCTGGGCACAGCCCCCAGAGGCCATGTCCCCCCACCCACCCCGGGCATGGCCCCAGGTCACTGCTGGCATCCCTCCTCCTGCCTCTCCCCCCTGCAAAAGTGTATATGCTAAAACTCTCTCCCAGGTCCCGGGCAACAAAACCCTTGGGCATTGAGGAAGTCCAGCCCCGCTGGGCTGGTGCAAATTTGCTGGGCAGGGAGCTACCTGAAGTGAGAGAACGCTAAGCCTCAAATTCCAGTTGAAGGACTTCCCCGGTGATGCCGTGGTTAAGACCCTACACTTCCAATGCAGGGGTTGCCTCGGTCCCTGATCAGGGAACTAAGACCCCACATGCCTTGCTGCTGCTGCTGCTGCTAAGTCGCTTCAGTTGTGTCCGACTCTTAGCGACCCGACGGACTGCAACCTACCAGGCTCCTCCGTCCATGGGATTTTCCAGGCAAGAGTACTGGAGTGGGTTGCCAATGCCTTGAGGTATGGGTAAAAAAACAGAAATAAACAAAATAACCATAAGTATAATAACATAATTTTTTAAAATAAATTGTAACATCTTTTTAAAAAGTTCCTGTCCAGCTATGCAAACCACTTCCTTGCTTATCCCTGCCCTGTGGATGGGCACATTCGCTTTTTAGGAGAGACCAGTAGCACCCCAGCCACTGAGAGGTGAGGACATCTGGCTCCCGGAGCTGCCACAACCTGGAATGACCCCCCTCCAAGCCCCCACCATGCAGGCTCTGTTTCTCCTCCGCTTCTTTCCATGACGTCTGACAGTCTGGCTGTTCCTGGGCCCCATGGGGTCTCTGCTTTCCTATTGCTGCGTCCATCAATAAACACCTTTACGTGAAATAGCCCAAGTGAGTCTCTGGGCCTGACAGCCTCAAGAACCTCTTATGGGCTGCAGGTCAATTCCTTAAAACGCCGTTATAAAAACAAAATGAAAACCAGTCAACAAAAACTGAAGAGTTGAAGGCAGCAAGTAAATCCAGCAAATGGACCGTTTGGCATCCTGGCCGGAGAGTGAATTGGATTTCAGGCAGTTGGGCTGCCCTCACCCCTCCGGCCCCACCTGAGCCCCCGCGTTGCCCCTGGGATGCCCTGGGCAGAGTCGGGAGCTGGTGCCAGCCCTCCGCAGGCCATGGGTGTCCTTCTGTCCCAGCATGACCCTGCAGCCCTATCGGGTCCCTAACTGGTCCCCCAGCAACTTCTTCATCCCAGCTGTATTACACCCAACATTAAGGTCATCGGAGTTGCTCAGAAGAGAGGCTGGTGCTTCCCAGAGAGGAGAGAAGAGCCCCGTGAGAGAGAGCCTGCTATACTGTCCCCTGGCGGGGGGTGGCACCACCTCTGCCCAGCAAAGCCCCTGGGAAAACGCCAGCCCATCACCAGCTCTTCCTTCCGCCTGGGGCACCTGGGGCTGCCAGGGCTGATGGTTGGAGGTAACAAGATGAGATCCAACCGCACGTCCAGAGCTCCTTCTATGTGATGACAACCGCTGTTCTTTGAATTAAGTTGTTGTTTTAAAAGGACACTTGGAGGACTTCCTGGGGGTACAGGGGTGAGGAAGCTGCCTGCCGGTGCGTGGGACATGGGTTCTATATCTGGTCCAGGAAGGTTCCACGAGCTGTGGGGCAACCAAGCCCGAGTACCACAACTGAAGAGTCCAAGCACTGCCATGGGAGATTCCGCATGATGCAACAAGGATCCCACGCGCCACAACTAAGACCCAAGGCAGCGGAATGAGGGGGCGGACAAATAAATCAATATTTAAAATAGCACGTTGATACCTACTATGCTTCGCTATTAATCTTGCAGCTCCCTAGACGCCAGCCAGCTGGTGCCACCAGTAATTGGCAAATATTGTTCAGTTGCTAAGTCATGTCTGACTCTTTGCGACCCCATGGACGGCAGCACGCCAGGCTTCCCTGTCCATCACCATCTCCCAGAGCTTGCTCAAACTCATGCCCATTGAGTTGGTGATGCTATCTAACCATCTCACCCGCTGTCACCCCCTTCTCCACCTGCCTTCGATCTTTCCCAGCATCAGGGTCTTTTCCAATGAGTCGGCTCTTTGCATCAGATGGTCAAACTACTGGAGCTTCAGCTTCAGCATCAGTCCTTCCAATGAATATTCAGGGTTGATTTCCTTGAACACCAATCATTCATTTCTGCCTTCCTGAGCTCCAACTCTGAGGGGCAGGAGGGACGCAGAGCCCTAGGATGACCCAGACCTCTGGGAACCAGAAGGTTGACCCCCACCTACCATTACCCCAGAAGATTGACCCCCACGTACCATTACCAGGGTCCCGCTTCCACCTTGCCATTGGGCCTCCTTTTACTGAGGGTGAAGGTAGCTGCCTTGGTGCTGAGCATAATGGAAATTTTCAGCTCTTCAGATCTTGTTTAGCTTCTCTTAAGAGAGGTGGATGCTGTCAGCTCTCTTGACAGTCTCTCTGTGATGGTTCATTTCATGTGCCAACTTGATGGGGTAAAGGGGTACCCCAGTAGCTGGTGAAACATTATTTCTGGGTGTGTCTGTGTGGGTATTTCTGGAAGAGATTAACGTTTGGTTCAGCAGATGGAGCAAAGCAACCGGCCCTTCCCAGTATGGACAGGTATCATCGAGGCTTTGATGACGCAAATGGAACAAAGTGAAGGAAGGTTGGGTTCCCTCTCTCCGTTCCGGAGCTGGGCCATCCTTCTTCCCTCCCTCCCCTTCCACCTTGCCCCCTGCCCCCAGCAACCCTGGACACAAGAGCTCTCAATTCTTGGGCTTTTGATCTGGGACTGACTGAATTATACCAGCTTGCAGATGGCATGTCAGGTCATGAAACTTCTCATCTTCCATAACCTCAGAAGCCAACGCCTATAAATCTCTTCTCTTTTTTTTGGCCGCACCACTCAGCTTGCAGTTTCCTTGACAAGGAATCGAACCTGCGCCCCCTGCAGTGGAAACTTAAGTCCAGTCTTAACCACTGGACCACCAGAGAAGTCCTTAAGTCTCCTGTTACATATATCTGTGTGTGTCCTATTGTGTTTCTCCGGAGAGTCCTGAGTAATACATCTAATACCTTCTCCCTTCCTTCATCGTATCTTCCATGTACTCCTGTTTTATTACCCCTATGACTTTCCCTTCCTAGCTGCCTTAAAAAAAAAAACTTTATTGAGGTATAATTTAAATATCGCAAAATTCACCAAATGACTTACTTGGTCCAGACCTCCTGCTTGAGTTGCAGGGACCTCACTCATCAACTTGGCCCCTCCTCTGCGTCTCCTCCCACCGTGGACAACATCGTCACTCACCCAGCGCCCACGCCAGGTTCCTCCGAGTGGTGACAGGCCCAAGATCCAGACCCAGCTCTCAGGCTCCTCTTGGTAAGGCCGCCGCCATCACTCTGAGCTGGTTCCCGCGGCACCTCCACCTGGTCTTCCTTCCTGCCGACTTGGCCACCCCCTACCCCGTGTAGCCGTCGACAGCGTCTAAAACACAGGTCTGATCACACCACCCCCTGCTGAAAATCCTTCAGTGTGCCCACTCATCGGAGTTAAAGCCAGTCTTCTTCTTGGGGTTTCATAAGGTAAGGTAGCCAGGTGCTTTGCTGAGGTTCCTTCAGTTCAGTTCAGCCGCTCAGTCGTGTCCAACTCTTTGCAATTCCATGGACTGCAGCACGCCAGGGTTCCCTGTCCATCACCCACTCCCAGAGCTTGCTCAGACTCATATCCATCGAGTCGGTGATGCCATCCAACCATCTCATCCTCCGTCATCCCCTTCTCCTCCTGCCCTCAATCTTTCCCACCCTCAGGGTCTTTTTCAATGACCCTGAGGACCTTGAAATGCAATGAATATGGGTGTTTCCAGCCCCTGTCCCAAGCATACCAGCCCAGACCCTTAGTTAGAAAGGGGAAAACTCAGAAAGGATTCAGAGGAGCCATCAGTTCTCCTTTGTATTTTTCCAGTTGGCCTTTGGGGTCTATTTCTGAATTGAATGGGCAGATGGGTGGTTTGGGCCTTAACTCATCCCAGGCTTCAAAGACAAATGGAACAAGCCTCTGGGACCATCATCTCTTACATCACTTACTGCATCCACACGTTCAGACAGACCGGCATCTCACCGTCGCCTCTCCAACGGGTTAAAAAAAAAAAGAGATAATTCCATCTCTTTACAAGATAGGATTGTAGTTTTGCAGAATCCTCCCGGGGATTTCCCCTCTTGGGGAAATATTCATTTTGTTTCATCCTTAGCAGAGCCCTCTGCTGTCCCTGCCCCATCCCAGCTAACCTTGTGCAAGAGGGAGCTCTCCTTTCCCAGATCCCAGCGAGGTAACGTCCACGGTCCTCGCCCACCCAGACTCCTGACCAGGAGGCCGCTATCGTTGGTACAAAAAGTGTCCCTCCCCCTGTCCTCACCCTTATCTCCCCCACCCCAAGACCTACAACCTAGGGAGACTTGACCTCGCTGTTTGTCTGTAGAAGGAAGCAAACAGAATGAAAGCCAGGGCAAGGGGCTCGGTGGTGCTTGGGCTCCCGTAATAAGCTCTTTGGGCCAGTTGCAGTCTCTCTGTGGAATATTTCATCCTGATGCAAAGCCTCTCCTCCCCACACCAGAGCAGGAGAAAAGCCATGGTAAACAGGAGGCGCGGGGTGGGCGGGGCGGGGGGAGGGTCCCGCGGGGAATCAATTCCTAATGCACTTTGTTCACTGAACGAGAGAATCCCAGTCCAAGTCCGTCCTTTGCTGTCTCTCATTAACTCAGTCAATTTCTCTCTCCAGCCCCGTCCTGTGACTGGCTGGCTTTGGATGGTGAGCTCAAGGTTCAGGAGGTGAGCAGAGGAGGCAGACAGCCCTGGGGCTGGGTTACGACTTCCTAACTCTGTTATGCTGCTGTGGGCAGCTGGAGCTATTTTTGAAACTTCCCTGTGCATCCTGTGTTTTCATTTGCTACAACTGGCTGCTCAAGGGGTTCGGTGACTCCCCGAGTGGGGCTGTCAGAGCTGGGAGTGGGGCAGGGGGTGCTTCAGACCACCCCCCAGCTCCCCTGCACAGCCCCAGGGACCAGCCTGGGAGCTTGGGGGCCAGGGAAACGCCAAGCGCCTCAGCCGTGGCCTGGGTGAGCCCCGAAACTGACGGTAAAGGAACCATCCTTGGTAATGAAGAGATTTGCCATCGGAAGGGCACTCCTCCCCGCTGGTAGATGTGATTAGCTCCCAGCACGTCTCTCTGGATTTGTTTCAGGGACAATGAGGCCCCCATTCCATCCGTCTCCCCCCTTCTCCCCGCCAGCAGTCCCCCAGAGATTTAGAGGCAGGAGGTGATCTTGCCTCTCACTTCCATTACTTTAGCGCCTGAGTTACGAAGCCATTATCCCTTGACGAGTTCTTCATTTGACCTCAGGCAGCAAAATCCAAGTTGTTTCAGAACCGGTTTCCATTTGTGTCTCGGCAGCTCCGACCCTGGACCTGGGAGATGGGAGTGGGGGCAAGTGGTCTCCTGTTCACTGAGCTCTTTACGGCCCAACTCTACAGAGAGCGGCTAAACGACCTTGGACTAGACCTCGACCTCTCTGAAATTTATTTTCCTAATCTCTAAAATAAGGTGGTTCAAATAGAGGCTCTCTAAAGCCCCTTATAGGTTTCCCAGGTGGTGCAGTGATTAAAAAAAAAAAATCCAACTGCCAGTGTAGGAGGCATAAGAGACGTGGGTTCAATCCCTAGGTTGGGAAGACCCACTGGAGGAGGAAATGACAACCCACTCCAATATTCTTGCCCTGGAAATTCCATGGACAGAGGAGCCTGACAGGCTACAGTCCATGGTTGCAAAGAGTCAGACACAGTTGAGTGACTGGGGACACACAGACTCCAAGTCCCTTACATGCTGCAGGTTCTTTCAGTCCTCCCAGACACTTGGCCATGCTTCTAATCAGAGTTCCAAGCAGGCACGTGGGCACGTGACCGGCCCCTCAGACCGGGGTCCATCTACTTCTTCCAGGGGAAATTCCATCTCAGTGTCAGTCTGGCGGGCTCAGTGTGTCCTCAGTCTCCCCAAGTCCCTCCTGACTGCAGCAGGAGGCCCCCAAAAAAGGGGCTCTCAAGAGTGGGTTGACAGCTTCATCCCAGGAGGGCTTCCTGATGGAAGTAGGCTTTGAGGAAGGGAGAAGAGGGGGGATTTTCATAACACCGCAGAGTTCCAGCATGTTCTCTGTTTAAAAGCTGGGGGACAGGGCTTTCCTGGTGGCTCAGTGATAAAGAATTCACCTGCCAACGCAGGAGACACAAGTTCAACGTCAGATCTGGAGATATCCCACCTGCCCCGTTCCTCGGAGCAACTAAGCCCACGCGCCACAACTATTGAGCCTGTGCCCTAGAGTCCAGGAGCCACAGCTAGTGAAGCCCACTTGTCCTGGAGACTGTGCTCTGGAGCAAGGGACGCCACCACAATGAGAAGCCCTCTCTCCACAGCGCGACAGCAGCCCCCGCTCGCTGCAGCTAGAGAGTCTGTGTACAGCAGTAAAGGTCCAGCACAGCCAAAAATACATGCGATTATTTTTTAGAAAATGTTGGGGAACATTCTCAAAGGATCAAATAACTAGCACTGGCGTTTAAGTGACAAATGGCCTATTGAATGGGGCATAAGTTTTGGGCTCTGTGGCCAGCTTGCTATTCAAGCTCAGACAAGACACCCGAATTTTCTGAGACTCAATTTTATTTTTTTTTCAAACTTTAAACTTTTTCTTTTGTATTGGGGTATAGTCGGTTAACAACATTCTGGTAGTTTCAGGTGAAAAGTGAAGGGACTCAGCCATACGTAGACAAATATCCATGGAGACTTGGTTTTCTTATTCCTGAAATAGGAGATGGTAACAGGCCTGCCCAGGTCACAGCCTGCCCAGGTCACAGGTTGTTTAGAGAATCACATGTGCTCATGTACTCAAATAGTCAAACAATTAGCCAATAATCAATAAACCCGAGGTTACACTCCGATTGATACAGAAAAACTTATGGCCTGTCTGGAGGAAGGGTGATTAGTGTATGGTTTCTCTTAGGCGATAAGAAACCTAGATACGATCTTTAAGGTTCCCCTGTCTGGAGGGGGGCTTATCCTTCGGTTGTCGTTTCCATAGGCCCTAAACACAGAGTTCAGAGTCCACTGGAAAGGCGGCCGAGCATGATCAGCATGAACAGGCCTAAGACAGAGTCCAGGCCCTATGAATTCCTTCTTCAGTGGAAATAAAAACATTTTAAATAATAAACTACTACTCACTGAACCACTGGGCGAGTGTTTCCTGTGTTTGGGTGAGTGTGGGGCATCAAAGTTATAGCCAAGTTATCATTTCCAAAGCGTTTCCTATGAGCGAGGCACAGGATCAGGTGCTTTGCACAATATAGGAACTAATGCTCCTATTTTGCCAATGAGGAGACTGTGACTCAGAGAGGTTAAGTGGCAAACCCAAAGTCACACAGCTGATAAATATATGGTTGCTGTTGTGTCCAGCTCTTGGCGACCCCATGGACCGCAACATACCCGGCTTCCCTGTCCTTCACCATCTCCTGGAGTTTGCTCAAACTCATATCCATCGAGTCAGTGACGCCACCCAACCATCTCATCCTCTGCCATCCCCTTCTCCTCCTGCCTTCAATCTTTCCTAGCATCAGCGTCTTGTCCAGGCAAGAATACTGAAGTGGGTAGCCATTCTCTTCTCCAGGGGATGTTCCCAAACCAGGGACCAAACCCAGGTCCCCTGCATTGCAGGCGGATTCTTTCCTGTCTGAGCCACCAGGTAGCTCTTCAGATACATGGTGAAGTCTGGATTTGAACCCAGCTTGTTTGACACTGCAGGCCTTGCTCTTCATCACTGTTGTACTGTACAAACAAAAAGCTTTCATTAATAGTAATAATATTACTATCACCATCATCATCAAAAACGTCACCTGGAGACTTCTCTGGTGATCCCGTGGTTAAGATGCCATTCTTCCAATGCAGGGGGCACAACCCCTAGTCAGGGAACCAGATCCCACATGCCTGCGGCATGGCTAAAAAATATTTTTAATTAAAATTGTTTTTTAAGTCATCCAAACTCTAATGATGGGGGTATAGTAAATGACTATGTCAAGCTTTAGAGTCAAGTTTGTGAAGCTTAGAGAGAAGATCCTGAAAATGCTTTTCAAGAAGAATGGAACATATGCATTCCAGGAGGAGCATAGACGTTCAGATCTGAGGCTGTGGCTCCAAGACAAAGAGGGAGAGACGTGGGACTTAGCATTCTGATCTGTAGTGTCTCCACGTGGGCGCTGCTGCGCCTCATTTCCCCGTATCCCCTCGGAAGAATTAGCTTTCTCGGTTAGAGTGGTCGTCACACCATCCATCAGCTGGACCCACGGAGCTCTGGGCTCAGAGCTCGCCGAGTCCAGGAGAGGAGGGCAACCCCCCATCCACCCAATCACATCCCCACCCCCACTGCCACTTCACCCGGGGAAGGAAAAATGGCTCGAGCGTGCAATTATGCATAATAAAAAGACGCTGGCCCTTGTGTCTATAAACACAGCTTTGACTGAGTACACTTTCCCAAACAGCCCTTCCGGCTCACAACACGGCCGGCCATCAAGCACTCTGAGCAGGCGGCTGCCATCCGGGCCTCCGGGCATGTCTTGGATGGATGGATGGACCGGATGCTTGGGAAGGGGGCTGAGCCGAGAGCCCGCGAGCTGGGGAAGGACTTTAACAGTCAGGACATAATCTGGAAGGCAGATCAAAGCCCCCCTCTCCAAGTTTGGCTTGCCTTGTAACCGTCCTGCTGAAAGGCTGTGGACTAGTTTACTCCCTCCCCACGGCAGGAGGCTTGACCTGGCGTTAACGCCCCTCCTTCTCGGTCTGCACCTGCCAGGGTGCTCCTCCTTCCCTAGTCAGAGACGGCGGACTCAGAGCACAGGTGGATGATGGTGACGCTGACAATGAACTGCAGGGTGAAAGAGTGACTTCAAGAAACTTCCAGAGTGGAGGCCCCCAGGGTGGGACAAGCCTCCCCCTTCTCTGCCTCAGCTTAACCTCCCTATGAATCTTGGCTCTTCCTCTGGATATGGGGTCACGCTGGGTGATGGCAGAATGTCCCGGCCCCCCTAGTGATGCAGGATGGTTCCCTAGAGCTCAATCCACAAGTAGCAGAGCAGGGCAGCCTCAAGAGCTCGGCCTGGGAGAGCAGAGTCAGGGGCTGGGGCAGGAGCTGCAACTCTGCCAGTAGACGTGCCCGGCTAAGGAGTCAGTACTTTATTTTCTGGCAATCACAGGCGGACGGGGACACCACACCGGTGAAGCCAGGAGTCTGACAGTCTGTGGCTCAGCGGAGGCAGAGGTGGGTAACCCCTAAGAAGGAGGTGTACCTCGTCCATCACCCAATAAAGCCCTATGCCAAGGTCACAAGTGTGGAGCCCTGTACTGAGGTCACAGGACAAAAATCTCCAGAACTGACCAAGCCCCATAGCAACTGTTGCCATGAGCCCCCCGACCTAAACCAGCCATCCCCCAACTCCATGCTAGGTAAAATATCCACCCTGTAGCACCCTAACCAATGTCAAACTTCCAGCAGGAATTTTCTTTGTCTTGAGGCTATAAAAATTGCCTACTACGAAAGGCATCGACTCTCCCTTGAGACAGCCCACTGTTCTAACAGCGTCTCCCACGCTAATAAACTCTATTCTGAAATACTCTGTGTCTGGAAATTCTTTTCCTACCCGCCACGGACCCCGACACCCCTCCCATCTATCCACTCCCACCCCACCAGTGCAGACACACCCTCTGGGCAGTGACCATAAGACAGAATTACGACTCTGGGAGTCAGTGAATGTTTCTAAGGAGGAGGCTGAAATGATCAGCTTTTGTTTTAGAAAAGTTGGAATTAAGGACAGAGTAGCTGGGAGGAGAGAGGGCGTCAGTGGTCCTCAACTGGGCGGCAGCACCCCCACCCCTCTTGCAGGGCGCTTGAAACCCAGGAGGCATTTCCCCTTCTTTTTTAAATATAATTTTATGCATTATTTATTCTGGCTGTGCTGGGTCTTCGTTGCTGCCCGCAGGCTTTCCTCTGTTACGGGGCGCAGGCTTCTCATTGTGGTGGCTTCTCTTGTTGCAGAGCTCAGCCTCTAGAGCTCGGGCTTCTGTAGTTTCAGCTAGTGAGCTCAGTAGTTGCGGCTCCCGGGCTCTAGAGCAGAGGCTCACTAGCTGTGGGGCACAGGCTTAGTTGCTCCACGTTTCTTTCTGGACCAGGAATAAAACCAGTGTCTCCTGCGCTGGCAGGAGAATTCTTTACCACTGAGCCACCCAGGGAAGCCCAGCGTTTTCCCTGCTTGCACTGAGTGGGCAGGAGCCAAGCATTCCGCGGTGCCCAGGACCGTCTCCCCACCCAGATGCTGCAGCACCCCAGCCAAGGAACCCCCAAAAGAGACCCTGGAGCAGCCAAGTGATACCGAGGGGTGGCGGGACCTATCCAGCCTTTAGGGAAAGAGGACACTGTCCCCTCTGAGTTTCTGGGTTGCATGCCCAGCTCACTGAGCCTTCAGAGATGTGACCGGGGATAGCAGGTTAGAGGTACCCAGGTGGCAGGGTGGTGCAGTGAGTGGTGGGTTAGGATGGAGACAGTCTTACGTGCCTTTGTCATGAGACCCTTGATGGGGCTAGCCCGAGGGAACACCTCCAAGCTGCCCTGTGTCTACACAGATCCTGAAAACGAAAATGAACAAACAGAACACTTTGCTCCTTGCAGGCCCCTCTGGCTTCCCTGGTGACTCGGTGGTAAAGAATCCGCCTGCCAATGGGTTGAGGGGATCCCCTAGAGAAGCACATGGCAACCCACTCCAGTATTCCTGCCCGGAGAATCCCATGGACAGAGGAGCCTGGTGGGCTACAGTCCAAGGGATCGCAAGAGTTTGCCACAATCGAAGCAACTCAACAACAACAACTGGTCCACGGCGTCCCCAGCCATGCAGGGACTCTGGAAGCAAGCGCAGGCAGGTGGGCAGCGCAGAAAGAGGGGCTGGGAGAGAAGGGGGACCCCCCCTTGTGTTCTGTCTCCTGCCTTCAGCTCGCGTTGTAAAGACACCACATTTTCACGTACCTGGTAGCCAGAGGGGGACTGGAGATGCTAATTTCATTTCATTAGATCCCAGCAGCCTTCGATTACAGCAGGCAGGAGGGAGGAAGCCGAACTGATGCGTTTTAAAAAGCCGCAGTTTTGCGCTGTTTTTAATTTAATGCTGCCGGTAAAAGATGCTGCCTAATGATTCTCACGAATTATTTTGGTTGATTTATACACCCCTCTGACTTTAAATAACGGGGGAGGAAGGAGAGCAGGTCCCCCCTGGAGCTGCAAACAGGCAGCTGGAAGACGAGGCAGCTGAAAGGCAGGCACCAGGCATCTCAGACTTCCCACCTCCCTCACCCCCAGTCTCTGCATATTTATAAACTGAGTGCAAACTTGGGACACCTTTCCCCTCCCTGAGCCATGACCCCAGCCCAAAGAACTATTGCAGTTCTTGTATATTTGGAGTCTTGTATATTTGGAGCCAGATCTGGGGCGAGGCACTTTATCTGTACAAACTCTGAGGCTCACATCTATGCTGAGGACTGGATTGACTTTCCCTGCTACCCAGAGAAGCTCTGAGGGCCTGGGGCCTGGGGACTGGTGCAAGTTCACCCAGCTGGGAGGCGGTAGAGTCTGTGTTCAAATGTTCAAGCAGGACCCATTTTATTAGACTCAGCATCACAGCTGCAAGAAATGGATGAGCAAATAAACTTGCCTCGTCGGATTCCAAACTCAGTGTCCCTTCTCTTACCTCCATGGTCCAGGTGGGCTCCAAAGGAACAGAGGCTGGCTGAAATGGCCAGGACAGAACATGAGCTTCTCCCTTCCAGACCCCAGCGTCTGAGCGGTATCTGATTAGCAGCAGGACCAAGGGTCCTGCCTCTGCAACTTGCCCCAGGTCCCCCAGGCAGGGATTCACCTGCCAAGAAAACGGAGTTTGGTGGTCTGACAAGGACCCGAAAGAAGCCTCCATTTATCTTGACTCGCTGCTCGTCTCCATCAAGGGAAATGTCTCCTGTCCACATTTCTCCCCATTTCTCCTTCATCCCTTCGAAATGAAATTAGAGGCAGCCGGTGAGAGCATTCAGCCCCTTCCAAGTTTCCGCTGCTCGTCTGTCATGTCAGGGCCAGAGCTCCCGGCCACAGCCCGGGAGTGAGGGTCTCTGTGCTGGGAGGAGTAGGGGGTGGGCAGGAGCTGGGAATGCACCCACCTCAGAGCACAGAGCAGCTGGTCTCTCCATCACCGAGAGGTCAGGGCAGCTTCATTAGAGATTCAGCTCAGCTGGGCGGCTTTGAACCCGACTGGGCCACAACAATCAGGAAAACAGCCCGAATTATGAGCAGAGAGATAGAGACCCTGGGAAGCCTCCCGACTTTCCCATCAAAGGAGGAACAATCAGTGGATATGCAAAATACCACAGACTTCCATGGCAGGCGAGTCTTCTGCGCTCCTGGAGCTGGAAAGAGCATGGGCTTCGGAGGCAGAGGTCCTGGGTTCAAATCCCAGTTTGGCCACTTAGTAGCTGTGTGGCCTCAGGCAAATTATTAAACTCCCTTCCCACTCTGTTTGCTTGATGTAGAGCGGACCTGGCTGACTGGGAGAGCAGAATGGAGAGGCCAGAAGCATCCATTTGCGGACAAGGCGTGAAAGGAAAGTGAGAGCCCGTTGTTCAAAAAGAATGAAGCATTTCAAGGTGATGACAGTGGAACATTCAACCAAGGGTGGGGCCCTGCTCAGCCCGTGGAGACTGTACGGAGCATCTGTCCATGAAGACAGAAGGGACATTTTGCCCAGATGGGGACAAGGTTATGGAAACCACAAGGGCAGGGAAAGTCCTGGAGCCGCAACAGGTGTGTGCAGCCTGTCACCCCGCTGGGGGAGAGGACCTGCGGACAGGGGTGGAGCCTTGGAGAGAGGACCCACCTGAGACCAGGAGGGGCGGGGGGGGGCCACCCCTCCACTCTCTCTCCCCCTCGCAGCCCCAGCCTTCCGCAACACCTGTCCAGTGGCCTGAGTCAAGTGAACCGATACGAGCCACATAGATGTCTCCTGGGTTCAGAGCAGATGGAGAAAGATGGAGAGTGGATCCAGGGACTGAGTATCTTTCAGCACCTTTGAGCATCCCTGAGCATCTTTTAGGGGCTTCCCAGGCGGCTCAGTGGTAAAGAATCTGCCTACCAATGCAGGAGACACAGGTTCAATTCCTGGTTTGGGAAGATCCCCTAGAGAAGGAAATGGCAACCCACTACAGTATCCTTGCCTGGAAAATCCCATGGACAGAGAAGCCTGGTGGGCTACAATCCATAGCATTGCAAAGAGTCAGACACGACTTAGCAACTGAGCACAGCACGCACTCACAGCACTGTGGGACAGTTGGATGTTAGGAGCCACATAGCACAGAGGAGGCCCTTGGAAGAGTTATTCCGCTTCCACAAGAGGCACCCCTATCCTGGGGCTCATTCTAGATGCTCTTACTTCTCTCGACTATAGGTTCCCTGTGGAATCTCCCCGCCTGGCACACAGCAGGAGCTCAGAATTACCATTTGTTGAATAAATCTGGTTGCAAGCAGGAGTCACTCATTTACAGCGAATCCTGGTGCTGCCTCTGAAATCTGCCTTCAGTGGGGAGACAGGGCGGGGATGGGAGGGAGACATCAAACCAGCCGGTCCCCAAGAGGCTCTGGGCTCCCCAGGCCCGCCAGGCAGACACAGAGAGGTGAGAGAGACCGGGGTCAAAGCAGGAGAAATGAAGGCTCAGAGCTGAAGAGGCTCTGGATGGAAATCAAAGGACCTGGGCTCCAGGACCCAGGAACCAGCCAGCACGGAGGCCGTTGCTGTCTTGCCCTGTCCAGCCAGCCTCAGGGAAAGCCGCCCCAAAGGGAGCAGATGCTCTCAGCTCTAGGCAAGCCTGCGTTCACACCCGCCAACCCATTAGCAAAGTGTTAACCTGCCTGGGAAAAGCATCCCTGTGAGCAGAAAGCTTTCTGCGCCTCCTGGCGGAACCAGCTGCAGGCTGAATGCCCTGCCGGGACGGCCAGCATCACCCAGGACCCTGTCCCTTTCCAAGAATGAAAGAGATCTTGCCGAGGTCAAAGCCATGAGCCCGCATCAGAGGCCACCCGCCGGGTGTGGCTCAGCAGTGCTCCAACACTGGACCAGCTGGTGGTGGTTGTCGTTTAGTTGCTAAGTTGTGTCCGGCTCTTTCGCGACCCCAGGGTCCTCAGTCCATGGGATTCTCCAGGCAAGAATACTGGAGTGGGTTGCCACACCCTCCTCTAGGGATCTTCCCAACCCAGGGATCAAACCCGAGTCTCCTGCATCAACATGTGGATTCTTTACCACTGAGCCACCTGGGAAGCCCTGGACCAGCTTTGGAAGGCCCCCCGTCTCCTCTGCTGGTGGGTCGAGCTCAAGCTCTAGAGTCTCCGCTCCCGGGGGTCCCCTCTGTGCACTGCGGAGTCCTGCCTCGGGCCGCTTTCTGGGCTCTCCATCTCCCCAAATACTGCTTCCCGAGAGCTGGTCTGCTCCCCCGAGCAGCAGGCCCCAAGAGGGTCTGCAAAGTACCAGGGACTCCAGGCCAGGGAACGGAGACGTGATCCAGGGAGGGGAAGGCAGCCACAAAGGACTGTTACTAACCAGCTACCGAAGAAGGCAACTGGGCTTCATCTCCCAGGAAAACTCTAAGAAATAATGTAAAATGCAGAATTTGGAACGATCCACCCCAGGCCGCCCGTAAGGCATGAGCTGATTCATCTTAATTGTTGCAATGGCCTCCTAAGTAGGCTCCCCAAATCCGTGTTTGAACTCCCAGACTTATGGTGATCCTGTTAAAATGTGTTACTCCTCTGCTCAAAACCGCCTCTAACGGACTTCCTTGGTGGTCTGTTGGTCAAGACCCCACGCTCCCAGTGCAGGGGGCTCTGGGTTCAATCCCTGGTCAGGGAACTAGATCCCACATGCCGTAACTAAGAGTTTGCATGCCGCAGCTAAAAATCTAAAGAGCTGCAATGAAGACCCGTGCAGCCAAAACAATAAATAAATATTAAAAAAAAAACAACACCCATGAGAGAATTTGCTGTATGACTCAGAGAACTCAAACTGGGGCTCTGGGACAACCTAGAAGAGCGGGATGGGGTGGGAGGTGGGAGAGAGGCTCACGAGGGAGGGCGCATACGTATACCTGTGACTGATTCATGTTGGTGTATGGCAGACACCAACACAATATTGTAAAGCAATTACCTTTCAATTAAAATAAATATATCAATAAAATAGATTAATTTAAAGTAATTGATTAAAATTTTTAATAATAAATTATTAATTAATTAATTAAAACCACCCATGAGGGTTAGCGTCCTACACCACCCAGCCCATTACCACCCGGACCTCATATCCTGCTACTTACTCCACCACCCACCCTGGATATTCCTTCCCCCTCCCCAGGGCCTTTGCACTTCCTCTGCCTCGAAAGTTCTTTCACCAGGCCAGCTCCCCCATGTCCTTCAAGGCTTTAAACAATACCACCTGCTCAGTGAGACCTTCCCCCTCATATAAAACCATACCCCCAGCCCGATTTCACAGCCTTCTCTGTTTTCCTCCACCACCATGCCGTACAGTTGACTTTATTTTTCTTGCTTGTCTGTCTGCCTCATTGGAACATAAGCTCCACGAGGGTGAGAATTCTTGTTCGTTTTCTTCCGTGCTCTATCTGTAGCATCTGGAGTTGTGGCTGACTCATGACAGGTACTGGGAAACATTTGTTGAATGGCTAGATACAGGAAATAGGAAGGACGCCGCTTCCGTTGTCTATTGCCTTGTAACGAGCCGCCCTAAATGCAGAGGCTTGAAACTACAGCAGTCATTCATTCGGCAGTTGGGGCGGGGCTTGGGAAGACAGCTCATTTCTGCTCCATGTGGCTCAAAGACGGGCTGACTCAGCCGCAAGGGGCTGGAATTGTCTGAAATCTCACACACTCAGAGTATTAGCTACTGTCTGCATCCTAGGCTGCAGCCTAGACTGTGGGCCAGAACATCTCACCAGCCACTCTGTGTGGCTGATCACATCCTCACAACACAGCGGCTGGGGTCTGAGACGGACTGTCCCAAGGGACAGGAAGTGGGAGCTGCCCATTTCATTTTTTTTTTTTTATCCTTTTAGAGGAAAGGGCAACAGAGGATGAGATGGTTGGATGGCATCACCAACTCAATGGACATGAGTTTGAGCAAACTCTGGAAATGGTAAAGGACAGGGAAGCCTGGCATGCTGCAGTCCTTACGGTCACAAAGGGTTGGACACAACTTAGCGACTGAACAGCAACCCATAGTCGATTTACAATGTTGTGTTAGTTTCAGGTGTACAACAAGGTGATTCAGTTCTCAGTTCAGTTCAGTCGCTCAGTCGTGTCCGACTCTTTGCAACCCCATGACTGCAGCACGCCAGGCCTCCCTGTCCATCACCAACTCCTGAGGTTTACCCAGACTCATATCCATCGAGTCAGTGATGCCATCCGGCCATCTCACCCTCTGTCGTCTCCTTCTCCTCCTGCCCCCAATCCCTCCCACCATCAGGGTCTTTTCCAATGAGTCAACTCTTCAAGTGAGGTGGCCAAAGTATTGGAGTTTCAGCTTCAGCATCAGTCCTTCCAATGAACACCCAGGACTGATCTCCTTTAGGATGGACCAGTTGGATCTCCTTGCAGTCTAAGTGACTCTCAAGAGTCTTCTCCAACACCACAGTTCAAAAGCATCAATTCTTCGGCACTCAGCTTTCTTCACAGTCCAGCTCTCACATCCATACATGACCACTGGAAAAACCATAGCCTTGACTAGATGGACCTTTGTTGGCAAAGTAATATCTATGCTTTTCAATATACTATCTAGGTTGGTCATAACTTTCCTTCCAAGGAGTGTCTTTTAATTTCATGGCTGCAATCACAATCTGCAGTGATTTTGGAGCCCCCCAAAATAAAGTCTGACACTGTTTCCACTGTTCCCCCATCTATTTCCCACGAAGTGATGGGACCAGATGCCATGATCTTCGTTTTCTGAATGTTGAGCTTTAAGCCAACGTTTTCACTCTCCTCTTTCACTTTCATCAAGAGGCTTTTTAGTTCCTCTTCACTTTCTGCCATAAGGGTGGTATCATCTGCATATCTGAGGTTATTGATGTTTCTCCCAACAATGTTGATTCCAGCTTGTGCTTCATCCAGCCCAGTGTTTCTCATGATGTACTCTGCATATAAGTTAAATAAGCAGGGTGACAATATACAGCCTTGATGTACTCCTTTTCCTATTTGGAACCAGTCTGTTGTTCCATGTCCAGTTCTAACTGTTGCTTCCTGACCTGCATATAGGTTTCTCATGGGGCAGGTCAGGTGGTCTGATATTCCAACTCTTTCAGAATTTTCCACAGTTTTTTGTGATCCACACAGTCAACGGCTTTGGCACAGTCAAGAAAGCCGAAATAGATGTTTTTGTGGAACTCTCTTGCTTTTTCAATACATACACATGTATCCATTACTTGTCAGATGCTTTTCCCATGTAGGATATTACAGAATCTCAACTGGAGCTCTCTGTACTCTACAGTAGGTCCCTGATGGTCATCTGTTTCATGTGCAGCAGCGTGGAATTGCTAATCCTGAAGTCCTAATTTATCCCTCCTCCCCTCCCCCCTTTGGTACCCATGTTTGTTTTTTAAGTCTGTGAGCCTGTTTCTCTTTTGTAAATAGGTTCATTTGTATGATTTCACATGTAAGGGATATCATATGATATTTGTTTTTGTCGGACTGACTTCACTTACTGTGATAACCTCCAAGTCCACCCATGTGGCTGTAAACAGCAGTGTTTCATTCTGTTTTACAGTGAGTCATCTGCCATCGTCTGTAGGTGACACATTCATCCATTTCTCTGCTGAAGGACGTTGCGGTTGCTTCCCTGTCTTGGCTCCTATAGACAGCGCTGTGCTGAGCATTGGGCTGCATGTGTCTTTTCAAATTACAGTTTTCTCCAGATGTATGTCCAGGAGTGGGGTTGCTGGATCATATATGTGGTAGTTCTGTTTTTAGCTTTGCAGGGAACCTCCATACTGTCTTCCACAGGGGCTGTACCAATGTGCATTTCCCACCAACAACGTAGGAGCAGTCACTGTTTGTAAATGCTTATCATTTTGACAGTGACCCTTCCGACCCGGGTGAGGCGATAACCTCATCGTAATTTTCACTTGGAGCTGTCTCTTTCTAAAGACCTGAGTCCAGAAACTGGTGGAGCATCGTTCTACTGTATTCTATGCGCCAAATAGACACAGAGCCCAGACACAAGGCGGGGGGACATGCACCCCACCTTCTGATGGGAGAAGCAGCAAAGCTCTCAGGGCCGTGTTTTAAGAAAAAAAAAAGAAGGAGACCTTGTGACCTGGTAAACTCATGCCATCCTCAGTGTAGGGCCTTCCCATTCATCCATGCATGGGAAGAGCTTGCCACCGCGTTGCACTGCAGGAAAGGGACTCACGTCTGGTACGTGTCTACCCCAGAACACCAGGCCTCTGCAGAGAAGAGAGAGAAAGACATTCCTGGGCAGAGAGGAAGCCTCAACCTTGAGGCCAGGAAACAGTACAGGAAATACGCTCCCTCTGCAAAGACTTCCCCAGTCAGTCAGAGTCTTGGTCGCCTCCTCTGCCCTGAGTCCCTGATTCCTCCAGAGCAGGTTCGCGATTCCGCAAAAGATCCAGGCCTGCCTGGAGGGAGGCCTCTGCTGGTGGTTTGCAAGCCCGTCACGGGCAGGGCACATGAGCTGAGCTACTTCTGAATTCTCTGTGGATTCTGGCCAAGGGCTGGATGCCTGCCAGGGGCCGCAGAAGCATGATGACTGATGGATGCGCTGGCCTCGGTGATCTAGCTTTCCCGTTCTTAGATTCGAGGAATCCAAAAGCATTTATCTCCCCAGAGAAGGGGACTCAGTCTCAGGCCAGGGCGTTTTTGAATCTTGTCCAAGAGGGCTTAGTTACACATGGACCAAAATGACTTGCTTTTAAATCAGTGCTGTGTCTCCAGGCCGAATAAAGGGTTGGACCGGTGTTTCCCAGTTGGGGAGTATTAACACCGAGGGTCATGCTGCTTGCTGGTCTGGGGACTGTCCTGCGCGTTGCAGGATGCGGGGCAGCCCCCGGGCTCCTACTGTCCAGATACCTGCAGCAAACCCTTCCCCAGCCCAGCTTGCTTGCCAAGTCACTTCAGTCGTGTCTGACTCTTTGCAATCCCATGGACTGTAGCCCGCCAGGCTCCTCTGTCCTTGGGATTCTCCAGGCAAGAATACTGGGATGGGTTGCCATGCCCTCCTCCAGGGGATCTTCCTTTCCCCGGGATCAAACCCGAGTCTCTTGCATTTCCTGTATTGGCCGGTGGATTCTCTACCACTAGAGCCTCCTGGGAGGGCCCCCTCCCCCGGCTATGATACTCTTACTGTCTCTAAACATTGCCAACCTTCCCCCTGGGGACAAAATTGCCCCAGGTGAGACTCACTGGAATTGAGTGATGCTGAAGCAGGCTATTTGCAGTGTTTTCTCAGCTAAGAATCTGTTTGATGTTTTCTCCTCCAGTTCAGTTACAGCTGTGAGTGCTTGTTATCTTCTGGATGCCGCGAACATACATTTGCCTTTCGCTCTGGTTATTGGAAAACTTAGAACCAAACCCTCTTCAGCATATATTCCCCCAGGACGTGCCTCTGTAAGCTTACTTCTATACCATTCTGCATCCTTTCTTTTTCCATCCAGACTTTCAATTTACATTGGTCTTTTTATATTTTATCCCTGGAGAAGGAAATGGCTACCCACTCCACTTTTCTTGCCCGAAGAACCCCACGGACAGACAAGCCCGGCAGGTTGCATTCCATAGGGTCGCAAAGAGTCAGACAGGACTGAGCACATAACACTTTTGTATTTTACGCATTTTTTTTTTGGGGGGGGGGCGTTCTGCTTTAAATCTTTTCTAGAGGAATGGAGGATTCAGAGAGCGAAATAAATAACTGCTATCCAGGTAAATCTCCACAGGGATGATGTCATAGAGAAAACAGATATTTACCTGGAGGGAAATACGATAACCTACCACAAAGGGTCCAAGCCAGTCACAGGGCAAGACAGTGTGGAGTGGGGGTCACCCAGATGACCTTCTCAGAGGGACAAATTGGCAGATGCTGGGGTGGTCCAAATCTCTCCCTTGGAAAAGGGTCTGGGAGCCAGACAGAGGAGCTGGTATGTGAAAAGAATGAGAGGGACTCCCCTGGAGGTCCGGTGGCTAAGACTCCATGCTCCCAAATCAGGGGGCCTAGGTTCGATACCTGGTCAGGGAACTGGACCCCTCCTGCCACAACTGAAAGATCCTGCGTGCGGCAACTAAGACCCGGCTCAGCCAGGTAAATTTCTTTTAAAAGGGGGGAAGAAAAAAAGAATGAGTGAATGAGAGATTTTGAAGCAGAGCTATGATTCCAGGAAGAGAGGAAGCAAAGTCTCAGAGCAGAGGGAGGGGTCGGAGGGGTGGGGATGACTGAGCGGCTAGTCAGGAGGCTGCTCTGGACCCAGGTGGGCTCTGATGAGGTCCTGGGTGGTGAGGGCACTGGGCATGGAGAGGTCAAGATGGATAGAAAGACAACTAGAAGAAAATCACCACCAGCCTGGTGACCGCTGTCTGCAGAGGACCCCCGCAGGGGAAGGGTCCTCCTCCAGCCCGAAGGGTAAGGAGCCAGCCCACCAGCCGGGAGGCAGAGCAGGAGCGCAGAGGGCATGGTGTGAATTCCAGGCTCTGTCTCCACGTGCTCCACGCTCTGCTCTATGTCCCCATCCGACCAAGCGGATCAATAGCTGCCATCAGGACTGCTGCACAAGACAGAGGACAAGGTTAGCTGTCTGCACAGAACACCCTGAAGACCCAGCAGGGCAGGGCTACCGGGGTGACTTATTGTTTATTAATAATATGAGTATGTAAATCTTGCAAGGGCCATATTGATCCCAACATGCGAACCATCCATCATAAAGGTGAGGAACGGAGTGCTGTAAATATCAAACAAGTCTGCAGCCTCTGAGACTTATCAATACAAGTGGGCTGAGGCTGGGATGGGCCCTGAGGTGGTTTCACTAATGAGAACAACTCTCAGAGCCCACCCAGTGCTTGGGAGTGGCAGGGGGGAGACAAGGGCGTCCCCAAGAGGAAAGGGAGGTGTATCAGTACACACACAGGGACCCTGCAGTGAAATCCTCCCGTCTTCCTTCTCCGCAGGCAGGAAGAGCAGTCATCGGAGCTTCTGAAACCTCTCGCTGGGGGGTGTGTGTGTGTGTGTGTATGTGTGTGTGTGTGTGTTGTGCTTAGTTGCTCAGTCGTGTCCTACTCTTTGCAGCCCAAGGACTGTAGCCCACCAGGCTTCTCTGTCCATGGGTTTCTCCAGGCAAGAGTACTGGAGTGGGTTGCTATGCCCTCCTCCAGGGGATCTTCCCAACCCAGGAATCAAACCCAGGTCTCCCGCGTTGCAGGGAGATTCTTTACCGCCTGACCCACCAGGGAAGACCAAGAATATTGGAGTGGGTAGCCTATCCCTTCTCCAGTGGAGCTTCCTGACCCAGGGATTGAACCGGGGTCCCTTGCATTGCAGGTGGATTCTTTACCAGCTGGGCTATCAGGGAAGCCCCACCCGAGGTCTACCAGCCTGGAAAAGTGCCCATCCAAGTGTGAGGTGGTCCCCATCTCCACTTCTCCTGAGGCAACAAGAGCTCAGAGGGTAAGCATGTGAGCTTGGAATCAGGCCGACCTGGAGTCCAATCCTGCCGCTGCTGTTGACTACCTTTGCAAACTTCCTAAATGTACTACTCTAAGCCTCAGTTGCATGCATGCATCCATACTCAGTCATGTCTGACTCTTGAGACCCTGTGGACTGCAGCCCACCAAGCTCCTCTGTTCAGGGGACAGTCCAGGCAAGAATACTGGAGTGGGTTGCCACTTCCCCCTCCAGGGGAATCCAGGACTCCTGTGTCTCCTTCATTACCAGGTGGATTCTTTACCACTGAGCTACCTGGAAAGCCCAAGCCTCAGTTTACTCACCTGTAAAACGGGAATATTGACATCAACGTGCAAGGCTATTGTGGAGACTAAAAAGGACAATGCCTACAAAGTAGACCTCTCTGTCGTTGTCATCTCCATGGCAGAGCTGCCAGGGGCTCCCAGGCCTATCAGAGCCCTCCCAGCACAAGGGGCGTGAAAGTCGCTCAGCTGTGTCCAACTCTTTGTGACCCCATGGACCATACAGTCCATGCAATTCTCCAGGCCAGAGTACTGGAGTGGGTTGCCATTCCCTTCTCCAAGGGATCTTCCCAAGCCAGGGATTGAACCCAGGTCTCCTGCATTGCAGGTGGATTCTTAACCTGAATATCTCCAGTCCCGGGCATCCCATCGCCCCCGGAAGGCTGCCCAGTGACGTGGGCAGGAGTGCGTCCAGCATGGAGGAGGGTCTGTCCTCCTGGTTGGTTCTGTTTGAATGCCGACTCGTGTCAAGGACACAAAGGACAGGGGGCTGGGGAAGTGGACGATGCTGATGTGGCGTCTGCCTTTGGGGATGTCAAGCTAGAGATGGGGAGACGGATGAGTACCTGACGAGTGCCCAAGAGGGGCTCAGCGTCCCTAGAGCCTAAAGGAGAGTGAGGTCGCGTCCAGTTGATGGGGAGCCATGAGGGGCTCCCTGGAGATGAGCCAAGAACGGGCGCCAAGAAAGAAGGGGAGATATGAGCTGGCCAGCCTGGGGCCCCACGCAGAGCTGGAGTGGGCACAGAGACGCCCGTTCCCTGGTGACCTCGAGGAAGGCCAGGCCCGAGGCAGTGAGGAAGCTCATCCCCCCAGCCCACGCCCGCCATGGGGGGAGCCCGGAGTGACCCCACAGGAAAGGCCCGAGTCTACGTCTGTCCCTGAAGCACTCGCTGAGGTGTGAGGGTCCCTGAAGGCAGGGGGTGGGGGTGGGGGTGGGCCTTGACCCTGCTCAGCCCAGAGTCAGTCCCCAGATCCAGCCCCTCGGGGGACGCTCAGGGGACAGAAAGAGTTCAGCTCTCAGTGCAGGCCAGTGAGATGAAGGTCAGATTCTGCGTTTATTTAAATTTTGGTATTTTGTCCCTCGTGATTTTTTTTCATTCACTTAGCTCTTTCAAAAAAAAAATTGCATTGAAATATTATTTACCTTGATTACAGAGTCTAGGGCACACCTTTAAATTTTGTGATGCTTTACCCAGCTCACCCTGATCCCTGTCCTGCTAGTGACTGCATTTTCACAGAATCCTCACAACCTTGCATTCATCTCATTTCCAGCCAATTCCACACAGCCCAGCTGTCTTCCTAGTTTTTCCATCGTTTATTTAATTTTCTAGAGCCTGATTCCATTTCTCCTCCACACTGCTAGCCCCTGGGGTTCCCCCCAGGACCCACCTGGCTCATGAACAGGCTTTGAATCTGGTGGTATAAGAATGGGGAGTGGACACACACCCCAGTCTGGGCATCACCACAAAAGAATGCCCACCATCGGCCCCAGGCTATGTGCTTCCACAGCATTATCCGACTTCTCCTTACCAGCTCCTGAGAGCTTGGCATCATCTGTCTCATTTGACAAGTGGGGAGTCTGAGGCCCAGAAGGGTGATGAGATGTACCCTAGGCCACACAGCTGGTTGGTCAGTGATGGGTCTGGGATGTGACCACAGCTCCAGGACCCAAGCAAAGTACCCTTTTCACCTGAACCCAACTTTTCTCAAGGGCTTCCCTGGTGGCTCAGATGGTAAAGAATCTGCCTGCAATGCAGGAGACCAGGGTTCGATCTCTGGGTCGAGAAGATCCCCTGGAGAAGGAAATGGTTGCCCACTCCAGTATTCTTGCCTGGAGAATTTCATTAACAGAGAAGCCTGGCGGGCTGTAATCCATGGGATTGCAAAGAGTCAGACACGACTTAGCGACTAACACTTTGAATATTTATCAAAGTGTCATACCCGGAACCCACTTGCCATGGGCTCTGAAGCCATGAGGCTTGAAAGAATGCTCTTCCAGGTCCTCAAAGTTTACCCTGCTGGGGTGCAAAGAGACAGGTGCAGCAGCATGTTCAGGGGTCGGGGAAGTCCTGTAGTCAAAATGGCAGGTGCCTAAGAGGGGCTCAGCACCCTCTTTAGCTCAGCACCTTTTGTTTAGCTCAGAGTTTTCCAAGCTTACTGGCCAAAAATTTTTTTAAAAAATTTTTTCACGGAGCATCTCCCTGGGCCAGCGTTCCACCTTCCACCCTTCAGGAAACACTGACTGATTTCGAGCTGGAGAGTTTTCAGGCCAGGTCCGAACAAGTCCTGCCAGGATGGATGCCTGAGCCTTCATCTCCATCCTTCGCTCCCACTTCCAACTTCGCCTGCCTGCAGGCAGAGGAAGAAGAGAAGCCAAGAGTAGGCTTTCCTGTTTCCTGCTAAATGTTTCTGTGTTGTCTGAAAGAATCACACTGGGCGTGAACTTTGGTGAGAAGGGAGCAAGGGAGGGAAGAAAGGTTTCTAGCTCCTCCTGCCCACCATCCTCACCGAAAGCAAACTGCAAACCCCTCAAAGAAGAGGAGATCCTGAAGACACGCACGTGGCCTCTTCCCTCTTCCCCACTGACTCTTTCCCTCCCCCACCCCAGCGCCCCAACCCCCAGCCCCCACCGGAGGTATACACAAAGCCACCTCCCACCTTCAGCCCAAGGCCTCAGGGACTTTCAAATCCAGCCTTCTCGTTTTTTCAACTACCCTGTTTCTCCAGAAAGAGAAGGGGCGGGGCAGGGTCCTGTGAGCCCCGCCCCACTCCCAGGCCCGGGTACCATTTAGCATTCAGCATCTTCCTGGTAATGGGCCCTCTTCATGCCGGTTTGATTTTATTATTATGCCAACACACTTGCTTAATTCTCTGCTGTCTTTCTTCTGCACTGTTGATTTACACTGTTAGTGTTTTAATTATACAATTCAGCACTCCTTAAAACATGAAAAACTGCTCAACTTTTCAAGCAATTAAAAGGCTGCAGAGTACATCAGCAGATCCGAGACGAGATAAGTAAATCACGCAATTAAAAAACTCATCTGGTGAAAATGTAGCAACCCGCCAAAAATGAGTGAGGCTTCCTGGGCCCTTGAGACAAGAACTTCAGAGACAGGCGTCCCCTTGGTCTCACCTCCCTTCTCTGGGCTCCCGATGTCCTCTTGCTCACTCCCGGCTCTCCTCCCCACCTCCTGGTGTTACACGAGCTGCTTCTGGGGCTTCAGCCCATCCAAGGAGCCCCGCACCGAGCATAGTGGAGTGAAAGGAGCCCTGGAATAAGGCCACAGTCCAAAGAGAGGAGGTCAGCCTGGCTACTGAGCAGCTCGTAAGCCTAGCTGTGTAAGCCTGAGGTTTCCCATCTGCATTCCTGAACTGGTGTTTCGTTTTAGTTTTGACTTTGGCCAAATGCACACGGGATAAGATTTACTAGCCTGACCACTTTTAAGCATGCGGTTCAGCAGTATTAAGCATGCTTACATTGTCGTGCAGCCACCATCGTCATCCATCTCCAGAACTCTAAACTCACAAAACTGAAGCTCTGTACCTAACTCCCCTTTCCCCGCTTCCTGCATCACTGGTTTTCAAACTGGCCTCTGAGGACACCCAGGAGTTCATTACGACTCCTCCAGGCTGCTTGGGAAGGAGCAGGTAGAGGGAAGGATGAGCAAGCAGGAGGCTCTAGCGAAATCTATTTCAGCTGCTAGGTCGGGTGTACATTTGAGTGGAAGACTCTGCAATTTTTTTAAAATTTATTTTTATTTATTATTTATTTTTGGGGGGCATGCCCCATGACATGCGGGATCTTCGTTCCCCAACCAGAGATCAAACCCACACCCCCTGCAGCGGAAGCTCAGACTCTTAACCGCTGGACCGCCAGGGAAGTCCGTACAGATTGTTTTTCGAAGTCTCAAAACAACTGCACAAGGTGACCTTTTTTCAAATGTTTATTTATGCATGTATGTATCTTGGGCTGTGCCCGGTCTCCGTTGCTGTGCGGGCTTTCTCTAGTTTCGGAGAGCGGAGACTGCTGTCTGTTGCGGAGCTCGGGCTTCTCATTGCAATGGCTTCTCTTGCCCAAGTCTCCAGGGTGCGTGGGCTCCAGTAGTTGCGGCAAATGGGCTCAACAGTGGCAGTTCCCGGGCTCCAGGGCACAGGCTCAATAGCCGCGGCCCAGGGGCTTAACTGCTCCACAGCATGTGGGATCTTCCTGGACCAAGGGCCTAACCTGTGTCTCCTGCATTAGCAGGCAGATTCTTTACCACTGAGCCACCAGGGAAGCCCTGGGCAAGATGACCTTCAAGCCTTCTTGGATTGGAAGAAACCAGCCTAAGGGGTGTGAGTTTCTCTAAAGGAAAGCTCTGTCCAGCAGCAAAAAGGATAAGGGATTGGCTTCTCTGGGCAGAATGAGCTCCCTGGAACAGATGTGGGAATCCCGAGAACCCGGCCACCTCCATGGCCTCGACCTCTTTCCTTTGCCATGCACACTTGGCATCAGAACTCCAGGCTCCGTGAGACCCATGGAACCCGCAACTTTCCACTGTGCTCTGAAAGTGAAGGTGGGGGTGACGTAGGGGGAAGACAGGAGGTACGCAGTCCAGCATCCATCAATCCGGGACCCAGGAGGTTGGAAGTGGCGCCTGCTCACCTGTTCACCAGCCAGGCTGTCTGCGGCGAGGACATTGACCAGAGAGAGCACGGTAGAGAAGGTGATGGGTGCCCTAGGGCCGGCGCTGAAGGAGATGGAAAGGCGAGGAAGGCAGCCTCCATCGGCAGCATCTGTTCAAGGCAGGACCTCCCTAGGTGGACGTGGCTCCGCCATCCTTCATCCGCCGGCTGACAGGATTATAAATGCCGAGTGGCAGTGCTCGGCATCTCAACCGTGTTGGTCTCGGCAGGAAGATGCAAGGCCAGTGATCTGAGCATTTGGCTCTGTGACCGGGGCTCCGATCTCCTACAGGAAAGCAGGCCCATCCCAAAGATGCGTCTGGATGCAGCTCTCCCACAGATCCTCCTGTTAGAAGGGGATGTATGGGACACCCCGGCCTTCCCTCCTTGGAGGAAACAGAGGGCTTCGCCACCATTTTCGTTTCAACCTGAACCGCTTCCCCTGAACGATGCCCACGGGAGTCAGGGGTCTGAAAACGGTGCCCTTTCAGCAGCAGCTCTCTGTTGGTGATGCATCTTCTCTCTGGGTCTCGTCCAGGACAGCTGGGTCCCCAGCAGCTGAATCAGGCTTTGAGGTCTACAGCAGGCTGCAGGCATGGGGCAACCATGATACACAAGGGAGGGGGGGCAGGTGCACACAGGTCCAGCTTTTAGGATCAGCTCTAGCCCCCCAGTGGTGGCTCAGTGGTAAGGAATCCACCTGCCAGTGCAGGAGATGCAGGAGCCTCGGATTTGATCCTTGGGTTGGGAAAGTCCCCTGGAAGAGGAAATGGCAACCCACTCCAGTATTCTTGCCTGGAAAATTCCATGGACAGAAGAGCCTGGAGGGCTATAGTCCATGGAGCTGCAAAGTATCAGACACGACTGAGTGACTGGGCACACACCAGCCCCTCTGGCTCCAGCCCTGTCCAGGCACAGGGCCAGAACACCCTGGGGTCACCTTCCTCCGGGTCAAAGCCCACTCCTGTTCCAGACAGCATCTCCCCTCACTAGCTCTCAAGCTCCCGCCCCTTCCCTGGGTAAAATGTCCCCAACCCGGACCCACGCTCTCCTCAAGGTTATTCCCCCTGAGCAAGTCCTGTTCCAAACAGTTTCTACCGGTTGCTCTTTGTAATTCCAGAACCTCCATTAATCATTCTTAAGCTCTTTGAATGCAGTATTTTCTCTAAGAACCGAAATTCCTTCCCCACACGGCACCCTCCTGCCATCTCCAATTACCCACTCTCATCAGTCATTAACATAAAGCATTAGCATATCTATAACTTCCCTATACCTTGATTAATCTGGCTTGGAGTTTTCTCCCAATCGCCCCTCATTGGCTGTGGAGTGACTGGGATGGGGGAGGGATGGCAAGGTGGAGGTCGGGGGGTACACCTCACGCAGTCTCAGGCTTAAAAGGTTAGAGCAGAAATAGAGTCCTGATGTGATTAAACCCAACTCTCTTTATGCAGATGAGGAAACTGAAGCCGGAAGAGATGAAGTACGCCTCCTCCTACAACCATCCCAGGCAGCATCTCCCTGAATGTGCTTCCTGCACTCTGGTTCTGGAAATGCTCTGCAAAAAGCAAAGGCAATAAGGAGGTCAGGGGAGGTCAGGGAAGGCCGGGGAGAGGTCAGAGGGTTCATAGAGCCCAGGGGACCTGCAGTCAAGTCAATTTTGGAAAGCCAAACTATCACGTCACCCTCTTGGATAGTCAGGCTTTCCAGGTCTCAGTGGTAAAGAATCTGCTTGCCAACACAGGGGACACAGGAGATGCAGCTGCGATCCCTGGCTCCAGAAGATGCCCTGGAGGAGGAAATGGCCACCTGCTCCAGTATCCCTGCTGGGGAAATCCCCTGGACAGAGGAGCCTGGTGGGCTGCTTGACTTCTGGGGTCTTAGTTTCCAGACCAGGAATAGAATCTGTGCCCTGCTGCAGTGGAAGCGCAGGATCTTAACCACTGGACCACAGTTTCAGATTTGCAGAAAAATTGATCGAGAAGTACAGAGCATTTCCAGACACCCGTTCTATCCACCCCCACAGTCTCCCTTATTATTTCTATTTTGTATTAGTGTTGTACATTTGTTTCAAGTGATGAACCAATATCGATACGTTATTATCTACTGACACCCGTAGTTTACGCTAGGGTTCACTCTTTGCGACGAATGCATAATGGCATGCATCTCTCATGACTGCAGAACACAGAACAGTTTCACTGCCCTAAAAGTCCTCTGTGCTTCACCCAGTCATCCGTCTCTCTCTCTCTCCCAGACCCCCGGCAATCAGTGATCTTTTTCCTGTCTCCACTGTTTTGCCTTTTCCAGAATGTCACATAGCTGAAATCATACAGCATTGCCATTGTTTTGATCCCTGTGGCCTGGCGCTTCAACGTGTGCCAGGTTCACAAATGGATCCATGAAAGGACGAAGTGTGGCCCGCATTCCATGGGGCTTTGAGTGAAGGAGGAGGGGGCCTTTTCCTTATTTGGGATGAGAAGCCTTCACTTCATTCCCTTTTTGCCCTCCCCTCCCCCAGCCTGACTCAGGTTCTCTATTCTCTTTAAATTATACAGGAATTTCCTTCTATGAAAGCTAATTTAGGCGCCATAACAGAGACTATATTTAATGTAAATGGAAGTAGTAGAGGCGGAAGGATTTATGGTAATAATAACCTGCTTGTAATAACACAGAGCGGGTCACCTGCTTTAGAAACAGTGGATTAAAGAGAAAGGAAATTTACCTCCCCAAAGAACATGGTGTCACCAGAAATCTGCCATCACGCCAAGGCTTGGATGATCTTATTAAATCCCATAGATCTTGTGCTTTCCTATGGGAAGAGGGCCACTGCATTTGCTGGCTTGTAAGAATGGCCTCAGTGAGACCCGAAGCGGAAATGAGGCAGGAGGGTAGAGGGCAGCGCTCCAAAAGTCAGTGCCTGTTGGGCTGAGAACCCCTGTGTGTACAGAGTCCTCCCCACGGGGCCACATGCTGGAGTTCTGAGGGAGGGAGGGGGATTCTTGGCGCAAGGAGATGGGGGTGTAGAGCGGGAAGCAGGAAGCTGTCCACTTGTGATGGGTGGCTCTCACGCCACTGATCTGACCCTTGTCTGGCGCGGGTACCAGGGGAAGCCACCAGCAATCTTTCAGAAGGCTGGGATGCAGCAAAAGCAACGGTCAGCAGTGGCAGGAGGCTCTGATGAACTGGGGAGCTTTGCACATTTAGAGAGCTGTTGCCTGTTGTTTTTCAGTCGCTATGTCATGTCCGACCCTTTGTGAACCCATGAACGGTATATAGCCCGCCAGGCTCCTCTGTCTGTGCAATTTTCCAGGCAAGAATACTAGAGCGGGTTGCCATTTCCTTCTCCAGGGGATCTGCTCAACCCAGGGATCCAACCTGCAGCGCCTGCGTTGCAGACTGATTCTTTCCCACTGGGCCACCCGGAACCCGTATTTAGAGACTTGGGTTCAAATCCCAGCCCCACTCCTCAAAACCCACATGATATTGAGCAAACTGTGAAACCTGACTTCATGCATGGAGAAGCACTGAGCTGCTTCTCAGTCTGAGTTTATTCCCTTTAGGAGATTGGCCCCAGGATCCAAGTCGCCCTAGCCAAGAGGAAGAAAGCCTCCAAGCTGTTGGCCAGATTCAGAGCCTGCATGTTCTCCCAGTGATGGAAGGGCCAGTGAACCCCTCCTCGCCTTTCCCAGAGAGGCCCGCCCCCAGCCCCTGCCTCCACGCCACCTTGCGGAAGCAGGGGAGGATGCAGAGCCCTGTCTGCACTTAGCTTGAGCTCCGCGGTGGCTGTCCCCACCCGCAACCCCGCTCCTCCTCCTTCCTTCTTCACCTCCCCACCTCCCTTCTGTGCTAATGGTTTGTTAGGAAATGGGTAATCTGGAGAGGATCATTAATGCAGTGAACAGAGATATAGCACGAAAGGATTCCGGCAGCTTCTCCAGTGCACTGCGGCTTTTTTTAATGTGTTTGCTTGAATCACCCCGTTATGAAAATGTCCTCATGGAGGGAGACAGGAGGAAGGGGCACCATGCCTGGGGATGAAGGCAAAGCCAGGTGTGCTGAGGGAAAGGGGTGTCTTCCGAGAGTCCCCAAGAGCCCAGCCTGGGACCCCTTAAACGACCGTGTCTGCTTGGAGGTCTCGAGCCAAGGTGGATGCTGTGACATCCTGGTCAGGAGACCAGTCATCTCCCTGCAGGAGAAGAATTGGGACCTGAGTTCCCTTCCCAGGGCCTGGGTAAGGTATCATTTGCCAGGAGAAAAACAGAAAAAGGACAGGCCCGCGCCAGAACTTCACAGCAAGTTACGACTCATCTCTACCAAATCTTTGCTCATTTCTCATCTTCCAGTGGGTCCTCCCCTGATGACCTTATTTAATCTGCAAGCTACTTACCCCTCATCCCACCCAACCATCCTGTCCTTCTTAAGTTTCCACTCTTTCTTTTTCTTAATAGCACTTATGACCTTCTGACATGCCACATGACTCACTAAGTTATTCGGATCCTCACTAAGTTCAGGCCCCTGCTAGAAGGTAACCCCACCGGGGCAGTGACAGCTGTCTGTTCTGTTCATTGATGTACCCCAATGACTAGAGTGGTTTCAGATAGTAGATGCTCCATACATGCTTCTTGAATGAAGGCACAAATTTTGGCCTCAAAGGAAAGAGCTGGGCTTTGTCCCACTCCCTGAGGGGGTGACTGTGCCCCCCCCACTCAGAGGCCCTCTCGGGATCTCTGCGGTTCTGGGGTGACCCTGCAGACAAGCCAGCCCCGGCTCCATCATTCCTGCTGACTGAGGCCCAGGTCCTCCTCCTGCAGTTTGCTCATCATCCCTGATATCTTTGCACTTCTTAATTAACATTAGCCTTGGAAGATCTCCTTTTCATTAGGGCCTCCTAATGAAGCCATTGTTCTCAGCACCGCACACTCCCACCCCAACCCCCATCCGGCTCTCATGCCGCCCGCCCTGTGCTGTGGGAATTGATTCCTATCTGGGCTCCCGGGCTGTAATGGGGTTCTCACTGGAGCCAGAGAAAATGATACAGAGCTCCCACAACGAAGTCACGTGGACAGGACTTCACGCATCCCCACGCTTGTCCAAGCCAGAGCCCTGCCTTCCTCCAAAGCCTTGCCTTGTCTAGCCTTAGGTTACCAGGGCACAGGTCACCCTCTGTCACTGCTGAGCCCAGGTCCAGGGGCCCAGGTCACCACCACATCCTCTCGGCCTCCTCCAAAACCATGTGGAAAGGGCAGGTTAGGTCGCCCTGTAGGCCTTCCATCTCCCACTTGCCCCGTCGCCCCCTGGGAGTATCCCAGCCAGGACTAAGACCTGACCTGGGACCTCAAAACCTTATTTTCATGTTCCTCTTGAGGGGCTCCTCTGAAATATGGATGTCTTAGCCCGGAGTCTTCCAAAAGCAGAGCCAGAGAGGAAGACATGTATGTGGGGGTTTTATTTGATGGGTGACCCTGAGGGAGCAGGAATGAAAGAAGGGGGAGAGCCAGGGAACAGAAGTCGGCTCTCGAGAAGGCCACTGCGAACCTGTTGCCATGATAAGGAAAAAAAGAGGAATGAGGTTTTCCTTTCTCTTTCCAGAGAACAAAGAAGATAAAGAGAAGAGTGGGCAGGCCTGAACATTCCTGTTTTTTTTTTTTACCTTTAACTGCCTCAGACTCTGAACATTCCTGGTTTTTCTACCTTTAACTGCCCCAGACTCTGAACATTCCTGGTATTTTTTTTTTTTACTTTAACTGCCCCAGACTCTGAACATTCTTGGTTTTTTTTGACCTTTAACTGCCCCAGACTCTGAACATTCCTGGTATTTTTTTTTTTACTTTAACTGCCCCAGACTCTGCAGGTGTGTAGCTAAGTTTGCTTCTCTGCCCCCTAACTCTCCAAGAGCTGTGCTTGGCACCTCTTTTCCTTTGACTCTATGCTAAACACAGCCCCTCTCTGGTGTTTACCCTTACAACACCCTGCCTTGTAGTTACAGATCAGAAAGCAGGCCACAGAGCTGCGGAACTGCCCGACTCAATTACTGGGTGGCTGACGCTGGCCTGTGACTGTCTTTGAAACAACGTAAGGGGAAGAAGCCAAGAGCCTAACACCTTTGCTCCTCATGACGACTCCTGACTGTGAGCCCTCATCTTATGTAAGCCCTAGACTCCTCATGGGGCGGGGGCTCAGTTCTTGAGCCGTGAGCCTACCGTGTTCCGCTCTCCACTGGCTGAGAATTAAAGCCACCTTTCCATTTCTTCCAAACTCTGTCTCCGTATTTTTTATTTGGCTTCTGTGTTTGATCCCTGAGTCGGAAAGATCCCCTGGAAGAGGAAATGGCAACCCACACCAGTATTCATACCTGGAAAAGTCCACAGGCAGAGGGGCTGGGTGGGGTGAGGGGGCAGGGGCTACAGTCCATGGGGTCGAAAGAGCTGGACACAGCTGAGCAGGCACTGGCTGGCTGGGCAGAGAAAGCCAAGATTTTGGGCCAGCAGCAAACCTGGGGGCCCCTTTCCTCCAGAACCTTCTGAGAATTGTGGAAAACTGCTTCCTAGAATGGCGCCCTGGCAGGACAGGGAGCCCAAGCCTGACCACCACCCCAGCATCCCCTCTGCAGTTGGCAGCCGGAGCCCGGTGCCTGCAGAGCTCTGGTGGTAATCACCGTGGCAGAGAGGAGCAGCCGTGGAGAAGCGAGGAGCCTTCATGCCCTTGCTTGAGGCACCACTGCGTGAAATACGGTGGAAGCCTGCAGGGAACTGTCTCAGGCCGGCCCGGATCAAAGGTGGGAGAGCCGATGTGGGTCAGGGACTAGACTGGCTGCTCAGTAGATAAATCTTCCTGCCGACCTTTGAGGAATGACTCATCACTTACGCCCAGGTAGGGAGTTTGTCTTCTGCATCCAAGTCCAAGTAAAGAAAGAAGGAGAGGGTGGTATGAGTCTGAGGCTTTTTATATCGTTTCCCCGGGTTACCAGTCCAGCGGCCAGTGGGCCTGCATAGGGACAGAGCAGGAGAGCCATCGGGAGACCGTGGTCAGCTTCAGAGCGGGCTGGAGCAGAGAGCTCAGCCG
The DNA here is from genome assembly GCF_042477335.2 of Ovis canadensis. Taxonomy (NCBI): domain Eukaryota; kingdom Metazoa; phylum Chordata; class Mammalia; order Artiodactyla; family Bovidae; genus Ovis; species Ovis canadensis. Next base: position 65,242,724 of record NC_091255.1, on the reverse strand, counting down.
CAGGGGTGGCGGGGAGGAGACAGGCAGTGCTGAAGTACCCCCCTTGCCTCTGCCTGTCTTCCTGACCCTAAAAACCCGTACAGCCTGTCTGCCCTCAGCCTGGAATTAGGCTAGGCTCCAGAAGTGCTTTGAAAAAGTCTACTGTTTGTACTAGATAGCTAACAGGGAGCTCAGCTCGGTGTTCTGTGACGACCTGGAGGAGCGGGATGGTGGGGAGAGGAGGGAGGCTCAAGAGGGAGGGGCCATGTTCACGTTGTTGTGCAGCAGAAACTAACACAACATTGTGAAGCAGTTACACTCCAATTAAAAGTGAAAAAATAAAACGAAATTGTTACGAGTCTGCTGTGTGGAGCTGGAGCGCTGGGGGTGCGTCTTCTCACTGAAGCAGTACTGTGCATGCCCCCACCCCCCGCCCCCGCGGTCCCAGCTCAGCCCATGGGGAAGCTCACAGAGGGAGTCCAGGGGCGGCGCCACGACAGGGCCAGTGCAGCAGTGTTCCTGCAGAAAGCACAGTGAGGACAGGAAGCCCCCTCCTCCCACCCTGTCACCCACTGGGCGGAGGAACCAGGGGATTCCTAGAGCCAGGGCAAGCCTTTAGCAAACCGGGAGCTCAGGTGAGGGCAACATTGTGGCTGTGGGGACTTCCCTGGTGGTCCAGGGGTTGAGAATCTGCCTCCCAATGCAGGGGACAGGGGTTCAATCCCTGGTTGGGGAACTAAGACCCCACATGCCGCAGGGCAGCTAAGCCCGTGTGCCACAACCAAAGAAAGCCCGTGCACCACAGCAAAGACCTAACACACCCAAAAGAAAGAAAACATTGTGGCTGTGGGCTGGGTTGATGGGGAAGCCCTGCCCCAAGGATCGGAGGTCATCACAGAATGAGACGGTGCTAGTGGTAAAGAACCCGCCTGCCAGTGCAGAAGACACAAAAGACTCGAGTTTGATCCCTGGGTCGGGAAGATCCCTGGAGGAGGGAGTGGCAGCCCACACCAGCATTCTTGCCTGGAGAATCCCATGGACAGAGGGGCCTGAAGGGCTACAGTCCATAGGGTCACAGAGTCAGACACGACTGAAGCGACTTAGCACAGCAGAGTCAGTAGCTCCTTGTGGCTAATGCTGATTCCCAAGCCTTCTGGATTGTCCATTTTGTTTGCTTAGCTGTCGATTCCTAAAAGCTCCTCTTTTGAGGACCTTGTGCTCCACTGGGATTCCATCCCTGCCCCCCTCACCTCCCCAAGTGCCCAGCACAGCCTCCATTTTCCAGATGTGCACCTGAGGGTCAGAATCCTCCAGCAAGTCAATGGCAAATTCTAAACCAGGACACACAGCTTTGAACTCCCTGCCCACCCACCTACTCACCAAGGAGCAGAAAGGGAACCCCGCAGTTCGGGGTAATGAAGGCTGCTGAGCCCCGGGCCTCAGGAGAGGAGGCTGGAGCGCAACTTGGGGGAAATTACAGGTATCACTTTATTTTCCAGGGGCAAAAATACCCATGGAAAACGTCTGCAATTACAGCTCATCACCGCTGACTGTGTAACTGCAGTCTAAATACCTGGTAATCAGAAGACCGGAGACAATGAGATCTGGGCTTTATTTGGCACCTTTCCACTCCTCTGCCTCAAGCCTTGCCGGGCCATGTGACGGTGGGAACAGGGTTCGCAGACACTCACGGCAGCCTCCTCCTGGTCGTTGCACAAAGAGCAGGCCACCGACCCTTGGCAGTCCACAGACACATCGATTCTTTTTTTTTTTTTTTCCTCCAGAGAGCCAACTTCTCAGCCCCTCGGTCTTTTTTTCTTTTTTCCAGACACTCTTCTGAGCACTCTATTTTTTAACTTTTTATTTTATATTGGAGCGCATCTGATTAACAATGTTGGGACTCCGCCATGCACACACATGTATCCATTCTCCCCCAGACTCCCCTCCCATCCAGGCCGCCACAGAGCATGGAGCAGAGTTCCCAGGGCTGTACAGTGGGTCCTTGTTGGTTATCCGTTTTAAACACAGCAGTGTGTGCACGTCCATCCCAAACTCCCTAGCTATCCTTTCCCCCCCAGTTCTTCCCCACTGGCAACCATAAATTCTTTCTCTAAATCTGTAAGCCTGTTTCTGTTTTATAAATAAGTTCATTCGTATCATTTCTTTTTTTCAATTTATTTTTTTTTATTTATTTGGCAGAACCAGATTTTAGTTATATTCCCTGACCAGGGATCAAACCCAGGCCCCCTGCGCTGGGAACACATAATCTTGGCCACTGGGCCACCAGGGAAGTCTTTGTATCCTTTCTTTTTAGATTCTGCATATAAAGGGTGCCATAACTTTACATTCTCCTTCTCGACTTACTTCACTCAGTGTGATAACCTCTAGTTGCGCTCACGTTGCTGCACATGGCATTGTTTCAGTCTCTATTAATGGCTGAGTAATACTCCGTTGTACATATGCACCATGTCTTCTTTATCCATTCCTCTGTCAATGACCATCCGTCTGTCTTTTCCATTAATCTTTTGCTAAACATGTATTGAGTGTCCCCCATATGTTAGTCATGGAGAGACGAGCAGGCTACCCGGCAGTGGGCAAGCCAGCCCAGGCCCTGTCTTCATAAAGATGATATTCAAGTCTGGGAGACAGCCAACACACAAAGCAACATGTGAATGCAAGAATGAAGGCGTGATGCAAGAGGGAGAAGTGACAAGGCAGTGGGCAGCCCCGGGGGGACACTTTAGGGCGGTCCATGAAGGCAGCTCGGAAGAGGTGAAAGGTTAGCTGAGACCTGAAGGATGCGAAGGAGCTGGTTATGCCTAAAAACTGAGGGAGCAGCAGGTGCAAAGGCCCTGGGGTGAGAAAGATTCTGCCCGGCTCTCAGGAGTGTGGAAAGGCCAGTAAGTACCTGGAACTCAGTGAGGACAAAAAGAAAAGGGCAAAAATGGGCTTGAAAGGCTAGCAGAGAACAGACTCTGTTGGGCAAAGGAGCTTGGATTCGAAGACTTTGGATGGGTTTTTACCAAGGAATGACACGACCTGACTTACATTTGCGAAACATCGCTGTGGCTGCCGCGTGGGGAGTGGATGGGGAAAGGACGAGCATGGAGGCAGGGGGACCGGCTGGGCGCTGCTGCAGTGATCCTGTGGGGGCAGAGGAAAGGCCCGATGACGAGAAGGACATTTGTGCCAACATAATCTGGAGGTGGAGCTCCTGGGCATCACTGATGAAGCAGACTTGGGGGTGGAAAAGATGTCGCCCAGGTTTCTGGCTGAGTAGCTGGGTAGCTGAGAAGGCAGTTTACCAAGACAGGCATATTGGCCAAAGGCACACATAAATAGGCAGTGATGGTCTGCAGCCTCCGAACCATCTCTCGTCCTCCCCTTGACCTTCTCTGTACCACAGGACATCTAGCCCCCGAAGACCCCAGAACCTGGGTCAGCTGGGCTCAGCCAATGGGACACACATTGGGAGGAGGCTGGAGGGTAGGAAGAAGCGAGGAGCTGGGATGGGTCTCTCCCTCTCTGGGCCTTGGGCAGAGTCTCAAGGAAGTTGAGGAGGCAGCTACGTCTTCCCTGAGGCTCCAGTTCCCACTGTGCAGCCCTCCACGGCTGCAGCTTTCACTGCGTCATCCCGGTCCTGGTTTAACCCTGCCTCTCCCCCTGGGCCCTCCATCCCTCCAACAGCCACAGCTTCCTGCTTAGCTGATCCCCGGCTTGCCTCACCATCCCTTACTCAACCTCTCAGTTCCTCCATGGCCTGTGTGACCAAAATCCTATCAAATATTCCCTTCGTATTAAAGATTTAGAATGGTTTCTGTGCTTTAGTCAAAGCTATGGTTTTTCCAGTAGTCATGTATGGATGTGAGAGTTGAACTATAAAGAAAGTTGAGCGTCAAAGAATTGATGCTTTTGAACTGTGGTGTTGGAGAAGACTCTTGAGTCCCTTGGACTGCAAGGAGATCCAACCAGTCCATCCTAAAGGAAATCAGTCCTGAATATTCACTGGAAGGACTGAAGCTGAAGCTGAAACTCCAATATTTTGGCCACCTGATATGAAGAACTGACTCATTGGAAAAGACTCTAATGCTGGGAAAGACTGAGGGCAGGAGGAGAAGGGAACAACAGGATGAGATGGCTGGATGGCATCACCGACTCGATGGACATGAGTTTGAGCAAGCTCCGGGAGCTGATGGACAGGGAGGCCTGGCGTGCTGCAGTCCGTGGGGTCGCCAAGAATCAGACATGACTGAGCAACTGAAATGAACTGTGCTCCTGACTGGACCCTGACTGGGAGATGAAGTGTCTGGTTGAGGTGGGAGGTGCAGCACTGGCCTGTGTCAAGTTTAAATTTTTGTTCTTGTATTGATTCTATTCCCTAGGGTTTCAGCCTCAAATAAGCAGAGTTAACCACACCCCCTTGGGAACATAAAACTACAGAATCTAAAGGCTCAAAGACACCTTAGAGATACCCTAGCCCTAACACCTGCTTAATGCTGGAATCTCCTTTATAATGTCCAACCAAATGGCTTAAGACCAATTGCCTTCAGTGATGATGTATGAGTTAGCTGCTGCTGCTGCTGCTAAGTCGCTTCAGTCGTGTCCGACTCTGTGCAACCCCACAGACGGCAGCCCACCAGGCTCCCCCGTCCCTGGGATTCTCCAGGCAAGAACACTGGAGTGGGTTGCCACTTCATTCTCCAATGCATGAAAGTGAAAAGTGAAAGTGAAGTCTATTAGAGCAATAATGCTGTGTAACAAACCATCCCCAAAACTCAGTGGCTCAAAAATAACAGGCTTTTATTTTTGGATTGTTCTGCTTCAGGCTAAGGGTTGACTAAACTTGGCTCCAATTAGGTTCTATTATGTCTTATCAGTTCAGTTCAGTTCAGTTCAGTCGCTCAGTCGTGTCCGACTCTTTGTGACCCCATGAATTGCAGCATGCCAGGCCTCCCTGTCCATCACCATCTCCCGGAGTTCACTCAAACTCGAGTCCATCGAGTCAGTGATGCCATCCAGCCATCTCATCCTCTGTTGTCCCCTTCTCCTCCTGCCCCCAATCCCTCTCAGCATCAGAGTCTTTTCCAATGAGTCAGCTCTTCACGTGAGGTGGCCAAAGTACTGGAGTTTCAGCTTTAGCATCAGTCCTTCCAAAGAACACCCAGGGCTGATCTCCTTTAGAATGGACTGGTTGGATCTCCTTGCAGTCCAAGGGACTCGCAAGAGTCTTCTCCAATACCACAGTTCAAAAGCATCAATTCTTCAGCACTCAGCTTTCTTCACAGTCCAACTCTCACATCCATACATGACCACTGGAAAAACCATAGCCTTGACTAGACGGACCTTTGTTAGCAAAGTAATATCTCTGCTTTTCAATATACTATCTAGGTTGGTCGTAACTTTTCTTCCAAGGAATAAGCGTCTTCTAATTTCATGGTTGCAGTCACCATCTGCAGTGATTTTGGAGCCCCGAAAAATAAAGTCTGACACTGTTTCCACTGTTTCCCCATCTATTTCCCATGAAGTGATGGGACCAGATGCCATGATCTTCGCTTTCTGAACTATGTCTATACATATGTCTATACACTGATTATGTATATACATTCGTATATGTGTCTATATGTGTATATGTGTCTATATTACGATTATGTCTATCCATTCGCCTCGGGCCAGAATCAAACCTGAGCATTCCTCTAAGAGCAGATCAAGGGAGCTCGGGAGAGCCAACCAAACCAAACAAGCATACAGGAGGCCTCAGTTTAGATCATGTCTGCCAAAGTTCCATTGGCCAAAGCAAGTCAGACACTGCAAGAGCAGCAGTAATAGGGCGGGAATATGTACTCCGTGAGATCACTCAACAAAAGGAGGGCATGAAGAACTGAAAGCAGGGAGGTCCAGGGGTCCAGTGCTAAGACTACCAGGTCCAGTGGTCTTCCCGGGTGGTCTAGTGGAAAGAATCTGCCTTGCAACGCAGAGGACGCTGGTTCGATCCCTGGTCAGGGAACTAGGATGCCAGCTGCTGCAGAGCAGCTAAGCCGGTGCGCCACAGCTGGAGAGTCTGGGCACTGCAGCAAAAGGCCCCACACGGTGCAACAAGCATCCCACAGGCTGCAACTCAGATCTAACGCAGCCAATAAATTAAAAAAAAATTTTTTTTCAAGTGAGAGCAATAATCCAGTCCACTGTACACAGGAAGCTTACTCTTGACTCTTTTGAGCTGAAATATGCCTGTCTATGCTGGGCCAAGGTTTCCAGTTAGAGACACAGGAAATGTATCTCCTTTCCTCCACGTGATAGATAACCTTCCAAGTGTCTCCAGCTAACTAGCCCCTCTGGGTTCTTCCTTCACATGAGCCTGATTCCTCTGAAGACTTGATTTTCATTCCCTTCATCATGGTTACTTCCCTCTGAACATGGTCCAGTTTCATCTTTATTACACCTCGTGGCTAACGTCGATAACCGCCCTTAGGACTCTCCTGACCATCCAGGGGTTACGACTTTGCCTTCCGACAGCGGGGGTGCAGGTTTGATCCCTGGTAGGGGAGCTAAGATCTTCTCAGGGCCACAAATGCAAAACACAAGCCAGAAGCAATATTGTAACGGATTTAATAAGGACGTTAAAAATGGCCCACATTAAAAAAAATCTCAACAATAATAACATGACTGCCCTTGATGCTTCCTCAGCACAGCAAAGTGGATTCCTCCTCACTGTGACAGAAAATCACACCCGTGGCACTCAGCCCACGTAAGCAAGAGAAAACCAGGCTCCTCCAAATCAGAAGGGATTTCTAGGTTCACATGCAGGCATGCTCAGTTGTGCCCGACTCTGCAACCCCAAGGACTGTGGCCTGCCATGCTCCTCTGTCCATGGGATCTCCATGGACACTCTTGGCAAGAATACTGCAGTGGGTTGTCACGCCCTCCTCCAAGAGGTCTTCCCAACCCGGGGATCGAACCCACGTCTCCTGCTTGGCAGGTGGATTCTTCGTCACGGAACCACCAGGGAAGCTCTCTTCCAGGTTTATATCACCCACTCAAATGGTTTCCCCTCTTACCCTGAGCCCCTCAGTCCTCATCTACCCTCCAGGCCTGTGTTTGTCGACAAATTGATTCCGGCCCCAGCTTTTGGTCCACAGATGGAGGTCGCATCTCTATCTGGACTGCGAGGTTCCAGAAAACCAGGAGGGGTGTCTGCCATCTCTGCGTGCGGAATCTTTCCGGGGATCACAGTGCCGGAAGCCAGGTTCTGGGGGCCCCTCCATCCACATCAGGCAGCTATGTCCACAGACACTCAGCCCACTTTAAGGGGATGAGGGCTGAGTTTTCCCTAAAACAGCCCCCACCTGCTCACAAACCTGGGTGAGGGACCCCAGCACCGGTGTGAGATTATAGAATATGTTCACAGGGGCTGTCCACACTAATGTGGGCTGTCCAGGGAGAGGGCTTCCCAGACACACACACACACACACACACACACACACACACACACAGAGGTAAGAACACTACAGGATTTCCAGAGCCTTTAGAAAAGCGGATAGCTGATCTGCAGTCTCCTGCCTCTGATCTGCGGATCCTCATATCCAGGCAGGAAAGAAGCAGCGGTGGCTGAGGAACAGCGTGAGGAGGGTTTAATCAAGAGAAGGACAGCATAGGGACTCCCCTGGTGTCCAGCAGGTGGACAGGTCTGAGACACACACCCTGCTGCCTGTGACACGGCGTACCAGCGTCCCGCGGCTGTGACCACATGCAGGGGTTGGTTCCCCTACTTCCCTGTTTAACTCCTCTGTTGTTCCTGCTCCCAAGGGTAACATCCCCAAGTTAATAATCTGCTTGCAGGCCCTGGTCTTGGGACCTGCTGTGAGGAGGGTGAAAGAAGAGGGAAGAATATCCAGGCAGCAGGAACAGAGACCCAAGGGCTGGGCGGGCCTTGGTGCCTCTGAAGACTCCCAGAAGGACTGAACATAGGATTGGAGCCTTTAAGAAGGGGGAGAAGTGGCGGGACCGGCAGGACCTTCTGGGCAAGGCCCGAGAGCTCGGACTTCAGCCCGAGGAAGGCAGGACCCCGTCCAAGCGAGGAGTCGGGCGAATCCACTTGAGCAGATTGGCCTTTGGGTTGAGCTCCAGGGGAAGACCGTGGCCTGCGTACGTTCGGTCGAGTCTCTGCATCGTTCCCTTCCTGTCTTCTTTCCTCCTTCCTTTTTTAAAGGCATCATTTCTTCCTGTTTTCTGAGTCAGAATCCATTGTGTTTCTCCGTGTCGTTTCATTTTTTAATGAATGTCTCACTTTGTTTTTGGCTGCACCGGGTCTTTGTTACAGCACACGGCTTTCTCATCGAGACGGCTTCTCTTGCTGTGGCTCCCGGGCCCCAGGGCGCAGGCTCAGCAGCTGTGGAGCACGTGGCACGTGGAATCTTCCCAGACCAGGGATCGAACCCGTGTCCCCTCCAGTGGCAGGCAGACCCCTAACCACTGTGTCACCAGGAAAGTCCTCTTCCTTCTTTCTTTCTTAACTTGGCTCCCCGCCTCCCGCCTTCTTTTCTCTTTGCTCCCATGAACCTCTCACCTCTCAGTCTGCCTCTCCAGCTTTCCCCTTAGGTAACGAGACGGTGAAAAAAGGAGCAAAAATGCGAGGCGGTGGAGCGATAGCCACTGGAATTTCTAAGCTCCTTCAGGGCAAATGTCTGAGAAACTCAAGTGCACCGGCGGGGTGAGGGGGCGACATTTGAAACTGGGGCTGCAGAGAGAGTTCTGAGCTGCACGTTGGCCATGACTGCACCGTGAATCCAAATTGCAAGAGTCCAACAAAGAAGAAATCCCTGGCTCTGGGTGTGGGGACAAGGATTCGGGGAGAAGCAACAGGGAGAGACTGAGCTTGGCAGCCAACACACCTGGCTTCTCTTAACCTCCCCTCCAAGTGACCACAGGCAAGTTACTCAGCGTCTCTAAAACTCAGACCCCTCATTTAGAAAAATGGGAAATAATACACAATTCACATGACCAAGGACTCTTGGCCACAAGTAACAGAAACACACACAAACTAGTCGAAAACCCAGAGGGGAATCAACTCTCCTAGAACACAAGGAGGGAGGTTTGGTAGTTTCCAGAAAGAACAGACTGGGGGCCTTTGCACCAACTGTTTCCTGTGCCTGGACCACCCCCCTCCCACCCTGCCCTGCACCATACCCTCCAAACTTGACTCAAGTGACTGGCTCCTCCTGCCTTCTGACTCATAGCTGAAAAGTCACCTTCTCTAGGACAATCCACCCACTGCTCTATCTAAAGAAGCTTTTCAGCTGCTCCGTACCCATCACTTACTTGTTTTTCTGCAAAGAACTTATTATAGTCAGTACTTTTTAAATTTGTTTACTTGTTTATAGTCTAATGCTCATCAAAATCTAACCAACTCTACGCCCAGCCAAACTACCTATGGAGGAAAAATAGCACCTGGGGCATCTGAAAATTCAGAAACTACCTTTTTTTCTAAAGAAATGACTAGAGGAAGTCCTCTAACACAGGGAACAGGATACTGAGGAAGAGAGAAAAAGCAAAACTCCTAGTAAAGGAAACCCTCAAATTCTGGCGGTGGATGTCACCCACAAAATCTTTAAGAAGAGCTCAATGTTGTCTAAGCAATTGAGAGACTTAATAGGAAACTGAAAGATATTTGTGAAATGATGAGGAAGGTAACTTTTCTCCCCAAACGTACTTAAAATGTACACTTAAATACTCCAAAAAATAAATTGTGTTAATACCAAACAATCATGACCTCAATCTAAGCATGATTTTGAAGAATTGATGGAAAATAGAAAAAGATGCCCTATTTGATTTCTTGTGTTTACTTTATTTGTTATTTATTTATCTTGGCTGTGCTGGGTCTTAGCTGGGGCTCTCGGGGTCTTCGTTGCGGCATACGGTCTTCTTAGTCCCCAGGCCCCTTGCATCGAGAGCTTGGCGTCTGAGCCACTGGACCACCAGGGAACTCCCTAGTCTATTTGATTTCAGTGTGCATTTCCTTTAAGTTTGTGTACATGGGTTGTGATATAAGAGGGAGAGAAAAGAAAACATAACCCCCCTGTATTTCCTAGTTCACTTGTGAAAACAATATTTACATCATCACCAACACATAAAGGCTGTTGATTGGATTCCAACTTTGAAGACGAATCTATGGATAACAGCAGGATGACAGATGTGGTTAAAGAACAGAATGTAAATGTCATCGATTTTGACAACATAAAAGTAAAGATAAGCTGGCAGAAGTTGGGAGTTAAAAGGAGTGGGAAGGAACGGAGATAGGAAGGATAGGAAACAAAATGATATCCTCACCTTGGGACTTCCCTGGCAGTCCAGTGGTCAAGACTCCGAGCTTCCAGTCCAGGGGACGCAGGTTCGATCCCTGGTCCGGGAACTAGGATCCCACATGCCGCACGTGGCCAAAAAGCAAAAAATAAAGTAAATAAATAAAATTCTCATCTTACAGAGTAAGCACTCAAGAATTACCATCTCATGTTAAGGGAATAAGAACTGGGTATTTTAAGTGTATAATTTAAAATTGTGAAAGCAACTAGTATGAGAAATAAATATAATTACCCAAAAATAAGAGGAAGTGGATGGGAGGAGAAAACTACATCTTTCACAGTAGGGAATCAGTACAGGTTTGAAATTAACAAAAACAAAAAAATAGAAATATTACCGTATTAGAGATCGATGAAGATAACAAAAGAACATAGTGGTTGCCTTTGAAAGACAAAACTACACGTGTGGACTCCTAGGAAGTTCTTTATGACCAGTTGACTGGAAAGGAAAGAAATCGGATCTGTTTACAGATGGCTCTGTGTGATACACTGGCACCAACCAGAAGTGAACACGTCGGCCCCGAGTGACAGTAACTCTGGAAGGGAGGCCCCTGCTGGTCCAGCGGCTGAGACTCCAAGCTCTTAATGCAGGGGTTCCAGGTTCAGCCCCTGGTCAGGGAACTAGATCCCACATATGGCAACTGAGAGTTCACACGACCCAGCTAAAGACCCCGAGTGCCACAAGATTGAAGGTCGCGCCCCGCCGGGCAAGCAAAATCTAGTTCCCTGAAGCGAAAGTGAAAGTCCCTCAGTCGTGTCTGACTCTTTGCGGCCCAGTGGACTATTCAGTCCCTGGAATTCTCCAGGCCAGAATACTGGAGTGGATAGCTGCTCCCTTCTCCAGGGAATCTTCCCGACCCAGGTCTTCCACATTGCAGGCAGATCACAGGGGAAGTCCCTCCCCTCACTGTTAGAGCTCACCACTCTCATGGAACTTTTATTTCCTGTCCCCTCAACTTCAGACTCTACAGATTTTAAGGCCCTTGGATCCAAGAAAGAAATGCTCCCACGAGAACAGAATAAAGATTCCTGTGACTTAGAGGTTGAGACTGACACCCGATCATTCTCTTTTGAATAAACAAAACAGGAAGTCTCTCTCTCTCTTTTTCTTTTCCAACCAGGGACTGAACCTGTGGCCCCTGCAGTGGAAGCACAGAGTCTTAACTGTTGGACCTTCGGGGACGTCCCCAGAGAGTTACGCTTCTGGTTACCAAGGAGGACGGAGGTTTCTGCTACATGAGGGGGACCGGGAACCCAGGAAGTTCTCCGGGTTACTCCTGGATAGGCTACCCACTCCAGTAGTCTTGGGCTTCCCTGGTGGCTCAGCTGGTAAAGAATCCACCTCGTACTTCCGTGTCCAAGAGAAGTACCATGAACACGAAACGGGCGGTGGGAAACGGAGGCTACAGATATCAACTGTGGCCTCACAGACACAGGAACTGTGGAAGCCACGGATCCCTTCTTCCTTGATGGTTTCCTATCCACCTGTTATGTCTTTGTGAATATTAACTAAGTTCTTTTCTCTCTCCTTCCTCTTTTTGATTTTCTAAGAAAGACGGTGATTCACTTTTTCTTTGGTCTTTTTTTAATTGTTTTTTCTTGAGGTATAGTTGAATTACAAGGTTGTGTTAATTACTGCTATGCCGGAAAGTGACTCAGTCATACATACATAATCATTCTTTCTCATATTCTTTTCCATTAGGGTTCATCACAGCATAGTGAATATAGTTCCCTGTGCTATTCAGTAGGACCTTAATGTTTATCCATGCTATATATGATTTTTGTATCCGAAAATCCCAAGCTCCCAATTCAGCCTTCTCCCATCTCCCTCCCCCTTGGCAATTACCAGTCTCTATGTCCCTGATTCTGTTGCTGTTTCATAGGCTCATTTGTGTCTTATCTGCTGTTTAAGTTAGAGAATATTCAGATAGGATTTTGACCATAGTTGAAGGGTAATCAGCCTCACTCAGAAATGATACCATTGCTGTCACCCAAAGATGGGCTGTTGAGATTTTGTGTCTCCTGTTTTTGAGAACAGGCTTCCCAGGTGGTTTAGTGGTAAAGAATCTCCCTGCCAATGCTGGAGACACAGCAGATGCAAGTTTGATCCTTGGGTCAGGACGATCCCCTGGAGGAGGAAATGGCAAACCGCTCCAGCATTTGTGGCTGAAAAATCCCAAGGACAGAGGAGCCTGGTGGGCTACAGTCCATGGGGTCACAAAGAGCTGGACACAGCTGAGAAACTGAGCACGTTTTTGAGAACACGTTGAGGGTCTCTGTAAAAAGATAGCTGCACCTGGCAAGGAAAAGGCGTGAATCTCGTGTTGTTATTATTCGATGGAGTTCACACGTGTGTGGAAGGGTGTCTGTGGATGCTATGGAGCCAAAGGGGTGGACGGCATGGGTCATTAAGCTATTGTCTCCCAACTCCAAGTTCATCCTTCTCGACTCGGTGTTGTGATGGGACTCAGGCTGGAATTTTGCACATGCTCTGCCAGCTGACTCCCTGTTAGCTTCTGCCAATAACAGAACCAGAGAGCAGCTGGAGGGCGGGAGCGGGGAGAAGGGACACACTCTGCCTGTTTGCGCGCCCTTCTTGTCTGCATCCCTGTCAACAGATCTCCACCCCAGCAGGAGCAGTTCAAGCGAGTATCCAGTTTTTTATGCCATGAGCCTCATCAAAGGGCCCTTCAAACACATCAGTACCAGTCAGCCAGTGCTCCTCCGCAGAAGTCTGAGCCCAGCTCCATGCAACGTCTTCTTCAAGCTTCTGGGGTCAGATAAGCCCAGCCTCCTGCCTGTGTTCCGCCAGCTGTAGGACCGACGGCTTCTTTCTGCAGCTACTATACCCATGTTTTCTTTTTATCTTTTCAGTCTTACAATTCACGTTGAGTTAATTCTCCGTATTAAATTTTCTCTGTTAAAATAACTAAGGAGGTTTCAATTTTCCTGATCAGACCTTGACTGGTAGGGGCGGACAACTGAAACTTTTGATTATAAGCCTCCTCCACAGCCAGAATTTTTTTTTAACTCTGAACAGGCACTACTTTTGAGTAATCTGTTAAATTCAGTGCTATAACTGTTATGAGAATGTAGCAACGGAGAGCTGCAAGATCATCTGAAAGGAAAACCACCTCAGCCTCAGATGGGTTATGGAGGACTCCCTGGAGGAAGTGACATCCAAGCTGAATTTAAATAGTGAACTGGGATTAACCAGATAGAGTGTGGGACATTGAATCAGGCACAGAGAACAAAAGCCGTGTTCAAAGGGAGGATGCAATACAGGCCTCGTTTTACCTTCATGGAAGAGTTTGGCTAAAGTTTCTAGAATGAAAAGGCCACAGAAAGACAAATATCATTTATATGTGAAATCTAAAAAAATTATACAACTGAACTTTACAAAACAGAAACAGACTCACATATATATATAGAAGACAAACTTATGGCTTTTCCTTATGGAAAAGGGGGTAGGAAGGGATAAATTAGGAGTTTGGGATTAACATATACATACAACTATATATAAAAATAGATAACCCACAAGGTCGCACTATATAGCACAGGGAACTATCTTCAATATCTTGTAATAATCTACAGTGGAAAAGAATCTGAAAAAGAATAGGGGTGTGTGTGTGTGTGTGAGATCACTGCGCTGTACACCTGAAATTAACGCACCATGGCAAACCAACTATATGTCAATTTTAAATAAACAAAGGTGCTTAAAAAATAGAATGTCAAGACCTGGGGCTGGAAGGGTGAGAGGGGGCCCAGTCAGGAGGGTCTCTAGACTCCTGGTGATGAGTTGGGACATTTTCCTGAGGACCACGGAGAGCATTAAAGAGCTGTCAGAGGAGGGGCATGATCACATCTGTGGGCCACAGGCACCCCCAGTGTCCTTGCGCTGACCTTGAGCCGCTGGCCCTTGCTCTTAGCCAAGTCACAGCCGGGCTCAGGACCGAGCTCCAGAGGGCCCTGTCTCCCCAGGCAGGCCCTCGGAACACATCTGCACTGGGCCTCTGCCCCTGAGAAGCCTGAGGGCGCTAGTTAGCTGATGAACTGATTCACAGTGAAGTGTTAGCAAACACAACTGGTTTATCCCTCCTCGGGGATATTTCCATTTTAATGGAGGCTCAGTTGACAAATATTTACTGAATGGTCTATTACAAGCAAGAAACCATGGGAAGCTCCTGGGGGTGGGGGTGGGGGGGGGCGGTCAGGGCTTGACCTAAATAAATCAGTGTCTAATGATAAAACTTGAGTTCGTAGGAAACATACTGGAGGCAGCAGATAACCTTCCTTATCTCCGGTTAAACCACAGCAGCACCATCTTGGTCTGCCCCCAAATGCCCCAGTCACCCTAACCCCAACCCCTTCTTCCATTTGGGGGGCAGATGTTATTTACCTATCACCACCCTAAGTGAGGCTCAGAATCCGACCCTGCTTTATATTCTGGGATCCCCAGGTCTCCCCGAGCACTAGGCTCCAGCCCCCTCCCCAGCTGCTCAGTCTCTGTAAATCTCTCCCCGCCCCACCCCGCCCCTCCCTGGGCACACGGATGGAGGGCATCCTGGGCTCCCAGAGCTACACCAGGGCTGCAGGACAGGAGCCAGGGGGGGTGGAAGGATGAACTCCAAAGAGGGCTGACATGCAGCCTGCGCTTCAATTCAGTGTCAGAAGGGTCTCCTTTGAGAAGTGGAGCCTCTCAGCCTGTTCCTTTTCCGCTGCCTTCTCGGACAGCAGACCAAAATCAGAAAGGAGGATGAGAAACCGGATGAGAGGAGGAACGCCAGGAAGGGTGAGCGGGCCTTTTCCAGCTGCGGCCCCTCCAAGCCCTCTCTCTCACCCCCTCTCACGGTCAGGCCGCCCTCACACCTCCCAAGGTTGATTCTCCCCCCGACACCTTCACTCTCAGCTGTCTGCAGCTCTTGTCCTGGGGACACCAGGGAACTGGGATTCAGGACCCCGGGGGTCTTTCGACCAGTTCACTACGTCTCACCCAGTGGAATCCCTGCCTAAGCCTTGGCTCTGTTCCCTGGAGTCTTCGTTCCCATCTCTAAAACAGGCACGATCCAGGCACCTTAGTCTCGGCTACATCACCCCAGCTCGAGACCCCAGTTTCCATCCATTAAGAAACACTGACATCTAGTGGTCATAGAAGGAACCTGCAGCACAGACTCGCCCTTCAAGGAGAGGGATGGTAGAAGTATCTAGAAACAGAAAGACCACCCCCTCCATCCCTCTCCCCCGAAAGTGCTCCCAAGGTCGCCAAGACAGCCTGGGCATCAAGAACCAGCGCTTAAATGACCACGGGGTGCCTGGTTCTTGCTAGAGACGACCCGGAAGCATCCTGGGTGGCAACGGGAGAGAGACCTTGGATAAAACACGCCGTGGATCATCCACACAGCGAGTCAGAGGAGCTAGGTACAAGCCAGACTCCAGGAGCCAGTCACACACCCCGCCCCTCCACTGCCACATCGGTGAGGGCCCGACAGCAAGATGGATGGAGGCAGCTTTCTGCCACTCACTCACCTGCCAGCCACTCCATCATGTGGACCACAGATGCTTACTCAGCTCTCCCAGGTGCCTGGCGTCATACCTGGCAGCTGGCTCTGTGTGTGTGTGTGTGTGCCTGTGTGCACGCACACACTGGAGGGCAGGTGTGCAAACAAAGGAGAGGATGTACACAGCATGAATCACACAGACACAAGCAGGTGAGCCATCAAATAATCCAAACTCATTTATTCAACAAACGCTTCCTGAACACCTGCAGTGCACCGAGCACAGGGGGCCCCCAGGACTGCAGGGGCGCCCCCATTGACCGCCCGGCAGCTACCGGAGCCTCGCTGTCCCCTCACCCCCAACATCTCATTGAGGCAGCCCCCCTACTCTTCGTCAATGCAAGACAAGTCCACCATCGTCCTTCACCTCTGTGCCTGCAGTGCCTAGCACACAGCAGGTGCCTAATACATGCTTATCAAAACCACTCATCCAGTCCAAGCCCCTGCCCAAAGCAGGCTGTTGTTTAGTCGCTAAGTCGCTAAGACTCTGCGACCCCATGGACTGTGGCCCACCAGGCTCCTCTGTCCATGGGATTTCCCAGGCAAGAATACTGGAGTGTGTTGCCATTTCCTCCTCCAGGGGATCTTCCTGACCCAGGAGTCGAACCAGACTCTCCTGCATTGGCCGGCAGTTTCTTTACCAGAGTCATGTGGGAAGCCGCCCAAAATGGATCTCCCTCCTAACAGCGTTGCTGGTGGTTCCTCACTCAGCCCTCCTCAATACCTCTGCTAATGGTTATTTATCCTTTCATATGCTGTTGCGTTAGGGCTTCGTGGCAGGCGGCAGAAACGCAGCTCAGACTCACTCAGAGTGATGAGATGGGGTGGGGAGGGCCTTGCCCTGTTCTTCTGCAGCAGGGTGGAGATGGCCAAGGCCCTTCCACACATGTGTGTTCCTCGCTCAGGGGCTTCCTCTCCCTCTCCTGCTGATGCTGAGGAACATCTGAATCTCTGGGATGACTGACAGCTCAGATCTCTTGATCCCTGGATCCATTCCCAGAGCCCGGGAGACAGGAGTGATTTCGCCGGGGGTTCATGTCCGCCTCTGGGGCCAGGCAGATGGGAAGGACACTATCACCGAACCCTGAGTAAGAGGAGGGGGTGACAGGAGAGTTTCCCGAACAGAGGAGGGTGTGTTCCCAGGGAAAGGAAGCGGGAGGAGCTGTAGGGGTGCAGTTTATTGAACAGTGTCTCCCAAAACCTTTGGTTCCACCCAGAACCTCAGAGTGTGACCTCATTTGGAAATAGATTCTTTGTAGATGTAGTGAAGGTGAGGACTTGAGATGGTACTGGATTAGGGTGGGCCCTGAATCCCACGAGACTGTCCTGTAAGAGACAGAAAAGGACCCCCACGGACACAAAGGGATGAGGCCAGGGAAAGACAGAGGCAAAGACTGGAGTCAGGCGGCCACAAGCCAGGGAACACCAGAGCCCCCAGAAGCCAGAAGAGGCAATGAAAGTTCTCCCCCAGGGCTTCCAGCGGGAGCCCAGCCTCTGGTCTCTAGGTCTGCAGGAGAAGCTATTTCTGTTGTTCTAAGCTGCCCAGCTTGTGGTCATTTGTTAGTGCAGCTCTAGGAAATAATACGGGCTTCCCAGGGGGCACTGGTGGTAAAGAACCCACCTGCCAATGCAGGAGACGTAAGAAACACAGGTTCAATCCCTGAGTCAGGAACAGCCCCTGGAGGAGGGCATGGCAACCCACTCCACTATTTCTGCCTGGAGAATCCCATGGACAGAGGAGCCTGGCGGGCTACAGTCCATGGGGTCACAAAGAGTCAAATATGACTGAAGCGACTCAGCATGCAGGAAATAATACAGGAAGAGAGGCCAAGAGATGCCCTTCGCCAGCCACTGGGAGTGGGGGGGTGGAGCAGAGCCCAGATCACTTCCCAAACCCACAGCCACTGACTACGGTTCTGCTGCGGGAGCCACAGGTCATGCGACCCCATCCTCAGGGGTGTGTCCATGGTGAGAACACACATGGCCACGCAGAGGCTCCTAGAGGTGTTCTAGCATAATGCCCCCCTCACCACCCCGCCTGCACATGTAAACAGACCCAAGATGCTGAGCGAGCCTGTCCGTTCGGATTGCTTAAAGCAGGGCTGCCCAACCTTCGGCATCTAATGCCTAATGATCCAAAGTGGAGCTGATGTGCTAATAACAGAAATAGGGACTTCATTGGAAGGACTGGTGCTGAAGCTGAAGCTCCCATACTTTGGCCATCTGATTCGAAGGGCCTATTCCTGGGAAAAGATCCTGATGCTGGGAGAGATTGAGGGGAATAGGAGACAGAGGCAGCAGAAGATGAGATGGTTGGATGGCATCACTGACTCAATGGACATGAGTTTGAGCAAACTCTGGGAGAGAGTGAAGGACAGGGAAGCCTGGTATGCTGCAGTCCATGGGGTCACAAAGAGTCAGACACGACCTAGTGACTGAATAACCCCAAGGACTTCCCTGGTGGCCAGTGTTTGGGACTTCGCCTTTCAATGCAGGTGAAGGTTCAGTTCCTGGTGGGAGAGCTAGATCCCGCCTGCCTCATGGCAAAAAACCCAGAACACAAGACAGAAGCGATACTGGAATGCATAAGACTTTAAAAATGGTCCACATAAAAAATACCTTTTAAAAAATGATAGAAATAAACTGCACAATAAAGTAATGTGCTTGAATCATCCTAAAACTACCCCCCCACCACCCCCATTCCTGGCCTGTGGAAAAACTGTCTTCAATGAAACCAATCAGTTAGTTCAGTTCAGTCGCTCAGTCGTGTCCAGCTCTTTGCAATCCCATGGACTGCAGCACACCAGGCCTCCCCCGTCCATCACCAACTCCTAGAGTTTGCTCAAACTCATGTCCATTGAGTCAGCAATGCCATCCAACCATCTCATCCTCGGTTGTCCCCTTCTCCTCCCACCTTCAATCTTTCCCAGCATCAGGGTCTTTTCAAATGAGTCAGTTCTTTGCATCAGGTGGCCAAAGTATTAGACTTTCAGCTTCAGCATCAGTCCTTCCAATGAACAGTCAGGACTGATTTCCTTTAGGATGGACTGGTTGGATCTCCTTGCGGTCCAAGGCACTCTCAAGAGTCTTCTCCAACACCACAGTTCAAAAGCATCAATTCTTCGGTCCTCAGTTTTCATTACAGTCCAACTCTCACATCCATACATGATCACTGGAAAACCCATAGCCTTGACTAGATGGACCTTTGTTGGCAAAGTAATGTCTCTGCTTTTTAATATGCTGTCTAGGTGGTCATGGCTTTTCTCCCAAGGAGCAAGCATCTTTTAATTTCATGGCTGCAATCACCATCTGCAGAGATTTTGGAGCCAAAAAAAATAAAGCCTCTCATTTTTTCCATTGTTTCCCCATCTACTTGCCATGAAGTGATGGGATCAGATGCCATGATCTTTGTTTTCTGAATGTTGAGTTTTAAGCCAACTTTTTCACTCTCCTCTTTCACTTTCATCAAGTGGCTCTTTAGTTCTTCATTTTCTGCTATAAGGGTGGTGTCATCTGCATATATGAGGTTATTAATGTTTCTCCTGGCAATCTTGATTCCAGCTTGTGCTTCCTCCAGCCCAGCGTTTCTCATGATGTACTCTGCATATAAGTTAAATAAGCAGGGTGACAGTAAACAGCCTTGATGTACTCCTTTTCCTATTTGGAACCAGTCTGTTGTTCCATGTCCAGTTCTAACTGTTGCTTCCTGACCTGCATACAGATTTCTCAAGAGGCAGGTCAGGTGGCCTGGTATTCCATCTCTTGAAGAACGTTCCACAGTTTATTGTGATCCACACAAAGGCTTTTGCAAAATCAATAAAGCAGAAATAGATGTTTTTCTGGAGCTCTCTTCCCTTTTTGATGATCCAGTGGATGTTGGCAATTTGATCTCTGCTTCCTCTGCCTTTTCTAAAACCAGCTTCAACATCTGGAAGTTCACAGTTCATGTACTATTGAAGCCTGGCTTGGAGAATTTTGAGCATTTCTTTACTAGCGTGTGAGATGAGTGCAATTGGGCAGTAATTTGAGCATTCTTTGGCATTGCCGTTCTTTGGGACTGGAATGAAACCAATCCTTGGTGCCAAGAAGTTTGGGGACTCCTGGTTTATAGGATTTCTGAATAAGGGGAGAATCCTTCAGTACAACTGATACATGATCTATCTCTTTTTTTTTTAAACAATCTGATTAGGAAAACCTGGAGCTTCGGTAGTTTTTGCCAAGAACACTAGAATTATCAGGAAATTGGATGATTCTGGGTACATGCAAAGCCTTGGAGACACAGCTGTCAGGGTTTCGGCCTAAAATTCTGACAGGGTCAAGAGGACGTAAAACCCCTACAAGGCCTGTTCACCCTCCTCCTTGGTTAATTGTCTGGAAGTTAGAAAACACAGTCACCCTCCAGCTTTTTCTTCTCCAGCCTGAAATGTCCATTCCTTGAAACATCTTTCTTTCCCTGCTAAGATTTCCGGGACCTCCAAAGGCTAGTTGGCAATCTGCTCACCCTCCCTGTTGGCGCCAGGGCAGGACCGCCCTCCAAGGCATGGGGAAGGGGTGTGCTCGGTCAGACCCTTCCTCCACCTTCTCCAGCAGCCCCCAGCCGCCGGAGCTGGATTGACCGTTGCTCAGGCAAGCCCAGCCTCAGCTCTCAAGCCTCTAGAGCCTCCTCCCAGCCCTCCCAGCGTCCTGCTGGATAGAAATTCAAAACCACGGGCAGGCGTTTTTTGATTCAGGACCTGTGATCTGCGCCAGGTCCCCTGTTCCTGGGACTTTGATGTGCGGACTCCTGGCCCCCACCTGGGAAGCTGGGAGGAGGGAAGCCCCGCGGAGCTGTCCCCTGTCCTTGTTCTCCGCCTTGGCAGAGTCCAGTCTGCTTCTCAAGATGATTCGCGGGCCTCCCCGGCAAACGCTTTGAAGCCTCTTCAAAGGCGGCGGCATTGTGTACAGTCACCGAGTGGCAGAAAGGCTTTGCACCCCCGGGCCACGTCCAATTACCGAGCCCCGCACAGGAGCGGCCGCCGCTTCCCCGCTCTAACCCAAGTTAGAAGGGTCGGTCCCTGGGGAACTGAGCCAGGGCTGGGAGGCCTTAGTCTCTGGAAAGCACATCAACGCCCCCTTCTGCACCCAAGCTCCCCATCTCCCCCGCCCCCACCCCCACCCCTCCAGGGCAGGAGGAAGGGAGAGGCCGGGTGCCGGGAACTTCTTCCAAATATCAGGGAGCTTCAGAAGGATCGGGTCCCGAGGAGTTCCCGTCTGGAGTTCGGGGCCAAGCAAACCAAGGCGGAGGATCTGATATTTATGAAGCGCCTGCGGTGACCACGTGCTGCCGGAGCTGGCACTGCCCGGGATGCGAACGTGCCAAGCACAACTTCCGCTCTCCTAGCTTCTCTCCTCTACGCTGCAGGCTCCAGGCCCCTGCGCCCCCTCGCCGGGCGCCCCCGGGTTCCGTGGGCTGGGGGAGGGGCACAGCTCAGTGCTTCTCCCGCAGCCCGCTCAGCTCTTTCCCTGCCCTGCCTCCTGTCTATGCTGCATTCCCCCAGATCCTTAGTTAAAAAGATGCTAATGCTTTTTCTTCCATCATTTCAACTTCTCCCATCATTTCAACAGATGCCTGCAGGGCAAAGGCCCCCAAGCCCGCCTCCCCCCATCCAACCCCTAACAACCCTGCAGGTTTTATCCGCCTCCCACCCCACTCCCCACCTGTGACAGCAAAGGCTGGTGTGAGACTACTGGGCCAGCGAGAAGCCCTGACGCGATCGTTGGCCCACCCACCCCTTTAAGAACCCGAGCCCCCTTCCCCACCTTCCAGCCTGGTGACTTCAGACCAGGGGCTGAATCTCATCAACAAGAAATTTGAAGCCATTAAAATACAATAAAAGAGAAATTAAATATAATCGCTCCGTAAATTATAACTAATTGAAACATCAATTGTAATTTTTATGATCTGCATTCCGAGTGAGTGATGCCTGGAGTTACCAAATGAAAGTTAAATGACGGAGACGGTGGAGGTGTCCTGGAATGCCCCCGCCCCCCAGCTTCCACCCCCTCCATCAGACGACTTCCTTCCCTTCTCTGCCAGACTCCACCCCAAAGTGCTATCTTCTAGAAGCTTCCCCCAGGGAGCCTTGCGATCTCACATCCGTGGAGGTCTCAGCTCGCTCTTGTTGGCAGTGTTTTCTGTATACGGCCTCTGTATGCTTTTATTTTCCCTGAAACCCCAAGAAGACCTGGGTCTCCTCCATCTTCCCTGCTCCCCCATGGTTGGACGAGAATGTCAGGTCCACCCAACATACGTCCGGCAGTCAGATCGCAAGCATGGAAACACCTGGAGAGAGTGCCGGAAAGCCCAGATTCTGTGATGCTCCCAGACCTTTCTCATGTCAGCCACACTATGTTAGACTCATCCTGTCCACTCCCCTGCCTCTCTCTCAGCTGGGCACTGGGGTTCCACAGCACCAGGGCCAGCTTTCCAAATGCTGATCTACCCAAGCCGTGCTGTGATGGGGAAAATCACACCAGCGAGGGGGCCCTGCTACGTCCGGTGTCTCCTCCTGCCTCCCTCTTTGCCTCTACAGGTTCTTTCCTTTCCATCTGCTGCTCCATCCACTCCATCCAGGCACCTGGAGGGCACAGGAGGCGCAGGGTGAAGACAAGCAGATCTGCACTCAAAGCTCCTCCACAAAGTAGCAGTGAGGCCTCGGACAAGCCACCTAGCTTCTCTCAAAGACTCCTTTTGTTCCATAGTAACTTCAAGACAATAACAATACCTACAAGAGAGCTCTGGGGGACTTCTGTGGTGGGCCAGTGGCCAAGACTCCACGCTCCCAGTGCCGGGGGCCCAGGTCCCATCCCTGGTCAAGGAACTGGATCCTACGTGAGGCAGCTAAAAGTTCATGTGTTACAACTAAAGATACCGCATGCCACAATGAAGATCGAAGATCCCGAGGGCAGAAACCAAGCCCCAGAGCAGCCAAGTACATACGTGTGTGTGTGCGTGCTTAGTCACTTCAGTCGTGTCCGACTCTCTGCGACCCTATGGACCATGGCCCGCCAGGCTCCTCTGTCCATGGGATTCTCCAGTCAAGAATACTGGAGTGGGTTGCCATTTCCTTCTTCAGGAAGTAAATACATAAGAAAAGCTAAAAACAAGCTAGGTTTGGGAACATCTGGCGACTGCATTTGTAAAGCTCGTAGCATGACAGAGATGCCGGTTAAACTCCAGCAGTGATCCCTGTCCTAGTGGTCAGGATGCCGCCTGACTCCAGACAGTTTCTGCTCTGCTCATGGCCCAGCGGGCCAGGTACGGATCCGGCAGGTGGCCCTGGCTGCCCACACCTTCTCATGGCTGCAGACCCCCCTCGGTTTTTGCAGGAATCAATGGAATTGGGAATTTTGCCAGAATCAGGGCAAGGAAAACAAGACGCCTTCCTGGAGGCTTGGTGGAGGCAGGTGGGCCCTGGATCCCAGCAGAGCAGCAATCTTCTGCCCGACAGAGGGAACTTGGTCTCTGGGGTGACCAACTTCCAGCTGAAGTAGGAGAAGAGAGAGACAAGGTCGAGAAAGCCAGTCCATTCTCCTCGTCTTCCAGAAAGTCTTTTCCTGTAGAAATTTTGCTCTGAGGTTTTGGGGGACTGAGGTGTCAGGAGGATCCCCCAGTGCCCCATTTCTCATGACCTGACTGGTGTCCAGAGTTGCCCTTCACAGAGTGTAACAGGTGCTTGGCTGATTGTCTTAACGCTGAGCTCACTGGCCCCAGTGGAGGCCTGGGCTCCCTGCTGTGACACCCAGGGGGATGAATCTGGGTCCCCCCTGCCATTACCTGGAACTCAGTTCCCTCGTCTGAAAAGATTCTCAGCTGCCTGCGGTGCTGCTGTGCGTTTGCTCACTCAGTCGTGTCCAACTCTTCATGACCCCGTGGACTGCAGCCCGCCAGGCTCCTCTGACCATGGGACTCTCCAGGCAAGAATACTGGAGTGGGTTGCCGTGCCCTCCTCCAGGGGATCTTCTGGACCCAGGGATCCAACCTGAGTCTCCTGGTGAAGGCAGGCAAGCTCTCCATCACTGAGCCACCTGGGAAGTCATCTACTGTTGTTCAGTAGCCCAGTCATGTCTGACTCTCTGTGACCCCATGGACTGCAGCACGCCAGGCCTCCTTGCCCCTCACCATCTCCCGACGTTTGACCATGTTCATGTCCATTTCATACGGGAAGCCATGTGTGTAAATATACCCTGAATTGCTGGATCATGTGGGGTAGCTTTAAACATAGGGGCCATATGTTTATTTTTTTTTTAATTTTTTGGCCAAGCTACATAGCATGCAAGATCTTAGTTCCTTGACCAGGGATCGAACCCATGCCTCCTACAGGGGAAGCGCAGAGCCTTAACCACTGGACCACCTGGGAAGTCCCAATGTTTCATTTTTTTAGAAACTGCCAACCTCTTTTCCCAAACGGCTGCACCATTAACACTCTGTAAAAGTAATATAAAAAGGAATTATTAGAAAAATTAAATTTAAATAACTCACCCAAAGAAATCTAATTTCTATTACTATTAAATCATCAGCCATAAAATGTCTTTGTCAACTGCTATGAAAGTTTCTACACACATCCTCTCAGGATCTGCACTTACTTGCTGGTGGACAAGTAAGGTGCTGTTCTGAAACCGGCACCAGCCACAGACTACACTTGTCTCCTGGCCACATCGTCCCCAGGGGTCCTCACGGCCCCCTCCCATGTCCTAAGCCAGAACATCTCTCAGCATGAAAAGAAGAGCTTTTAATTATCATGCCAGGACACGAGGTATCCACCTGGCCAATGAGGCTGTGTGGTCCCTCAAACGAAGGACCTCGGCCACAGGGAGGTTCTACAGAAAGGGCACGAGAAAGCAGAGAGACAAGAAGATGGTGAGCACTAGAGAGGTCTGAGCAATGGGCCCCTCCCTGGGGGCCAGCTGCTCCTCTCCTGGCCCTCAGCCTGTCACCCTCCTGGGAAGCTCCACTGCTGCCATTTTCTCTAAGGGGAGAGGGTGTCACCCAGCTGAGCAGGGCCACCTCCTGGGCAGGTGACCCTCCTCAAGTCTCAGCTATATGGCTGTTTGTCTGGGATGTTGGCCCCACCGGGTTCCAACAGGCTTGGCCAAGTTTTCAGGACCGTGGACAGCACAATGCCAGTGACAAGGGCCCCCTGGAGGCCCCTCACTTCAGATGGGAACAGGATCCGACCATGTCCTTTAAGAGTCCTGCAGACTCTCTACCTGAACTGAGTTACTCTCTGTACCCTCAGCACCCAACCTGGCAAACTCCACGAGCCAAAGTTTCGTAGCTTCTCAGGGGCTGGCGGGCGCCAGGAAGGCAGCCAGGGAGCCATCTTTCCCTGATTAAAACTAGAGAAAGGAGCCACGAGAAGCAAAAACTGTAAAGCCGGTGGCTCCCCGTGCTCCTGGGCAGTGGAGCCGCAGGGTCGCTCTGGGACTGCGCTTTGTGATTCCTGGTTAAATGCCAGGTTGAATGGGCTTGCTAGGGGAAAATGCTTTTTCATGAGCAGTATATATGTCTCCCTGGTGTCTGCACTGGTGATTTCTTCGGTGGGACAATCTCTCCTTTACATGCTCCTGGCCAGTGGTGAGAGGGGCTCTGGACAGGGGTCTGATAAGTAGATAGACTGCCACAAGTTATTTTGGGGTAAGGGTCCAACAGGCATCTTGCATTTCTGGCAGATGGGCTGGGTGACTTCATCAGGTCAAAAGGTCAGACTCCAGCCAGGCTGAGACATGCATAAGTCACACTTTCTGCATGGCCTCCCCGATCCATTTCAGAGAGCCCTCTTAGCATGCTGACTCCATGTTTATTTTCCCTTTCCCAGCCTTCACACTATTTACTGACATTCGGGGCCAGATCACCTGGAGTCCATCCTGTGCACTGGAGGGTGTCGAAAGTCCAGCATCCCCGGTCCCTACTCACTCTCCTCCCAGGTTATAACCCCCAAGATGTCTCCAGTCACTGCCCTGTATCCCTGGGGGAGGGGAGAGCCAGTGGGCTAGCCAGCTGATAAGGAGAACTGCCCGGTGGCCAACAAAGCAGAGAATGGAGGATTCAGTGTGCTGACCCAGGGATCCTGGCAGAGATGCTTAAATCGTACCAGAGACAGGGGGATAAAGTTTAGCTCAGGAGACCCCAGCACCTGTCAGCCTCTCCCAGGATGAAACAGGAACTCAGGAATTCACAGGAGGTCAGCTGCAGGAAGCAGATGGCCCTGAGTGGCCTCAAACCAAGGGCAGAATTCACCCCCTGCCCCATGGAGATAAGAGGAAGACGCTACTTGCTGGAGCCTTCCTATGGCGGGGATCGGAGTTCAATTAAAGTGATAAGCACTGTTTATTTAGATTCCACAGCTGCCTACAACCCACCTGGCCTTACTGTGAGTTCAGAGAAATCAAGGAGGGGCATGGGGGGAGGGGAGGCAATTCAGCCCAAATTGAAAACGTCCCCCTGTAATTACGAGATTGGAGAGTATCCACTGAGGGGGTCAATAATGGGAAATCTAAGTACCACTGTGCGCCAAGATTACAGCTTTCCAATCGTTCCATCTTGGATTTTAATTTTCTCTCTCATCATCACGTTGCCATGAGTGGAGATCCCACACAGCCTAACATCCCAGCTTGAGAGAGGTGGGCCGGGAGGCAGGACCAAAGCAGGGTTAGTCCAGACACGCTGGACTCTCTGCATGAAATCTTTATGGCTGCATAACAAATTACTCCAAATGTAGTGGCTTCGAACAAGACACGTTTATGACACTAAAGCTTCTGTGGGTTGGGAGTCTGATCACAGTCTAGTTGAGGCCTCTGCTGGGGTCTCACCAGGCTGCGCTAGAGGTGTGGCTGGGACTGGGATCTCCTCCGAGGCTTGGAGTCCCCTGGCAAAAACACATGGTTCTTGGTAGGATCCATTTTTCCTGACAGCAAGAGAATTTCTAGCAGCTTGCTTCTTTAAAGTCCAGCAGGAAGGGGGCGGGGGGGGGGGGGCCTCTGATTTCTGGTCCCTCTCCCTGACTAGATCAGGCCCACCAGGATAATCTCCATTGTGATGAACTCAGCATTAACAGTTTAGGGACCTTAATGACGTCTGCAAAAGTCGTTTGCCTTTGCCATAGTCTCTGGGTGAGAAGCAAGTTAGAGGCCCCACCTGCACTCAAGGGAGGGGAATTTTGAAGGGTGTGGGTCACTGGAGGTCATCTGAGAATCCTGCCCCTCACACCTCCCACTGGAGTGCCTTGCCAAGCCCTCCTCCCCCAAAGGCATGGAATCAGGCCACGGGAGGGTGGCACCGCCTGGTGGGCCCAGCAGCCAGCCAGGATTGAGAGCCTCCCCACTTGGGAGAGGAGATGGAGAAAGCAATCAAAGACCTGATGCAGTCTGATGCTGGTGCTTTTCTCCCGGTCTCTGGCCTTCTCGGTGTCCCAAACCTCTGCCAGGATTCCTGGCTGCCCTGACCTGGGAGTCCTGACTAGCTACCCTCCCGCTTCCCAGGATGCTGAGCACAGGAAGAGATGCAGGGAGCTCCCAGGCTGGATGTGGACAGAGACCCGGGATTTGGGAGCCCAGTCAGCATTCTAACAATTTCCCCACATTTCTGCTCCTCACGTGCCTCCTTCCTCCTTCAGCATCCAGCTTAGATGTCACCTGGGTGAATCTCAGACAACCCTGCTCAGGGCCAGCATCCATAATTTGTGCCATACTGATCTGCCCTTGATTCTTATGTTTTAGTCTCTCTTTCATGGTGGCACATATATGACTTAGGATTAGTTTCAGCTAAGTAGGAAAAAAAAAAAAAGGTAGGACGTCAAGAAACACCTGGAGTAACAGGCAAATTTGGCCTTGGAGTACAGAATGAAGCAGGACAAAGGCTAATAGAGTTTTGCCAAGAGGACGCACTGGTCATAGCAAACACCCTCTTCCAGCAACACAAGAGAAGACTCTACCATGGACATCACCAGATGGTCAACACCGAAATCAGATGGATTATATTCTTTACAGCCAAAGATGGAGAAGCTCTCTCTATACAGTCAGCAAAAACAAGACCGTGAGCTGAATGTGGCTCAGATCATGAACTCCTTATTGCCAAATTCAGACTGAAATTGAAGAAAGCAGGGAAAACCACTAGACTGTTCAGGTATGACCTAAATTAAATCCTTTATGATTATACAGTGGAAGTGAGAAATAGATTTAAGGGACTAGATCTGATAGACAGAGTGCCTGATGAACTATGGACAGAGGTTCATGACATTGTACAGGAGACAGGGATCAAGACCATCCCCATGGAAAAGAAATGCAAAAAAACAAAATGGCTGTCTGAGGAGGCCTTATAAATAGCTGTGAAAAGAAGAGACGTGAAAAGCAAAGGAGAAAAGGAAAGATATAAGCATCTGAATGCAGAGTTCCAAAGAATAGCAAGAAGAGATAAGAAAGCCTTCTTCAGTGATCAATGCAAAGAAATAGAGGAAAACAATAGAATGGGAAAGACTAGAGATCTCTTCAAGAAAATTAGAGATACCAAGGGAACATTTCATGCAAAGATGGGCTCGATAAAGGACGGAAATGGTATGGACCTAACAGAAGCAGAAGATATTAAGAAGAGGTGGCAAGAATACCCAGAAGAACTATACAAAAAAGATCTTCACGACCCAGATGATCACAGTGGTGTGATCACTCATCTAGAGCCAGACATCCTGGAATGTGAAGTCAAGTGGGCCTTAGAAAGCATCACTACGAACAAAGCTAGTGGAGGTGATGGAATTCCAGTTGAGCTATTTCAAATCCTGGAAGATGATGCTGTGAAAGTGCTGCACTCAATATGCCAGTAAATTTGGAAAACTCAGCAGTGGCCACAGGACTGGAAAAGGTCAGTTTTCATTCCAATCCTAAAGAAAGGCAATGCCAAAGAATGCTCAAACTACCACACAGTTGCACTCATCTACCATGCTAGTAAAATAATACTTAAAATTCTCCAAGCCAGGCTTCCGCAACATGTGAACCATGAACTTCCAGATGTTCAAGCTGGTTTTAGAAAAGGCAGAGGAACCAGAGATCAAATTGCAACATCCGCTGGATCATGGAAAAAGCAAGAGACTTCCAGAAAAACATCTATTTCTGCTTTATTGACTATGCCAAAGCCTTTGACTGTGTGGATCACAATAAACTGGAAACTTCTGAAAGAGATGGGAATACCAGACCACCTGACCTGCCTCTTGAGAAACCTATATGCAGATCAGCAAGCAACAGTTAGAACTGGACATGGAACAACAGACTGGTTCCAAATAGGAAAAGGAGTTGTCAAGGCTGTATATTGTCACCTTGCTTATTTAACTTCTATGCAGAGTACATCATGAGAAACACTGGGCTGGATGAAGCACAAGCTGGAATCAAGATTGCTGGGAGAAATATCAATAACCTCAGATATGCAGATGACACCACCCTTATGGCAGAAAGTGAAGAAGAACTAAAAAGCCTCTTGAAGAAAGTGAAAGAGGAGAGTGAAAAAGTTGGCTTAAAGCTCAATTTTCAGAAAACTAAGATCATGGCATCTGGTCCCATCACTTCATGGGAAATAGATGGGGAAACAGTGGAAACAGTGTCAGACTTTATTTTTTTTTGGACTCCAAAATCACTGCAGATGGTGACTGCAACCATGAAATTAAAAGACGCTTACTCCTTGGAAGGAAAGGTATGACCAACCTAGATAGCATATTGAAAAGCAAAGACATTACTTTGCCAACAAAGGTCCATCTAGCCAAGGCTATGGTTTTTCCAGTGGTCATGTATGGATGTGAGAGTTGGACTGTGAAGAAAGCTGAGCGCCGAAGAATTGATGCTTTTGAACTGTGGTGTTGGAGAAGACTCTTGAGAGTGCCTTGGACTGCAAGGAGATCCAACCAGTCCATTCTAAAGGAGATCAGTCCTGGGTGTTCATTGGAAGGACTGATGCTAAAGCTGAAACTTCAATACTTTGGCCATCTCATGTGAAGAGTTTGACTCATTGGAAAAGACGCTGATGCTGGGAAGGATTGAGGGCAGGAGGAGAAGGGGACAACAGAGGATGAGAT
The DNA here is from genome assembly GCF_042477335.2 of Ovis canadensis. Classification (NCBI taxonomy): domain Eukaryota; kingdom Metazoa; phylum Chordata; class Mammalia; order Artiodactyla; family Bovidae; genus Ovis; species Ovis canadensis. Next base: position 65,212,745 of record NC_091255.1, on the reverse strand, counting down.
GGCTGGATGGCATCACTGACTCGATGGACGTGAGTTTGGGTGAACTCCAGGAGTTGATGATGGACAGGGAGGCCTGGCATGCTGCGATTCATGGGATTGCAAAGAGTCGGACACAACTGAGCGACTGAACTGAACTGAACTGAGACACTGAAGCCTAAAATAACAGGATGAAATGCTGGAGATTCATTTCTCTCTCCCACTGCAATGTAGATGTTAGCAACCGAGGACTAGACCAAAAGCTCTGTTCTACAGAGTCCTCAAAAGACTCGCTCTATCATGTTGCTCCAAACTGGCTGGCTTCAAAGTCTAAGATGGCTGCTCCAGCTCCAGCCTTCAGCCCCACAGTTCAGCCAATAGGAAGGAGGAAGGGAAGGAGAAGGGCATGCCCCCTCCCCTTACACTATTTCTCCTTACACCCTGTGGCTATGAATTAGTCACACGGCCACAGATAACTGTATAGAATGCTGAAATGTGTTGTTTTTACCTGAATAGCTCTGTATCAAGGAAGAATGGTGAAGGGATGGATAAGAAGATTTCTGGAAATCTCTGTTCTAACTTTCCTGTCCCTCTTGCGCAGTCTCAAGTATGGGATGTTTCTTTTTGTATCTGAATCTTTACCCACCCCTTCAATAGCCTAGTCAGGATTCTATACCCATTGATTCTTTCATTGAACACATTGTCCATCTACACATTTATTCACCAGCTCATTCATTCATTCCCCAACATATTTTCTCCCTGAGTGCTGGGCACATGGTCAGGACTCAGGAATATGGAGACGGTAACACACACCCTGCATTCAAGGTGGTTTACAAATGAGTGGGGAAAACACCCTGTCATAGGTGCTACGAGATTGTGCAAAGATTGCCCTGCAGACACCATCTGGGGCTGCACTCAAGATTTCCAAAGGGGGATGACACCCCATCTGAGGCTTAGGAAAAACAAACTTTATCCGGGAGCAGAAGGAGCTGGCATGCCAGACCAAGGGCAGGCAGAACGAAGCTGGGCCCTGTCCGTGGTGCTGACCCCCAGGCCCAGCCGGGAGCCCCCGGAGTGAGGCAAGCCGGTCCCTGCTTCCCGTGGCTCAGTCACTCTGGGTGGGAAGGTGGATGGCAGTGGCGTGCCACTTAGCTACACACTTCATTTCTGTAACGACCTTCCCGTCTCCCCCTCAGTCTCGCTTGTCAGCCTGTGACCATTAAAATCCTCATTAGCAAATGAGATTTGGATGGACTCATTAAGATGAGGGATGGGCCCGCGGCACAGCTGGCTGGGGGAGTCAGAACTCGCCTTCCCGCCCTCTGCTGGGAAAGCGCAGCTCACATTCAGTGCACCCCTCCCCAGGTCCAGTACCAGCCTCGAACAGACCCCCTGGGGTTATTCGAGGGACCAGCCTAAGGGGAGGCCAGGCCTCAGCAGACCACAAAGAGCCTAGAGCTGCTGACTCACCCGCCTGCCCAAAGCACCCAATCAAGCCTGGGCTTTTGCCAGTTGAGACTGAAGCTCAGCCTCCCGAACACATGACATTCAAAACCCCTCCCAGGGACTTCCCTGGTGGTTAAGAATCCGCCTGCCAATGCAGGGGACACAGGTTCTATACCTGGTCTGGGAAGATCCCACAAGCCGCAGGGCAGCTAAGTCGGTGCACCACAGCTACTGAAGCCTGTGGGCCCTGGAGTCCGTGCTCTGCCCCAAGAGAAGCCACCGCAGTGAGAAGCCCGCATCCTGCAACTAGAGAAAGCCCAGGCACAGCGACGAAGACCCAGCACGGCCAAAAAATAAAAATAGAAACCCTCCCAACCCTACCTTGCTCCTCCTCTCCTGTCCTCTCCACATGACCCCTGCATTCAGGTGACGACCTGATGGGTGGTCTCCTAGAACCGGCTCTGACCAGTTCATGGGAACCGCTCGCTCCACATTCAAAAACTGACATCACATCAGCAGCCTGAAATTGACCATGGGGAGGAGGATTGACACCCTGGGAATCAGCACATGCTACAAATGAATGGCTGATTTCGTAATTTAGGTCAGAAAGCTGGATTTTAATCACTTGCCAGCACACCCCTGTAGGAGGGCTCCTAAGCATGTCGGCCACTTGCGCATCTGCCCATCTCAGTGTGGGCTGTTGCCTCTGCCAGGTTGCCCCCTACTCCCTGGGACGCCCCTTCTGTCTCTCCTCTCTGCCTGATGAGACCCCAGTCGTTTGCTGAGGGCCCAGGAAGATCCCAACCGCCTTGCTCCGGGCCCCTCCAGTGCAAGGATCCTGTGCCCAACCTGGATTTCTCACCTTGTCTTCTATCTTAGGGGTCATTTGGTTCTCAAAATGCAAACCAATTCAAAGCAGCTTCAAGAAAAGGTCGAAATCTCTGTGCGGGGGAGGGTGAACGTCACAGGACCCGGGAGAGAACGTTTACCTGCTGTCACAGCTGCGAGGAAGGTGCCCACCAGCTCCTCTTTCTCTGAAGCTCCTGTCCCCGACTCCAGCCTTCACGCACCCATCTTGGCTTCTCCCGAAGAGGCTCCCCGGGCCCCCGGCCAGGATGAAACCCCAGACAATCAGCCACGAAACAAACCAGAGGCTCTAAGCTCCGGCTCCAAACCCAGGATTGTCCCAGCTTGGCCCAATCATCCGAGGCCATGGGGCAGGGTCACACTGTCACGGGGAAGAGGGAGTCACGTGGCTGCTGTCTCTTTAGCCGGGAGCTGTGGGGCCAACTCAGAGCCGAGAAACTGGCCCACCTCACAGACCAACGGCCAAGCCCATGAGGACAGGACATGTGTTGATTCATCTCGAGACCCCCCCCCAGTCCCAGCACAGAGCAGGAGCCCAATACATATATGTAAATTCAAGAAATCACCTAAATTTGAATCCTTCTCTCAGCAACCTGTGACCCACTTGGTCCCTGGAGAGGGAGGCAAAGGGCTTTGAGGAATTCAATGGGGAAATGCTCCAAGCTCAAGTAAGGAGGCATCCTTTTCCTTCAGTTTCCGGCTGTGTGACCTCGAGCAAGTGGCTTAACATCTCTGTGCTTCAAGGACCTCACTTGCAACACAAGGACTGCGATCTTGCCTAATGCAGGGTTGTGGTGAGGATGGTGGGACATGGTGGCCCCACAGCAGCTGGTGTGGCACCTGACAGAGTGTGTGTGTGTGTGTGTGTGTGTGTGTGTGTGTGTGTGTTAGTCACTCAGTCATGTCCGACTCTTTGCAACGCCCCGGACTGTAGCCCACCAGGCTCCTCTGTCCATGGGATTCTCCAGGCAAGAATACTGGAGTGGGCTGCCATGCCCTCCTCCAGGGTATCTTCCCAGCCCAGGGATCAAACCCAGTCTCCTGCATTGCAGGCAGATTCTTTACCACTGAGCCATCAGAGAGCCCCTGGAGCTTCTGTCATGTTCTACCCTGAATCCCCAGAACAGGGTCCTCCACCGCTCTCCCATTAGGCTTCCTCCCCATGTCTGACGTGACTCCAATCAGCCGCACACAGCGCCTCTTCCAACCCCAACCCTGCTCCCAGAGGGGTAAGTCCGCGTGGACACCCAAGTGCAGCCATTCCCCCCTACTCCCGCCCCGCCCCCAGGTCTCCCCCGAAGACCTCACCTGCTGTCCTTCACAAGCCAGCTGCACCTGCCTTCCTCCACCAACGGGAGAGCAGTCTGCCCCGCAAGGGCTGAGGGGGAAATTCTGAACAGGAAAGAAGGAGGCAGAGTTGGAAGGACCCAGCTGCCCTTCAGCCTTCCCCCCACTTCCTGTCACTCCCCGTCTGGGAGGCTAACTTTCCAGAGACCACAGGCTGCCTCTCAGGGAGGGATGTGTGTGCTCAGTCACGTCTGACTCTGCAGCCCACCCCATGGACTGTAGCCCACCAGGCTTCTCTCTCCATAGAATTCTCCAGGCAAGATACTGGAGTGGGTAACCTTCTCCAGGGGATCTTCCCCACCCAGGAATCGAGCCGGCATCTCCTGAGTCTCCTGCACTGGCAGGTGGGTTCTCCCCCACTGTGCCACCTGGGAAGCCCACGGGGAGATGAGAGCAGACCAAGGGGAACAGCCCGCGTTACCTTACAGGCAATGCAGAGAGCAGGTAGAGGGGGAAGGAAGGCAGAGCGGGCAGGGTCGTGCCTTGGAGCTGGAGAACGTGGCGAGCAGCCAGGGCCGCCCCTCCCCAAGCCTCAGCCAGGAAGGAGGCTGGTTGGGGCCACTTCTGACTCCATCCTTCCGGCTCCGAAGGTGCTGCGATTTTCGCCACGTGGGAGGCCTCCGGCGGCTCACCAGCCTTTGTGAGGAAGCGGAGGAGACCATGGGAAAGGTTTCTCACCACAGAGACCAGGGTCAGTTCTCTCCTCCTCGCTCCTAACCAGGCCGCGCGCCTCCCTGACCCCTGGGATGGAGTCTAGATTCGCACAAATCTTGTTTCCAAACTGGCACACACCAGAGAAGGAGACAGGAAGGACAGGGGCACAGAGACCCAGTTCTGGCTCTGAAGCTTGCGGCTTGGGGCCCCCGGCCGCGTCTAGCTTCCTCTCCTTCCTCCCAAATCCGGCTTCCTCCGCGGGACCCTCTCCGCTGGCGCACGCGCTCGGGTGCCGGGAGCCGCGCAGCCTCGCGTCCCCGCTGTCCCCTGACCCCTCCAGGCCCTGCCCGCACAGTGGTCTCCAGCGCTGTTCTTAATCGCCTCACCTTGGGAGGCAGTGCAGCTCTCTGTAATTGCTTCTGAAAGGCAGTCACCAGTTTAACTGGCAGATCATGTCCTGGGCGATCGTACCCGGTGAAGCAGCCTCGGGCCTACTGTTTCTCGCGCGGCTCACCTGCACGCGGGAGGCTCACCGGCCAGGGCACGTCTGCGCCTGTGGATGCCAACCTGAGCCTGCAGACGTGGCGGGGATTCCGGGGACCAGGGAGTGCAGGGGACGCTGGGATGATGGGCGGGACAGACGGGAGCAGGCTGAGCGCCAGGGACTCCTCTGCCTCGGGGCCATGGAGAAGCCGGATGGGGAGGCGGCCACACTGGATCACTGGGCCCCCGGAGGCCTGCCGTCCACCGGCTCCTGGCGCCGTGAAGACAGGCCGGCTGGTCTCTCCAGGTCGGAACTCCACCCTGCTCTGGGTCCCATGGGTGACCGTGACCCTGTGGGGTTCGGACAGTGGGGTGCTCCGGGGGGAGATGGGAGGAAGAAGAAGAGAGACGTGGAGAGAAGGCGGGATGGGGAGAGAGAGCGAGCCTCCCCCTGAGAGGCTGCAGAGAGCTGAGCACATCCTTCAGCAAGAGATGCCCGAAGGGTCAGCGGGGCAGCCCTTCCAACAGACTGTCCACGGCCAGCTGAGGTGTCCCTGCCACACTCTGGGCCGGGGGAGGTCTCCCGCTTGGTTCCATGCACCTGCTGCCCACACCTGCTTAAAACCAGCCGCGAGGTTAACATGACCCTCCAGTCATTGCTGTGCTGTTTCCGGTCAGAGTCTGGAAGCATCCAGAGGGCAGTGGGGGCCGTTGATGGTGAGAAGTGACCCCGTCCTGGAGGCAGCACTGTCCTGACCCCTGCACACCTCGATGTGGGGTCGGCTCTGATTTTCTTCTCAGTTGGCCCAGCCTGGGCAGGTGAAACCCTGGGGGAGGGTGGGGGCACAGGGCTTCCTGCAGGAGGGGAGGGTGCAGGCCCTTCAACCCCCCATGCACACGTCTTTCCCAGGGCTCCTAAGTTCTACACCTGAGACAGCTAGTTCTGGGAAGGACACACAGACCACCCAGACTCCCACGGGGATCACCTCCAAGAAGAGGGTGATGCAGGCAGCCCTTGGGGCTCCTGTGGGGACGGGGTAGGAGGTCAGAGACTCTGAGGTTGAGGGGAAAGCAGGCACCCAGCAGGCAGGTCCATAGAGACCCCCCACCAACCCAAAGGACCCCCACAACCCCCCGAGGCTCGAAGGTTATCATTCACAGCATCTGGCTTCCCCCACCCCCACATCCCAGTCTAGCCCAGCCTCCTGTCATTAACACCGCTAATACCAGAGGGCCCCATGCTCACCCCTCTCCCCAACCACGAAGCCCACCTGGCAGAGGGGGCCAAGGCCCCGCCACCCCTGATGATAAGGGGCTCCAGTCAGTCACACCCCGGATGCTCTCCCAGCCTGGTGATTTATGGACTTTAATTTCCCCAGCACCTCAGTCATGCCCCCTCTTTCCCTCCGGTCTGTCAGGGCGTTTGTCTCCCACCCCTGCAGCCCTTCTCCCCCTCCCCCCTTTTTTTAATTTGAAGCATCTGTCTGGAGCATCCTGAGATGGGACTGTCGGCAATGCTGAATGCATTACACCGCTGACAGCTCTATTGATTTTCTCTCTCCCGCTGCATAATGCAAGATATATACAAGCCGATAGGCCGGGCCCCCGTCCCTTACTCTGAAGGGACCGTGCCCTTCTTCTTCCTCTCTCTCATATGCCCCTCACCCCTGGCACCCGCTGATGTATAGGAGGGGCACTCGTCCCTTACACTCAAGATGGATTCTCCTCTGCCCTGATATGATTTTCCTCACTGCTAGTGGACGCTGTCTAATCTATCCTTTTTACGGTAGCAGGTTGGACACCGTGGAAGCCGTTCACAGTGTAAAGTGGGGAGTGGAGGCAGGGGAATTGAGGAGGTGGCATCTGTCAAACTGGCTGGGTCCCCCCTCGGCACCAAGCGGGTTTCCTCAGGGGTCCTGCCTCACCCAGGTCCAGGGCCGGCCCAGCCCACCTCCTCTCCTCCGGGTTGTAGCGCTCCAAATCCACTGACGGCTCTTGTTCCTTGGCCGAGTTGGGTCTTCCTTGCTGCGGGGTCTTCCTTGCTGCGGGGTCTTCCCTGTAGTTGTGGCGAGCGGGGGCTACCCTCGAGTTGCGGTGCGCAGGTTTCTCATTGCAGTGGCTTCTCTCGTGGCAAGGCACGGGGTCCAGGGCATGTCGGCTTCAGGCGGTGTGGCTCCTGGGCTCCAGAGCACAGGCACACGGGCTTGGTAGCTCCATGGCACGTGGGACCTTCCCAGACCAGGGATCGAACCCGTATCTTCTGCATCGGCAGGCGGATTCTTTACCACTGAGCCACCCAGGAAGCCCCACTGGCAACTCTTGACTTACACTCAGTTCGCAGCCCCAGAGCCAGCCGCTGGCCTAAGCACTTGCTGCTGTGGTTTCTGCTGCCAACAGTTGTGTGGATTCCACCCGTTCAGCACAGGGACCGGGAAGTCTTGGAAGGATTCATACCCCTCCTCAACAGAGACTGAGGCTCAGAGATGCCAGGAGACTGGTTCAAGATCTCTCAGTCAGACATGGGATTTCAATCCAAGACTGTCCATCTCCAGGGACAGTTTTCCTCAAATATTACCACAGCACTTCCTCCAGGAAGACCTCCTGGATTGAGGCCACCCAGTCTCATGGCTTCTTTTGCTATTATTGCTCATTGCTGTTCTTGTCCCCTCCCCCCCCAGAACATATTTGCGGTGAGGGCTTGCTCTTGCTGGCAGGCTGCTGAGCGTGTTGGGTGGGTTCTCTCAGCTGTGAATGGGCACCATCGTAACTTCCTCCGGGAGGGTTTCCCTGAGCCCAGCCTGTCCCCAGCCTGGCTCAGACTCCCACGGTCCCCATCTGGTCCCACCGTGAACGAGAAGCACTGACTGCCTTATCTGCGCCTCTCCTGCTAGTCTGTGAGCTTCTGGAGACGGAGACAGAGACGCAGACTAGATCTTATTTCTGCGTCTTCACCACCTGCCTGAAGGAGCTGACAGAAGGAGCTCTCTAAAAATGGGTTGAATCCATTTAGTCAGTCAACGGGCTGTCTGGGCAGGTGGGCGTGTGCTCCCTTAAAGGCCCCTTAACAACAAGCTCCTTTTCTGCCTTTTCTGCCTCCTGCCTCCCCAACTCCCTCACCAGACCCCATCCCCACAGAAGGACTCCCAGTGGAAATGGTCCTCCCGCTGCGAAGAAGAGAGCGCCATTCCTAAGGGTCAGGGCTTCCAGCCGATGGGCCTGCACTCGCTCTTGTGACTGACTGCATGCCCACACCCGTCCTTGCCAGCCGGCCAGAGACCCACAAAGAAGCAGTAGAGAAAGACACCAGACCTTCGAGCATCCCAGGGCAAGGGCCGGGTACCAACATGAGCAATGGCCACTGGGTGCAAAGACAGCGGCCCGAGCGCAGGGGTACTTGGCCACAGGTGCAGGACAGACATCACTATAATAAAGAATGTCCTCTTGGTTTTGTCCTTCTGGTCCAGGGGCTGTCAATGTGGAGCGATGTTTTCGCTCCCCAGGGACACAGGACAATGTCTGGAGATGCACTTGTCTGTCACAGTGGTGAGGGTCCGGCATCTGGCGGGTAGCGGCCAGGGAGAACCCAGCATGCTACCTGTTCAGAACTGCTCCCCACCCCACACCCCACACCCAACAAAACCAGAACGATCTGGTCCAAAAGTCAGCAGTCTGAGTTTGAGAAACCCTGTTGCAGTCTGACCGGCCATGCCTTATGACTTTTACCACAGCAACTGGGAAAATATTAAACCTACATCTCTGGGGTGGGGGTGAGGGGGTTGGGGGCGGGAGGACCTGAGGTTACCCCGGACTCTTTGAGGGTGGAGGAGGGGAGAACCCTGCATCCCTTTAGCCATCTCTGGTCCACCGCACCCCCCCCCCCAATAAAAGCACCAGCCCCATGCCCACACCCTGCCTCTTTCCCTCCCTCGGCGTCCTTTCCCCAAGTAACCAAATTCAGCCAGAGGCCATCCTGAGCTCTCCCCCCGGGGCTGAAAACCTTTAAGGTTTAATAAACAAACCCCAGCCAGGATGGTTTAAAGGCCAGCCCTGCCGGCAGCAGACGGCATGGGCCTCTTGGGGGCCTCTTGGAAATTATATGAGATGGTAGATATGAGAGCACCCCGTCAGGTATGAAATACCATACAAATATTACCTCTAATTTATGTAAGTGCTCTCAGCCGGAGGTTTTAGGATTCGAGGCAGAAAATGCCCGGTTCCTTCCCTTTCCATTTCCAGTCGCGGCCTCAGCACCCTCGTGTGGCCACTCGTGGGAACTACACCCAGGGCTGGGCGGCGATTTTCCGATGAGGGGAGGAAAGCAAGATGGTTCTGAGTCTCACTGAGCCACTGGGGCTTCACAGCAGCCCCGTGAGAGAGGAGAGGGAGGTAGTGACCCCCGGCCTCCCAACACACACACACACTCCTTGCTTTAGAACAAGTGAAGGAGACGAGACTGCAAGCAGGCACGGGTTTTTGCAGGATGATGTCTGCCGTGGACAAGCCCAGCCTTACAGAACAGCGTCGAGTGGGAACAGCCATTTGGGGAGCCCCCCCCCCACCTCCTCCTGCCTCTCGGCTCTAACAGAAACCATGAACTCCCCCACGGGCACCCCCAGGAGGACCGTCGTGCCTGTGGGCACAGCCCTTGCTGTTCGGGACTCAGGTTGGATGAAACACCAAACCCCAACAGCCTGGTTATTCCAGTCCAGGGCCTGGCACGGGAAAAGAGTTCGCGCATGCGTGCTCAGTTCCTCAGGCGCGTCCAGTTCTTTGCCACCCCGAGGACTGTAGTCCCTCCAGGCCCCTCTGTCCATGGGATTGCCCAGGCAAGAATACTGGAGTGGGTTGTCATTCCCTTCTCCAAGGGATCTTCCCAACCCAGGAATTGAACCCATGCCTCCTACGGCTTGTGCGTCCACAGGCAGATTCTTCATCAC